>NW_004444114.1:3501637-3509976 GCF_000243295.1 Trichechus manatus latirostris
TGGATGGATTGTTCTATATATGTCTATGAGGTCCAGTTGGCTGATTGTGCCCTTTAGGTCTTCTGTATCTTTGCTGAGTTTCTTCTTAGTTGTTCAAAATTTTATATTTTAATTACTCATTGCTAGTACATAGAAATAAGAATGATTCATTTAATTAAACATTTTATTTTGATGTAATTGTAAGTTCACCTGCAGTTGTAGGAAATAATACAATGCATGTACCCTTACCTAGTTTCCCTGGGGGCTATACCACCTTTTGTTTATTCATTCATTAATTGATGAACATTTTATTTTTTTCCCACTTTTCAGCCATCATAAATAATGCTGCTATGAAATTTGTTTACAAGTTTTTGTGTGTATTTGTTTTTATTTCTCTTGAGTATATGTCTAGGAATGGAACTGTGGAATCATATGATAACTCTACGCTTAACTTATAGAGAAAATGGCAATGTGTTTTCCAAAGTGGCTGCGCCATTTTACATTCCCACCAACAATGTATGAGGTTTCCAAATTCTCTGAATCCTTGCCAACACTTAAACTTTTTAAAACTATAACCATCCTAGTGGGTGTGAAGTGGTATCTCATTATGGTGTTGATTTGTATTTCTCTAATGACTAATGGAGTAAAGCTTTCGGTACCTTCACTTGCTGATGTGACACAAGTCAAAATGAGAAGAAACAAAAAAAGAGAAAGACCCTCAATGAGCTGGATTGACACAGTCGCTGCAACAATGGGCTCAAAGAGCAGTGATTGTGAGGTTGGTGCAGGACCAGGCAGTGTTTCTTTCTGTTGTATGTAGGGTCACTGTGAGTCGGAACCAACTCGATAGCACCTAACAAGAAGAACAAAGACTATGATGTTGAGCATCTTTTCATGTACTTATCGGCCATTTGTAGATCTTCTTTGGAGAAATGTCTATTGAACTCCTTTTAAAAACAAACAAACAAACCCTGTTGCCATGGAGTCAATTCCAACTCATGGTGACCCCATGTTTTACAGAGTAGAACTACTCTGTAGGATTTTCTTGGCTGTACCCTTTAGTGTTGGCAGCCCTGGTGGTACAGCGGTTAAGGAGCTTGGCTGCTAAAGGTTCGAACCAACCAGCTGCTCCTCGGGATAAACACGGGACAGTCAACTTCTGTAAACATTGTTGTTATTGTTACTAGGTGCCGTTGAGTCAGTTCCAACTCATAGCTACCCTGTGTACAAAAGAATGAAACACTGCCTGGTCCTGTGACACCCTCACAATCATTGCTATGCTTGAGTGCATTGTCACAGCCACTGTGTCAATCCACCTCATTCCTCTTTTTCACGGACTCTCTACTTTACCAAGCAAGATGTCCTTCTCCAGGGACCAGTCCCTACTGATAACATGTCCAAAGTATGTGAGATGAAGTCTCACCATCCTCTCTTCTAAGGAGCATTCTGGCTGTACTTCTTTCAAGACAGATTAACATAATTATCTCTAATCCTTCTTCATTACCATCACAAAGGTTAGAATTTACAACACATAGGATAATTACATCAGATCACAAAATGGAAGACAACCACACAATACTGGGAGTCATGGCCTAGTCAAGTTGACACACATTTTTGGGGGGCACAATTCAATCCATAACAATATCCAAAGTAGGTGAGACAAAGTCTTGCCATCCTTGCTTCTAAGGAGTATTCTGGCTGTACTTCTTCCAAGAAAATTTGTTTGTTCTTCTGGCAGTCCACGATATATTCAATATTCTTTACCAATGTCATAATTCAAAGGCATCAGCTCATCTTCCGTCTTCCTTATTCATTGTCTAGCTTTCACATACATATGAGGTGATTAAAAATACCATGGCTTGGGTCAGGTGTACCTTAGTCCTCAGAGTGACATTTTTGCTTTTTAATACTTTAAAGAGGTCCCTTGCAACAGATTTGCCCGGTGCAATGGGTCGTTTGATTTCTTGACTGCTGCTTCCATGGGCGTTGATTGTGGATCCAAGTAAAATGAAATCATTCACAACTTCAATCTTTTCTGTTTATCATGATGCTGCTTATTGGTCCAGTTGTGAGGATTTTTGTTTTCTTTATGTTGAGGTATAATCTATACTGGAGACTGTAGTCTTTAATCTTCATCAGTAAGTGCTTCAAGTCTTCTTTGCTTTCGCTTTCAACAAGCAAGGTGGTGTCATCTGCATATTACAGGTTGTTAGAGTCTCCCTCCAGTCCTGATGCTGCATTCTTCTTCACATACTCCAGTATCTTGGATTATTTTCCTAGCACACAGATTGAATAAGTATGGTGAAAGGATACAACCCTGATGTACACTTTTCCTGACATTAAACCACACAGTATCTCCTTGTTCTGTTCTAAAGACTACCTCTTTGTCTATGTACAGGTTCCTCATGAGCACAATTACGTGTTCTGGAATTCTCATTCTTCACAATGTTATCCATGATTTGTTATGATCCACACAGTTGAATGCCTTTGCGTAGTCAATAAAACACAGGTAAACATCTTTCTGGTATTCTCTGCTTTCAGCTAAGATTCATTTGACATCAGCAGTGGTATCCCTTGTTCCACGTCCTCTTCTGAATCTGGCTTGAAGTTCTGGAAGTTCCCTGACTGTAAAGATTACAGCCTTGGAAACCCTGTGGGGCAGTTCTGCCCTGTCCTAGAGGGTCGCTATGAGTTGGAATCCACTTGAGACTCGAGGGCAGTGGGTTTTTTTGCTTTTTAAAAAAATATTTACAGAAGGACCCTTGTGGTGCAATGGTTAAGTGCTCAGATGCTAACCAAAAGGTTGCCTGTTGGAACCCACCAGCAACTCCGCTCTGCAGGAGAAAAGAGCTGGTGATCTGCTGCCATAAAGATTTCAGCCTAGGAAATCCTACAGGGCAGTTCTACTCTGTCATATAGGGTCTCTGTGAGTCAAAATTGACTATATGGCACACAACAACAACTATCTTTTCGGATTGCCAAGCTTTACCCCTACACACCACTTGGTGCGTTGAACCGCCAACCTGTAGGTTGGTAGTCCTTTACTCGTTTTTAAATTAGTTTTCTTTTTGTTGTTCAGTTGTAGGAATATTTTCATATATTCTAGATATTGGACGCTTAACAGATATGTGATTCGCAAATATTTTCTTCCATTTTGTGGGTTGTCTTTTCATTTTCTTGATAGTGTCCTTTGATGCAGGAAAGTTTTTAATTTTGATTACATCTAATTTATTTAGTTTTCCTTTTGTTGCTTGTGCTTTTTAGTATCATATTTAAGAAACTGCTGCTTAATCCAAGGTCATGAAAGTTTACACCTATTTCTGTATAAGAGTTTTATAGTTTTAGCTCTTACATTTAGGCTTTTGATCCATTGTGATTTAACTTTTGTATACAATTTTTTTTTTTTGTTTTTTTTTTGCATGTGGAAATCCAGTTGTGCCAGCATCAGTTGTTGAAAACACTATTCTTTTCCCACTGAATGGTTTGGCACCCTTGTCAATAATCATTTGACCATAGATATATAGCTTTATTTCTGAACTCTCAATTCTATTCCATAGATTCATATGTCTATCCTTAACCCAGTACCATGCTGTCTTAATTACTGTAGCTTTGTAGTAAGTTTTGAAATCCAGAAATGTGAGTCCTCTAATTTTATTTTTTCATTTTCAAGATTATTTTGGCTATTCTGAATCCCTTGTATCTCTACCTGAATTTTAGAATAAGCTCAACCATTTCTGCAAGAAGACTGTTGGAATTTTGATAGAGATTGCATTGAATCTGTAGGTCAGTTTGGGGAGTATTGCCATCTTAACAAAATTAAGTTTTCCAGTAATGAACATGGGATGTCTTTCCATCTATGTAAGTGTTCTTATTTGTTTCAACAGTATTTTGTAGTTTTCAATGTATAAATCTTACATTCCCTTGCTTAAATTTATTCCTAAATATTTTATTCTTTTTGATGTTATTGCAAATGGAATTATTTTCTTAATTTCATTTTCAGATTGTTCTTTGCTGGTATATAGAAAATCAACTTATTTTTTTAATATTGATCTTGTACCCTGCAACTTTGGTTAACTCATTTATTCACTCAAATAATTTTTTTTTTGGTACAGATCATATCATCTGCAAATATAGTTTTAATTTTTCTTTTCCAATATGGATGCCCTTTATTTCTTTTTCTTGCCTAATTATTCTGGCTCAAACTTCCAGTGCAGTGCTGCATAGAAGTGGTAAGAATGGACATCTTCATCTTAGTGGCAAAACTTTCAGTCTTTCATCATTAAGTATGGTATTAGCTATGGGTTTTTTTTTTGTAGATGCCCTTTATATCAGGTTTAGAAACCCTGGTGGTATAGTGGTTAAGTGCTACAGCTGCTAACCGAAAGGTTGGCAGTTTGGATCCACTGGGTGCTTCTTGGAAACTCCATCCCATAGTGTTGCTATGAGTCAAAATTGACTTGACGGCAACGGTTTTTTTTTTTTTTAAATCAGGTTGAGGAAGTTACCTTCTGTCCTTAGTTTTTTGCATGTTTATACCATGAAAGGATGTTGGACTTTGTCAAATACTTTTCTTCAGGTTCTGAGAGAATCAGTTGTTTTTTTTTCCCCTTTGTTCTATTAATATAGTGTATTTCATTGATTGATTTTCATATGTTGAATTAACTTTGCGTTCCTGGGATAAATCCCGCTTGGTCATGGTGTATAAACCTTTTAATATGCTGCTGAATTTAGTTTGCTAGTATTTTGTTGAGGAATTTTACACTTGTAATAATAAGATATGTTGGTCTATAGTTTTCTTTTCTCGTGATGACTTTATCTGGCTTTGGCATCAGGGTGATAGTGGTTTCATAGAATGAGCTCAGAAGAGTTCCTGCCTCTTCTATTTTTATGAAAGAGTTTGAGAATGATTGGTGTCAACTCTTCATTAAATGTTTGATAGAATTTACCAGTGAAGACATCTATTCCTGGGCTTTTCTTTTTGCAGGTTTTTGATTGCCCATTCAGTTACTTGTTATAGGTCTATTCATACTTTCAATTTCTTCTTAAGTAAGTTTTGGTAGTTTGTTTTCTTTAAGAATTGGTCCATTTCATCTATATTATCTAATTTGTTGGCACACAATTTCCTTTGTATCTTTTTGCAATCCTTTTTTATTTCTGTAAGGTATATAGTAATGTTTGAACTTTTGTTCCTGATATTAGTAATATGAGACTTCTCTTTTTTTCTTGGTCAGTCTAACTATGATAGTTAAGGTTGTGTGTCAACTTGGCTGTGTCATGATTCTCAGTGGTTTGGCAGTTCTGACATAGTCTGGCAGTCCTATGATGATGTGATCAATTCCATGATGAGACTTGATATAATGTGATCACCTCCCTGATGGGATCTGCTGTGAGTAGCCAATCAGTTGAAAGGATTTCCTTGCAGCTGTGGCCTGCATCCAATATAGGTGGACTTTCTTGCAAGGCTCGTGGGCTTTTGCTAGCTCTGGATCGTGCAGGTGGCTCCTGTTTGTCTGACCTCCTGTTCTTGGGACTTGAACTGACAGCTTACCTGCTGTAATGCCTGCTGATCTTGGGATTTTTTGGTTTTTGAAGCCTATGAGCAAGAGCCCAGCTGTCTGACCCACCAATCTTGGGTTCGCCAGCCCCTGTGGCTACGTGAATCAGAAGAAGTCTCTAGCCTGACTCATGGACTTGGGACATTCTAGCCTCTACAACTGTGTGAGTCATTTCCTTTATATAAATCTCTTTTTCTATATATTTATACGCTTTACTGGTTTTTCTTCTTTAGAGAACCCAGCCTAAGACAGTAGCTAAATATATGTCAATTTTGTTGAGCTAGTTAAAGAACAAGGAGCCCTCGTGGCACAGTGGTTAGGAGCTTGGCTGCTGACTGAAAGGTTGGTGGTTCAAACCCAACAGTCACTCTGCAGAAGAAAGAGGTGGTAGTCTGTTTCCATAATGATTATAGCCTTGGAAATCTTAGGGTCATTATGAGTCAGAATTAACTCCATGGCAATGAAGTTTCCTTATTTTTTAAAATTATTCAAACAACCAACTTATGAGTTCACTGATTTTCTCAGTTGTTTTTCTATTCTTTATTTTGTTTATCTTCACTCTAATCTTTAATATTACTTCTTTCTGCTTTCTTTGGGTTCAGTTTGCTCCTCTTTTTGTAATTTTTAAGGTGGAAAGTCAGGTTATTAAGATGTTTCTTTTCTTTCAGTGTAGACATGGACAGTTCTAAATTTCCATCTGAGCACTGCTTTCACTGCATCCCATAAGTTTTGATAGTTTGTGTTTTCATTTTATTCATCTCCAAGTATTTTCTAATTTTACTTGTTATTTATTTTTTGGCCCATTGGTTACTTAGGACTGTGTTGTTTAATTTCCACATAGTTTTAAATTTTCCAATTTTTTTTCTCTTATTGATTTCTAATTTCATTCCACTGTGGTTAGACAAGGTACTTTAATGATTTTAACCTTTAAAAATTTATTAAAACTTCTTTTGTTGCCTATTACATGGTCTGTCTTGGAGAATGTTTCATGTGCACCTGAGAAGAATGTTTATTCTGCAATTGTTGAGTTGAATACTCTTTTAGGTCTAGTGGTTTATAGCACTGTTAAATTTTCTATTTCCATGCTGATCTCCTTTCCAGTTGTATATCCATTATTGAAAATGGGAATACTGAAGTCTCCCACCATAATTGTTGAATTGTTTCTTTTCTTCTTTAATTCTATCAATTTTTGTGACTTTGTTTTTAGGTATATGTCTTCGTTTCCTAGTGCTGCTATAACAAAAATACCACAAGGAATTGGCTTTAAAGAACAGAACTATATTTTCTCACCATTCTGGAGGCTAAAAGTCTGAGCCAGGGTCTCAGTCATGTCAATTCTTTCTTTGTTGGTAGCCCCAGGCATTCCTTGCTTACTTGGCTTGTAGACAGTCTGCACATGACATCTGTCTTCCTTTGTTTATGCATGTGTCTCTGCGTCTATTCTGGTCTTTTATATTTCAGAAGTGATTAGGTTTAGGATCCACTTTACTTGGATATACCTCAACTGATTGATTGAGTACATTACATTAGATTACAGTATGGAAGGTGATTAAATAGCATTATACTGTATGAAAGGTAGTCACATTATATTACGTTACATTAGATAACATTCAGTTATAGAGGTTAGAATTCCAACACATATTTTGTGGGGATACAATTCTAACCATAACATTTTCCAAAGCCCCCCCTTGAAAAAATTCATGTTCTTTCCATGGGCAAAATATATTCACCCTATCATATCATCCCAAAAGTCTTAACCCATTCCAGTATCAACTCTAAGTCCAAAATCTCATCTTATGAATCATCTAGATCAAGTGTGAGTGAAACTTTGGGTGTGTTCATTCCTGGATGTGTTATCCAGGACAGGAGATACTGGAGGTGCAAATTCATATTTCGTTTGGGAGTCCGCTGAGTTTTGGCTTCTTTAGCTACTCCATGCCTCTGTCCAGGGTTTTAAGTTGCTTTCAGTGGATAAGACTTGGTGGAATGTGCTTACTCCTTCTTGAATGGAACCAGACTCTTTCCTTTAATTTATTTTGATCATTTTTTTTCTGAGAATTCTGTGGGGGTGATGATGATGAAGGAGATGAGTGTGGGGTTAAGGAGAAGAAGATGTGAGAAAGAAAAAAACAGAGAACACTTACTCCTCATTCCTGCTAATACAAACACAGTTGGGTTTTATTCTGCATTTGAGAGAATCTCTTGTAAAATAAGCATAGGTATAAAACAATCTGATTTACATTTTAGAAATATTTTTGCTGCTGTATTAAGAATGCATTGCTAGGATGAGGGGAGTCTAGGAGCAAAAGTAAGTGATTTCTTTCCTGGTTTTTGCTTGAGAAATAAGTTATATTTGGGTAGAGGACTATTTGATCTCTCTGTTTAACCCTATCATTTTGACCCTAAGAATGTTTTAACTTTGTATTTAAATTAAAAAAAAGACATAAATAAATTCACATTGTGTTTTCTGAAGCAAACTCAAACAAGCCAAATTAATTCCTTAATTATTTTTTCCAGAGAAGTTAAGTTGTGTTATATATTTTACATTTCCATTCCAAAATATGGAAATTATTTTCATCAATATAATTTTTTAATGTAAATTTTACAGGGAAGGTTTATTTCTTCTCTTTGGGTTTTGATATCAAATTTAATGATAAACATTCTGCCTCTGTTCAATGATATGCTACCAAGCTGATTTTTTTTTTTTTTTTAAATATTTTATTGTACTTCAGGTGAAGGCTTACAGAACAGATAGTTTCTCATATAACAGTAACACACATGCTGTTTTATGACATTGGTTAACAA
>NW_004444114.1:3510512-3542670 GCF_000243295.1 Trichechus manatus latirostris
TAGTCCTTTGGACTAATCTTTTCGTTGTATCCTGTTCTCTTCATTCTCACTTGCTCCCGAAGAGATGAGACCAGTGGAGTATCTTAGATGGCCCAAGCTGATTTTTTAAAGATTTATAGATCAAATTTTTTATTGTACACAATATAAGTCATCATGAGTCTTATTTTGTGGTTATTGTCTTTATTTTCTATAGTATTTTTAAAATGAATAAAAGATAACTACTTTGTATTTATTTCTTAGCTAATCCATGAAAAATTGTCAACAATTCCCTTAGAATTGTCCTCAATTTTTCTATTTCCAGTATTTGGCTTATTGCAATGCTAAACAATTATTTTAATAAACTTTTGACTATTTAATGCAGAGAATACTAAAGTGGCCATGCTGTTAGTAAAGCATATACAAACGCTGGGGTTAAAACAGTAAGATGAGAATATCTTTAAAGTCAACTTGACTCTGACTAAAACTCTAAGGCAAAATAACCCTTTGTCGGTGAGTCGACTCCAACTCATAGTGACCCTACAGGACAGAGTAGAACTGCCCATTAGGGTTTCCAAGGAGCAGATGATGGATTCAAACTGCTGACCTTCCGGTTAGCAACTGAGCTCTTAACCACTGCACCACCAAGCCTCCTAAGTGGCATCAAAACATTTTGCTTTGACTTCAGTTCCAGGAGTATTATGGGACTTAGGGATTATTTCCATTGAAATCTCTAGCATTTTATTGTTTCAGAGTCTATCTGTAAATTGCTCCAGTTCTGGAGAATTTATAATAGTTGGGGTAGAAATAACAGAAAGATTATGAAGTACTGAGGCTTACTGATTAACTTTTATTGTTCTGTAGATTATTTGCATACACAGTATATACTTGTTGATATATGTAAACCAGTAGTGTATATATTCATATCTATGTAAAAAAGAATTTGCAGGAATGCATGCTTTTGTTGCAGAGAATCCTTTTGGGAATCCTGAAGTACAAAGTGTTAGGAAACAACTCAAACACTGGATTTCAAGCATTAATCCCAAGTCAGAAAGAACAACCTGATCTGATAACCTTAATACTTATTATTGTATGCCATTTAGTAATAACAATGGTAACAATATTTATTTATTGCTTCAAAAAATATTTGCTGATTACCTATTATTTGGTAGGAACTGATGTAAGTAAATTGAATAGGACAGTGAGTGAGAGAGCATTCAAGATCCATGTTGTTATAAAGTTTTATATTCTATAGGGGAAGAAAGTAAATTAGAGATGTAAGATAATTTTAGATAATAAATGCTTTGAAGAAGACAAAACATAGTTGTTTTATATAAGTGACTGTAGAGGAGGTTTGCATTCGATACGGTATTTAGTGAAGTCTTCTTGTCGTATTGAGTGCTGAATGACTAGAAGGAACCCTCTGTGAGAAGACCTGAGTAGAAGAGCACTCTAGGTAGAAATAAAAGCAATTTCAAAGGCTGAGTTGAGAATGGGTTTGGTGAAGTTGAAGAGTAGAAAGAAGGCCAGTCATTGTGGCTGGATCATAATGAGGAATAAGGGAATGGAATGCACTGAGGTTGGAGAGAGAAACTGCGACAGATCATAAAACGCCATTTGGGCAACAAGAAGATCTTTGCATTTGATTCGAAGTGCAAAGTGAATTTAACTGGTGAGTTTTAAGAAAGGACTTAATGCTCTTCTCCTGCTACCTGAGGTGGCGTCTTGGAGCGTAACCTGCCGCTGTGGGAGGGTCACCGTGAGGCCCACCTTGCCGCGCCTGAACTCATGAGGGCGAAGTGGCGGAAGAAGCGGATGCGGAGGCTAAAACGAAAGAGAAGAAAGATGAGGTAGAGATCCAAGTAAAGTATCTTGAAATACTGATAAGCCATGGAGTGAGATAAATCACCAGCTGCTGCCCTAGAAATTGCTTCTGATGTCTTCACCTCTTGAAAGAAGATTTTTCTTTTCTGTACATCTCTTTTCCTGATTTGTTATACAGAAAATAAAGACTTTTCTTAGTAAAAAAAAAAAGAGAAGAAGAAAGGACTTAACATTATATTATTTACATTCTAGAAAGTTCACTTGGATTGCTGTGTGGAGAATAGATTTTGGGGGGTTGTGATGGTTAAGGTTGTGTGTCAACTTGGCTGGGCCATGATTCTCAGAGGTTTGGCAGTTATGATGTAGTTTGGCAGTTATGTAATGATGTAATCAACTCCATAATAAGATCTGCTATGAGCAGCCAATCAGTTGACAGGGAGTTTCTTTGGGGGTGTGACCTGCCTCCAGTATATAAATGGATGTTCCAGCAAGTCTCTAGCTCTGGATCCTGCATTGGGTTCATCATCACCTGACCTCCAGTTCTTGGGACTTGAGCTAGCAGCTTACCTGCTGATCTTGGTTCATCAGCTCCTGCAACTATGAGAGTCAGGAGAAGCCTCCAGCCTGATACCTGACCCACAGGCTTGGGACTTGCCAACCTCTGCAACTGCATGAGCCATTTCTTTGAAATCTCTCTCTTTCTCTCTCTCTCTATACATATATACACTTCACTGGTTTTGCTTCTCTAGAGAACGCAGCCTAAGACAGGGGTCCAGAAGAGAAGAAAGAATAATGTTTAGAGGCTTCTGCAAAAGATGACAGTAGCATTGACAAGGGTAGTAGCAGATTGTTGAAGAGAAGTGGACAGGTAGAATATATTTTTGAGGTAGACTGATGCAACTTGATGCTTGACTAGGAAGTGTGTGTGTAGGTGGACTAGGAAGGATAAAGAATACAGAGGAGTCAATGATGACCTCTAGCAATTTTGCCTGAAGAGTTGGTTGGAAGATGATGCCTTTTATTAACTAGGGAAGACAAGAAGAGAAATAGATTTGGGAGCTCAGGGGAAGAGGTCAGGGCTAGAGATTTAAAATGGAGCGTTAACAGCACACAGATAATAAAGCCGTGATACTAGATGAGATTTCAGCAGAGAGCACAAAGAACTGAAGGATGCTCAGCACCAAGCCCTGGACTTCTTAATCATTTAGCAAGCAAAAGAGACTGAGAATGACAGTCTAGTTCACTGAGAGGAAAACAAGATCAATGTAATGACACGGAATTCAAGAGAATAAAGTGTTTCAAGAAGGAGGGAAATTTCTGCAAGATCAAGTCAGATGAGAACAGCTAAGTGACCATTAGTTTCACATCTTGGATGTTATTGTGACCTTGACAAGTTCAATTCCAGAGAACTGGAGGGGAGATAAGCTTGATTAGAGCAGGCTGAGGGTAAAAGGTGAGATGACAAAGGGAAGTCAGTAAATATAGACAACTCTTGACAAGTTATGCCATAAAGGGGTCAAAAATTAGGTAATAATTGGAGAGTAATGTGCGTATAAAAGAAGTTTGTTTGCTGTTACTGTTTTTAAATGGGTAGTTTGTATGTTTAAGTTTACTTGAATGATCCAATAGAGACAGAGAGTCTGATGATACAAGGAGAGTGATCAGGTAGTTGCAGGCTTAAATTCTTGAACATGTAAGACAGCATGAAATCCAGAAAGGGTAGAGATTGACATTTTTAGGCACAGGGAAACTTTTTGCATTGTAACAAGAGGAAAGGCAGAGAATGTGAGTGTAGATGTAGATAAGTTAACACAGTTGGTTGTGGGAAGTTGAGGGTGTTCCCATCTGATTGCTACTCTTTTCTCAGGAAAGAATGAACTGAGTTCATGAGCTGTGGCGGGGAGGGGGGTTTGGAGGTTTGAAGAGAAAGGTGATCCGAAACTTGTCTCAAAGAATAGGAAATGTAGTAGGATTCCTGGGCATTGATGAGTGCTCATCTAAGATGAGTGGACATAAATTTAGAGAAATACCAGTATGCATGGTTATTGATTCTTGAGGGACATTTAGCTTCTGGGGCAGTGGTAAGTAGGTGGAAAGTTGAGTTTAACCTGGGTTTGGGTTTAATTAAATAGTTATAATGTAGGGAAAGAGGAAGAGTGGGGCAAGAATTAAAAGTAAGTTGATTTTATTTTTTTTAATTTTTTTTTTATTGTACTTCAGGCTTACAGAACAAATAGTTTCTCATGAAATAGAAGTACACATGTTGTTTTATGACATTGGTTAACAACCCCACAACATAACAAGCTTCTGGGGCAGTGGCAAGTAGGTGGAAAGTTGAGTTTAACCTGGGTTTGGGTTTAATTAAATAGTTATAATGTAGGGAAAGAGGAAGAGTGGGGCAAGAATTAAAAGTAAGTTGATTTTATTTTTTTTAATTTTTTTTTTATTGTACTTCAGGTGAAGGCTTACAGAACAAATAGTTTCTCATGAAACAGAAGTACACATGTTGTTTTATGACATTGGTTAACAACCCCACAACATATCAACCTTCTAACTTCTCAACCTTTTTTTTTTTTGGTGAAGTACACATAGCCAAAGATACACCATTTCAAATTTCTACATGCACAGTTCAGTGACATTGACTATGCTCTTCGAATTGTGCTGTTATTCTCACTTAAGATGAAGGCTGACAGAACAAAATAGTTTCTCATTTAACAGTTACTACAAATGTTGCCCTATAACAATGGTTAACAATCTCACAACACATCAACAATATTCTTACTCAAACTTGGGTTCCCTATCACCAGCTTCCTTCTCCCCTTCTGCTTTCTGGCCCTTGTCACTGGACTCCTGTACCTCGTTAGTCTCATTTGGTTTTACGGGGCTGTCCACTCCCAGGCTGAACAGTGAACCTCAGAGGTAACTTCACCACTGAGCTAAAAGGGTATTTGGGGGCCATACTCTCGGGGTTTCTCCAGTCTCCTTTAGGCCAGTAAATCTGGTCTTTTTTTTTGTGAGTTAGAATTATGCTCTACATCCTTCTCCAGCTCTGTCCAGAACCCTCGGTTGTGATCCCGGTCAGAGCATCAGTGGTGGTAGCCAGGCATCATCTAGCTGTACTGGACTCAGTCCGGTGGAGGCCTTGGTAGCTGTGGACAATTAGTCCTTTGGACTAATCTTTTCCTTGTATCCTGTTCTCTTCATTCTCCCTTGCTCCTGAAGGGATGAGACCAGCGGAGTATCTTAGATGGCCACTCACGGGCTTTTAAGACCCCAGATGCTACTCACCAAGGTAGAATGTAGAGCATTGTCTTTATAAGCTGTGTCATGCCAGTTGAGCTAGATATTCCCTGAGACCATGGTCCCCACAGCCCTCCGCCCAGCAATTCAGTCCCTCAGGGAGTTTGGATGTGTCTATGGGGCTTCCATGACCTTTCCTTGTACAAGTTGTGCTAGTTTCTCCTGTATTGTGTACTGTCTCACCCTTCACCCAAGATACCACTAAAAGTAAGTTGATTTTAATGATCATCCATGGAGTCTAGACTGGAAGAGATGAAAGATGAAGGCACGATATGATGGAAAGTGGAAAATTCCAGTTCTCTCCAGTTAGTGGACTGGAGTTTTCTCTGTACAGGCAGTCCCTGTGTTATGAACATCTGACTTAACGTACAACACTTAGTTATGAACCAACCCCCGTAAATACTATTACATTAAAAATTTGAGGTACATACAATGGTCATAATAACAAACAGCCATTACTTTGTGACATGCATCAAAACATTATTATTATTATTGTATTATTATGTTAAAGATGTTTTAGAGTATCTGGAAGGGTTACTTTAATATTTTTTATGCATAGAAAGGTACACTATATACTATATATTAAGACAAACATTTGACTAACTGACATTCGATACGAACCATAACTAACTGTTCCAATTTACATGCAAATTCAGCTTAAAGATGGATTTAGGAAAGGAATTTGTTCACAATCCTGGGACTACCTGCAGTACAGTAATTGATGTTATTGGAAAGGGGAGAGGAGGAAGGGCATCGAGAGGGTAGGGGATGCCCTGACATTGAGTCTTTTTTTTTACTGCAGTGTATTTATTAGTAATGTCAAGGCCAAGGCTTACGACTTTGGGAATGGGTGACAGGTGGGGTAGGGGAAAAGATTGGAGAAGAGCTCTAAGAACTGAGAAGCCAAGGGCATAAGAAAGCCAGTGCTTTTCATAAAATGCTCCCTGGGGAAAGGGATATCCTGGGCAATTGTTGTTGCCTGAGGGAGAGGGTCCCTGAATGTAATCGATCATCTGGTCTGTCCAAACACAGTAATAGTGACTATGGACACTGAACAGAATCATCCTAACCCCTCATTTTCATCATTGAAATCAGCACTCGGGGCTTTAGCGATATTTTGGGGCAGTGCTGTTTGAACCCTGTCTTACACAGTAGTGCTCAGAGCGTGTTATTTCCTCACACCCACCTCTCTAAGACTTCGTTTCCAGTCAAAAGTTTACCACTCGTAGCCCTCAAGGCATAACAACAAAAGAGATCATTTTTTAAAATGTCAAATTCTGAACGTCATGAGATGTGCTGTAGAAAAATAAGGAGTCAGGTACTAGTCTTCAGCTTTTCTCTAGGGTAATTATTTAATTATATAACTTAACACATCCTTATTTTGAGTAAGTGCCAAGCTATGTTAGGTTGTAGCAAAAGGTGTTTATTAGCGCAGGTCTTGAAATAATATTGGAAAAGAAGTTTTTGTCAACGTTACAGTATGTGGAGGTTAATAAAATTATCTCGCATTTTTGAAAACTCTTGAGATCCTTTTTCTGTCTTTCAATATAATTCAGAGGAAGAAAACAATTATTAGAATCTAGAGAATTAGAGTGGTGTGAATTTGATAGCAGTTGTTGAAAACTTATAAATTAGGCTCAGAATGGTCCCCCGTTTATGGAGAAGAGTGAACATCTTTTTATAGTGCTTTTATTTGTCCCTACAGGGAGGATCTCAGGCCCTGGTAAAACCCTGCTTTGTATATTCACTCACCCAACAAGCACTTATGGGGGCCTGCTAAGGGTCAGCTAGGAACACAACTAAGGTCCCTGCCCTTAAGGCAAACATTCCGGTGGGAGGAGGCAGACAATAAAAAAATAAACAAATAACATGTTTAGTGGATTAAAGCTGATAATTGCTATGGAGAAAAAGAAGGCAAGGTAAGGAGAAAAGGGCGTGAGGCAGGAACGAGGTGCTCTCTTTGCTGTAAGGTGTTCCGGGTAGGCCTCTGATGAGGTGACAGTTGAGCAGAAACATGAAGGAAGTGGGAAAGAATACAAGCTCTAGATGAGACCTTAAAGATTAGCACATTCATGTCCCAGTTTCTCCACTTCTAGCTAGGCTTCTTAATCTTCTCAAAACGTAGCCTGCTGTTCTACTTAAAACTTCAGCTTGACTCCTAGAGCTCTGCCCTGGCTCTCCCTGGTTCCTCAGCTCCAACACCAAATCCTGTAGGGAGCCATTCCTGATTCTTTTATATTAGGAGAGAAATTGAGATCTCCTCACTTTTCTTTTCTTTTGTGCCCCTATAGACTTCTATTATAATAACCTATAAAACGTTATTACATTTTTTGTTTGCTTGTTTATGTACCTTTCTCTTAATGCTAGGTGATAAGATTCTTGAGGGTAGGAATTGTGCTCTACTCATCTTTGTATCCTCAGCGCTCATCACAGGGCCTGGCACATCGTTGCTACTAAATTTTTTGTTGTTGTTGAAAAAAAATAAATATAGAGTGACAAAAAGAATGAGGTATCAAGTCATGAAACGACATGGGGGAATCTTAAATGCATATTGCTAAGCGAAAGAGGCCAATCTGGAAATGCTACATACTGTATGATTCCAATTATATGTTATTTTGGAAAAGGCAAAACTATAAAGGCAATAAAAAAGATCAGTGCTTGCCAGGGGTTCAAGGGGAGGGAGGAGGATGAATAGCTGGAGCACAGGGGAGTTTTAGGAGTCCTGGTAGCGCAGTGGCTAAGACCTCGGCAGCTACCAAAAGGTTGGCAGTTTGAATTCACTAGCTGCTCCTTGGAAACCCTATGGGGCAATTCTACTCTGTCCTATAGGGTCTTGTGAGTCGGAATCTGCTCAATGGCAATGGATTTGTTTTTTTGGAAACTGTTCTGCATGACACTGTAATGGTGGATACATGTCATTATGCATTTGTCAATACCAGTGGGACTGTACAACACAAAGAGTGAAACTTCACGTTTCTGCTCAACTGTCACCTCATCAGAAGCCTACCCGGAACACTCTAGAGCAAGGAGAGCACCTCATTCCTGCCTCACACCCTTTTCTCCTTACCCTACCTTTTTTTTCTCCATAGCAATGATCAGCTTTAATCCACTGAACATGTATTTGTTTATTTCTTTATTGTCTGTCTCCTCCCATTGGAATGTTTGCCCTAAGGGCAGGAACCTTAGCTTTGTTTGTGGCTGGCCCATAGTAGGGCCCCGTAAGTGCTTGCTGGGTGAACAAACATACAAAGCAGAGTTTCACCAGGGCCTGAGATCCTCTATGCAGGAACAAATAAAGCACTTTTGTTAATAATAATGCTTGATATTGGTTCAGCAAGTGTAACAAAAGTACTGTACCACACTAATGCAAGATGTCTCTAATAGGGGAAACCGTGCACGGGGTGGGGTGGTGGGGTGGGATGGGTATATGGAACTCTATGTACTATCTACTCAATTTTTCTGTAAATCTAATACTGTAGTAAAAAATAAAGTCTATTATTTAAAAAACGAACTTTGACAGTGCAAGCAAGGTTTGATGTAGAATAGTTGACTGATTGGTCAAAGGACTGCTTTTTAGAAAAGTAATGCTTGAACATGTCTTAATAATAAAGGTGTAAAACACTTGATGTAATTCATAAGTATCCACTATCCTTCCGACCCCTTTCCTATACTATATGCAGTGGAAGGGGCCAGCCTTACAAAGAGTGTCAGTGTGCTGCGTAGAGAACATCATACTCAGATTGATATAAGTTTGAATCCTATATTGCTGTGAGACCTTGCTAAGCCTCAATTTTCCCATCTGTATGTTCCTTATTATATGAGACACATTATCTGAGATGCTTGCACCGTGCCTGGCATAAAGAATGTGGCTGAAACATGTTAGTTTTCTTTATTTTATATTCTCTTGAGTATAAAAATGAAATAAAGGTCAGAATAATTGATGGGATAAACTAAGGAGAAGAAAAAAGGCTGATCACATGTTGGTATAGCCCCAACTTTGAGCTTTTTACCTTTAAAGCCAAGGGCCAGGCCTAGAAACTGCCTATTAGGTTCTGTTCAAACAGACATGTACACCCCTTCTCTGACAAGTTTTTAATTTTTTTTTTTTTTTTACTTTAATATAATGACAGGTGGAGTTGGCTTTTCTCATGTTGGGTTTTCTCAGGTAAGAGATGACATCGTGTGTTATAAGTAAGGGGATCTGAATGTGGAATTGGTGAGTTAAGAAACATAGGAAAATTGTAGAAGTGCCTTGATAGGGAATGTGGCATTGCTAACAATTGATCATGCCTCATAATTATTTGGCTACAGGTGTCGGTTTTCTTATCAGAGGGCAAATTACCTTACCACGTGTTGGTCATCCTTCCATCTGCCTCCCTCACTGAGACACAGCATAATACTGAATAGTAGGCATTCAAAAAATATTTATTGAATTGAGAGTTTATATTGCTCTTACAAAAAGCAGTCTTTTCAATAAGAAAATGGAGTCCCTGAGTGGTACAAGCTGTTAAGTGCTTGGCTACTAATCAAAAAGTTGGTGGTTCAGATTAAGCCAGAGGCACCTAGGAGGAAAGACCTGACAATCTTTTTCCAAAAGATCATGACCGCATAAAACCCTACGGAGCACAGTTCTACTCTGAAACACACGGGGTCACCATAAGTGGGAATCAACTTGACAGCAACTGTTATTTTTCAGAAGAAAAAAAGGAACCTTACCTATTAGACTCTCATTTACATATATAGCAAAGACTTGGACTATAGAATACACACACACATCCTCCCCATATGTGCCTAAATAAAACATTAATCTGGGAACATACTTTCCTGTTTTTCTTTATCAGCTTCTTAGTTTGGACAGCTTAGTTTGGACCAAACATCTGTAGGTTTAAGAACAGTTTAAAGTGGGTAAAAGAAAAGAAATCCACTTAAAATATTTCAGCTCAACTCCCATCACTCTGTACACGGTTTGAATGTGATTTGGACGCCAACACACCAAGCTGATCTTTATGTGAGGAAGTAAATGTTAGACTGAAATGGGAAACTGAAGCAGGTCATTCTCCTTTTGTTGAGCTTCTCCTTCTTGTCAAACCACTGGGCTGCACGTTGTCGTTCTTGTTTGTCACTGACAGCCTATCACAAAGCCCCTTCTGTTAGGATGCCATACCTGAAACTCCCACTAGCCAGCAGAGCATAAACACCAAGGTGGAGCCACCTTCCAAAAACCTCTCACACACAATAGCTGCTGCTGTCACAGCAGGACAATTGAGTGATCTTATGGTGGTATATTTTTTCCCATCATATGCATGACAGAAAGTCTAATGGACCTTGTTAGTTTCTTGAGTAGCTTTTAAAGCCCTATAAAGTGGCCTGTTATCAGTTCCATCAGTGTTCCCAAGATGTCTACCTGGAAGGCAGGGAGCACTGGCGGTAGCTGTATTTTCAGTTCTCCAATCAGCCAGGAAGAGATAGATAAGTAGCTGAAAAATTTTAGAGAGGAAAACTATTTGCCTCCCAAAGGAAAAGCTAAATACTAACAGCATTTTGTGATGAATAAAAATTCCTCCAACTCCCTTTTGATTAAGCTTTATTTTACCACCTTTAAAAGTTGAAGGAGTAAATGGACTATATTATTTTGTAAGATATTTTACTGTGATCCTTAATAAAGAATTTGGATCAATGCCCTTAACATTAAAAATGTTAAAAACTTGATGTGATTTTGATAACTAGTTTTGGGATATATTATTTTCCAAGTGCTAATGACATTCTGGTATTCTTTGAAGGAATGTAAGAAAATTGTTCAGAGTAATGAAATAACCATATCAGATAGGAACAATTTTTGAAATCGCCTCTCAGAATTTTAAGTATGTCTTGATCATTTTTTATGAATTAAGCATTGATGTAAATGGAGAAGAAAACGCTTTTTGACATGCAAAGAAAAACTTTATTTGATCCAAATAATGCAATCCATCTAGAAGGTTCTTATCAGAACCTAAACTATTTTTCATATGTCAGCTTCTAGTAACATTTCCTGGAATTTCTAAAATTTTTTACCCCCTGAGACAATAGATAACTATTTAGGGCTCTTTACTAAGTGTGAGAAGTCGCTGGGTGTTGCAAACGGTTAAGTACTCGACTTCTAGCTAAAAGGTTGGTGGTTCTAAAGGTCACAGTCTTGAAAACCCTGTGGAGCAATTCTACTCTTCACACATGGGGTCATGACGAGTTGTAATTGATTCAGCGGCAGCTAACAACAACGACGTGTGAGGGCTCAGGGCTCTCCTGTTTTAGGTGGTTGTTGAACATAAATCTTATTCAACAATTCAATTGTGAAAACTAATTTCTAGGGCTGTGGAAAATTAATCTTGGCCAGTTTAGGGTCTCCTCTTATCTTGCTGGGGATGTATTTAAATTGAGTGGTGTCACACAGTCCAAGGCATTGGAATGGGGTGCACCTAATCATTGAATCATTTGTGGAGTCGTGGCATCTTCTCGCTCACTTATGCAGGTTGTTAAGCACCGAGATTTCCCTTATTTCTCATCCTCATGGCCCCTGTCAGATTGGTCAGCTCTCCTGGCCACTTTCCATTACTCTTTACAGTGTGCAAATCTTTCCAGTGCTTCTAAGCTGCACTGCAGTGTGGAAATCTCTGAAGCTGTTAGTAGCCTAGCTTCTTCCAAGCTCTGTCCAGCATTTCTTCTTGGGTTTTGCTGACTTCACAGGGATCTGCCCAAGAACAGAATCCACGCTTTTTTTCTCCAGGACCCATGGATCTCTGCTGTTATAATGTCCCCTTGATGTTTCATTCTACCATGTTGAGGGAATCTTCTTTTAGTCTTAGGAGAAAACCTTCCCTAATTCCATCATGATATTTTGCTTTGGAGTCACCTTGTATTTTCTTAAGGCTTTCGGAAATCAAAGCAGTAAGATGAGTAACTTTTTAATTTTTTTCATCACGATCTCATCTCTCTTCTGGGCAGTGAAGGGCAAGCAGACCATTTGCCTGGATGGGGGAAAGGAAAAAAGGAAACAAAGTGGGGAGGAAACCATTTACACCTCAAAGATATTATTCAGCCGTTAGTGCCATATTACTTTTTACTCAGAATAATGTTCATCCATATAATGTATCGTCCATATAATGTTCATGGAACAGTGTTATCTATTTTCTCACACTAAATCCAAGAATTCAAGTGAACAAGCTCATATTTCCCTGATCAGGCTTTATGGTCCTTGATGATGTAGGGGAGAATTCATCTCTTCAGTGCCTGAATCATTCTGTAAGTGTTTGGTGGATGCATTGAAAATGCCTCCATCTCTAGATGGTAATTATGCTCAAATGCTATTTCTTAAATTTGTACTAGTAGAAATAATGATCAGGTATCTGTGACCTCAGGCTGCATGACTGTGCATAATACCAATTTATAAATGTTGTATGACTTTTAGGTAATGAACCAAGGGACCGAGAGGCACATAGTATAGGGCTGCGGGTTGAGGAATGGACCAGGACAATGCTTCTCAGTGTTGTCTCCAGAGCAGCATTATCCACATCATCTGAGAACTTACTAGAAAAGCAGATTTCCAGGTCCCAGTGCAGACATACTGAATAAGAAACTCTGGTGGTGAGGCCCAACAATCTGTGTTTTAACAAGCCCTCCATGTAATCCTGATGTGTGCTAAAGTTTGAGAACACCTGGAACTGAATCAAATGACTGATATTAGGCAGGTGGCTTCAACCCCGTGACTCCATTTTCTCATTTAGGATTAAGGCTTATTCTGTACTTAATTTAGTAGGAAGAGCACCCTTTTGTCTTATTCTGCTTAGAACAAGGTCTAAATACATGCCTCAGCTAGTATCACTGGGTTTATTGGTTATAACTTATATCCTTGGTCTTATCATTGGCCTAAAAAGGATGGGAGCATGTTCCTTCATCATACACACTGTTTATATGTATCCCACATTTCCTAAGAGGCAACATGGCAAGATGGATAAGGCTTCAGGCTCTGTAGAAATCACCAGCTCCACCTCTTACTAGGTCACCTTAATCAGGTTTTCAATCAGTTCCTCAATTTTCTCATCTGTAAAATTAAGGTCATGCCATAATACTACCTATCTCACGGAGTTAGGTGATGCCAGACATTAGATAACACAGGTTGGATGCTTACACACTAGGGTCTAACTCTTGTTAAAATCCATTGCTGGTGAGTCTATTCCAACTCGTACCGACCCTACAGGACGGAGTATAATTGCCCCTAGGGTTTCCAAGGAGCAGTTAGTGGATTCAAACTGCCGACCTTTTGGTTAGCAGCAGAGCTATTAACCACTGCGCCATTTGGGCTGCTAACTCTTGTTAGTGCCTAATAAAAACCAAAGCCAAACCCACTGCTATCCAGTCTATTCTGACTCACATAGGGTTTCTAAGGCTGTAAATCTCTACGGAAGCAGACTGCCACATCTTTCTCCTGTAGAGTGGCTGGTGGTTTCCAACCATCAACCTTTCGGTTAGCAGTCAATCGCTTTAACCACTGTGCCACCAGGGATCCTTAGAGTCTGATAGGTGTTAGCAAATTCTGAACTGCGTGCAGGCTAGACTTTCTTCTAGGGGCCAGAGATGAAAGAAACATCATCTCTGTCCTGAAGGAAGTTGCTATCCAAATAGGAAGAACCAGACATATAAATATATAATCTCAAAAGGTTTACAGATTCTCTAATAGCACCTGGGAAAAATGAGGACACAAAAGTGGGACAAGAGGTCTTGAAAGATAGTTCAAATGGAGTGAGCAGATCCATCATCATGACTTATGTAGAGTTGACAGAAGGATCTTAATATAACCATAACAAAAACACCGATTGCTAATATCAGCTAACACTCAGTATGTGCCAGGCCCTGTGTATCATCTCAATTAATCTCAGAAAACCTGTGATGCAGGTATTTATATTTTCTCCACTTCATAAACTGAGAAACTGGGACTTAATGAGGCAAAGTAAATTGCTCAAGGAAAACCACCTACAAATGTGGGAGCTCTATGTAGAAATCCACGTTCCTTAGGATTTATTATTTAAATAAAGACTCCTGTGAGATGCTTCAATCTCTTTCAATACTTATTTTTTTTGTTTCACAACTTTTAACTATGAGAAAACTGTCCTAAAGACATGAAGTGACTTGCATGCAAAAAATATTAATAGAGGATGATAGTTTAAGGCCCTGACCTTTCATTCATCTCCCTCCTATCTTTGCTTCATTGAATTAACCAAACTGCCATCTTCTTTCTCATTAAAAAACAAAACAGAACATGATAAAGAAACAAGCCTGCTTTTCTGAAAGTGAGAGAATACCTCAGAAACCGTGAGATCCAGTGATACCTAAGATTGTGTGGTGGTGCCTGATCCAAGCAAACGAGCAGATTTTCCTCCTCTGAGTGGTGCTGTTAGTTGCTGACTGTCGAGTCAGTTCCGACTCATGGCGACCACATGTGTGCAGAATAGAGCTGCTCCATAGGGTTTTCAAGGCTGTGACCTTTCCAGAGCAGATCACCAAGCTGCTTCTGGGTGGATCTGAACGGCCAACATTTCTGCTAGTGGTAGAATGCTTAACCGTTTGCACCCTCCAGGGGCTACCCTTTAACTGTTGGTATTAATCACCTCCTTTCTTTTATGACAACATCAACTCTCAGTCATTTAAAACTTTTCCCTGGTACTTCCATCTTAGTTTGAACAGCTTTTTAGTCTCATCCAAAGATTCTCGATTTACTGAAGAAAAAATATAAAGAATAAATTGTTATTGCAAAATAAGTGCTAAATTTACCTGACAAATAATTTCAGCTAAATAACTGTTTGTGTAGGAAATAAACTTTAAAAAGATAAAAGAAAAAACAACAACAACAAAGAGAAAAATAACCTTGTCAGAGAGCAAAAAAAAAAAAGCTTTATTTGGTGTAATGTCTTCTTAGGGAAAATAAATCTTTCACACACCTTTCACAAAAGCCTATATTTGAGAGCATATAAAGCAAAAGAATAGTGAAGTTTTATCGCTGTAAATGATGTACTGAGGAGCACTGGTGGCGCAGTGGTTAAGTGCTCAACTGCTAAGCAAAAGGTCAGCGGTTCGAACCCACCAGCTGTTCAGCAGGAGAAAGATGTGGCAGTCTGCTCCCACAGAGATTTCAGCCTTGGAAACCCTGTGGAGTAGTTGTACTTTGTCCTATAGGGTAGATATGAGTCGGAATTGACTCAGTGGCAACGATTTTTAATGATGTATTGAAATTCATTGGAAGGTAGATGCCACCTTTGATAACGAAGACTCATGTTGATTGGCTTTCCTGTTGTGCCCCCAGATGAGAAATATATAAACACTTTGTGTATTTTCCCTTGGTTTTGAGTCAGGCACAATACATAGGTCAATAAAGTCAACAACATTTAAATTGTTAAAAGATTTTTTCTGAGTCTTCTGGGAATGGTAAAACAGGATACGTCCTTTTATTCTCATTTCCCTTCATGAAATGTACTCTATTCTTTCAGAACACATGATAGTTGCTGTGCGTAGAGATAGATCCTAACAAAGCTGCTCTGACATTTAAGCATTTCACCTTCTATGCAGTACAGCCTGTTTGTCCTTTTAAACTTGGCTACTGGGCCAAATGCAAAGGAACCACTGTGTGACTTTTCGCTTATCTTCTGTACCCAAGCCTACAAAGTTAGTGCTTGAGTGTGTCAGGTATCACCCAGGGACTTAAGAATGAGGCTTTTTACAGTTAACTCAATCCCATGACCTGTACTACATTGCCTTTGATTTGAAGGCAGTTTAGTTAACTACTAAGACTGCCTACTACATTAATCGGAATCAAATTCACCTGAAATGTGGGCACACAATAATTCCTAGTTTGCTGCATAATGGCTTCAGGCAGACTCCATTACATGCTGGAGTAAGTTTCTCAATGGGAAACTGGAATGTTTTTCTTCTTTATGTGTTGCTTCATCCGGGCTTTTTTCTTTTTTTCTTTTTTTTTTTTGAGATAATTTCCAAATTCAGAAAAGTTGCAGGAATAAAAATAGTTCAAAGAACAGCCTATTGTCTTTACCCAGATTCACTTACTCATTTTACTTCATTTGCTTCCTCACTGGTTCACTTTCTTTCCATTTCCCTCTCTTTCTGCACATGCTCACATTCACAAACACATGTTATGTTGAACCATTTTAGGGTAAGTTACATATGTCACAGCCTCTTACCCCTAAACATTTCAGTGGATATTTCTTAAGAATAGAGTTAGTCTCTTATATAACCACAGTTCAGTTAACTATTTCAGTAAATTTAATGTTGATAGAATGCCTTTATCTAATTCCTTGCTTCAATTTTGGCCACTGATCCAATACATTTTCCCTCTTCAGTTGTGTATCCGGTTGTAGGGTCAAGTATCGCAGTTATTTGTCTTATCTCTAGAGCCTTTATTAATCTGGAAAATTTCCACAGCTTTTCCTTGTCTTTTATGGTATTGACATTTTTGAATAATACAATGCTTCCTCCCCACCCCCCACCACCCCTTTTACAGAATGTTCTTCACTTGGCATTTATTTATTTGAGTTTCTTTATTTTTTATTGTTGTAAATATATATATAACACAAGATTTGCCAATTCATCATTTTTAAATTGTACAATTTAGTGATATCAATTACATTAATCATGTTGTACAGCTACCACCTATGCCAAATTTCTGATCGTCATAAACAAACACTCACTGCAAAAATCTCCCTCTTTTCCACCCCCTCCCACCCTTGGGAACCACTAATAAACTTTGGTCTCTATACATTTACCTATTCTTGTTATTTCATACAATACTTGTCCTTCTGTGATTGACTTATTTCACTGAGCGTAAAGTTTTTGAGGTTCATCCATGTTGTAGCAAGGATTAGGACTTCCTTTCTCTTTATGGCTGAGTAGTATTCCATTGTACGTGTATACCATATTTCCATTTGGCATTTATTTGATGTTAACTTACTATTAGATTCATGTAACAAGTTCTTAAGGAGCCCTGGTGGTGCAGTGGTTAAGCACTCAGCTTTTAATTCAAAGATCAGTGGTTTGAACTCACCAGCTGCTCTGCGGGAGAAAGATGTGGCAATCTGCTTTCGTAAAGATTACAGCCTTGGAAACCCTACGGGGGCGTTCTACTTTGTCCTGTAGGGTTGCTATGAGCCGAAATGGACTAGATGGCAATGGGTTTAATATGTTCTTGCTCAGAATATTCCACAAGTAATATTGTGGTCTTCTCAGAGTATCACATCAGAAGGCACATGATGTCTTATCTGCTCATTGGTGATGTTGATTTTGATCATATAGTCAAAGTGCTGCATGATTTCTCCACTGTATAATTATCATTTTTTCCCTTGCAACTAATAAACCATTAATGGAGAGACATTTTAGGACCATGCAAATATCCTGCTCCTCATCAAAATTTCTCCCTGGATATATAATCCATTGATGATTTTTGCCTGATCCAATCTTTACTATGATGATTGCAAAATGCTGATTTTCCAACTGCTGCACTCTCTGCACATTTACCAGTTGACGCTTGGCATTTTAATGTAAGCAAGAGCACTCCCTTCTCCCTTATTGATTGATCTATTATTGATATGAACTCATGAATCCCAACTTTTCTGTATGGTTTTTACTTCATTCTTGTACTTAATTATTTTGTGCCCACATTGTCCCAGATGTGGCCAGTGGAACTCCTTCCTGGTGTCTCTTCAGTCTGTGTAACATGCTCCATTAATTATCATAATTTTTGAGTATTTCCTGACTTTCTGGCATAACAAGATGTTCCAGGCTCATCTTGTACATTTCTTTCCCCAGTTCTAGATTCAGTCATTTCTCCAAGGAACCCTGATTCCTTTTAGTGGCAATAGTATGATAGACCAAAATCTGGGCACTAGGTGTGCCAGTATGGCTATAGAATGGAAGATATCATGAGATTTCACTTAATTGAGCCAAAACCCAGAAAAACCCATTACCGCTGAGTTGATTCCAACTCATAGCAACCCTATAGGACAGAGTAGAACTGCCCCATAGAGTTTACAAGGAGCACCTGGTGGATTTGAACTGCTGACCTTTTGGTTAGCAGCCATAGCACTTAACCACTCTACTACCAGGGTTTCCTAATTGAGCCAAGGTATTATTAAATCAATTCAACTTGATTATGTCAAATGTTTAGAGATTTTAGTGGCTTTAAAGCTCATATATTAAAATATTGAAAAGAAAATAAATATATATCCAATATAGGATACTTTCTAGTTATTTTATTTAACTTTTTGCAAAGCACTGTAAAAAGAGTTCAACTCTAGCACCCTGGAGTTACTTTACTGTTACGGCATAGCCATCACTGGAGAACTTAGTTTTCAAGTAGTATGGTAAAATTATTAATTTGGTTCTGGTGGTGTCCATTAATATATGGTACACAGAAAACATGGCCACATTTAGAAGTGATGGCACTCTCATCATGGAGTTATGTCTTGACTGGGGCACAGGAGTGGCAGATCAGCAGAGCAGAACTCCTGTGGCTCATCCTATAGAGTTGCAAATGCACGGTGGGTAAACAGAATTATTGTTTTTAGGATTATTTCACCAACTCTTTAGATCTGATTTGAATTTCAAATACATGTTGACTTTTTCCAGCCAAAACTTTTCATTTGATTCTTAAAAAATACAGCTTTGATTACTAGATTTTCATCTCTGGAGAGATACTTCAGTAGCTTCCTAAGAGAGTCTGGTTTATTTTCAATTTAAATGTTCTATTAAGGAGAATTATAAATAAAGGATTTTTTCAATCTCGGGTAACAAAACAGAGTTTCTCTATCTGCATTATAGGAATGCCTTTTCTTATATTAATTTACAATCACTTAATAGTCAGCTTCCAGTGTTAAGATAATAAACCCATACTATTTCAGATTACAACAAAGTTATAAAGGCCACCTTTTAGACATCGACTTTAAATATAAAGTAATTTAATTAATTTTACAAACAATTTAACATGGTTAGAGCGTAAAAAGCAACGAACAGTTTGCTGTACAATCATAATACAAAGGTGTGCCAAACAAAAACACTACAGATACGAATGCATTCATGAAACCACGATTGGATATACATATCCATTGTTTTCCAGCAAACACAGTTATTTGGCTTTCTGCTTTGTGGACCCACCACCTGTCTGTCAGTTTTTTGTATTGTGGTGGCTTGCATGTTGCTGTGATGCTGGAAGCTATGCCACTGGTATTTCAAATATAAGCAGAGTCACCAATGGTGGACAGTTTTCAGCAAAGCTTCCAGACCAAGACAAACTAGGAAGAAAGGACTGGCGATCTATTTCTGAAAATTAGCCAGTGAAAACCCTATGGATCACATCAGAATATTGTCCAACATAGTCCTGGAAGATAAGCCTCCTAGACTGGAAGATACTCAAAATCCACAGTGGAACAACAATGACTCAGGCATTCCAACAATCATGAAGATGGTGCAGGACCGGCTGATGTTTCTTTTTGTTGTACATGGGGTCACCACGAGTCAGAACCAACTCAACAGTAACTAACAACAGCAGCACCATGTAGACAATTGCTCATTTATATATAGTCGAGTTTCCCAATAGGCTGTAAATCACTGGAAAAAATTCAGGGCACATAAACTACCATAACTATGAAAGGCGTCTTGCAAATGAGAAGACAGATCCTTGGGCTTCTTACTCCTGTTGGGACTGATTTGGACAACTTTCTAGATCAGTCCAAGAATCAAGGAAAATGTTAATTAAAAATTATACAGTTATATTAAACATTAAGGAGAAATACATATCAGAGAAATAGCTTAAAATGTGCAAATTTTAGAAGAAACACAATTTAGAGGCGCCAAAGATTTTGAGTGTTACATATTTAGTAATTCCTTTTAATGACTTGGATGTATGTTTTAAAAATATTGATATTACAAAAATTTTTAGAGTTCTTGCTTGCTTATTGTTTCTAATCACTGCCTCATCTAGCAATTTTAAAAAGAAATCTGAGGTAGGAGGAGTTTTATTGTTTACCAACAATTTAAATTACACTTCAGTGCTGCCTGCTTCCCCTAAACACTGACTAAATATTTTGCGTGACTCATTAAATATATTACACAGTTATCATAAATTGCAGGAGATAGTATTTTCCAACAATGACCACAATAATATCTTCCATTCCACTGCTCTTCTTCAAAGTGGACTTACCACTTCCCCATCAAGAGGTGGTGTCTATTTCTCTATATTGTTAAATCTGGGCAGCTTTGACCATTAGAACCTGGTGAAGATGATTCTGTACCTGCTCCTTGTGTAGCTCTTAAGTGGCCTGGAAATGTCTGCTTTCTGTCTCTTGGAAACTAGGTACCATGTGAGAAGTGTGACTATCCTGAAATCACCATGCTGTGGAAGCCTGAATCACATGGAGGGGCCCTAGAGGATAAGAACTTAGTTGAAGACAGAAAGAGAGAGAGAGAGGGCAAGCAAGTTGCTACAAGTCACCAAAATGTGAATGAAGAAGCCATTTTATGAGAGGATCCTCCAGCCCTGGCCTCATAGCTGTAGCTGAAGCCATGTGAATCAGAGATGAAGTATCTTACTGAGCCTTTTCCAAATTTCTGACCCAGAAAATTGAGAGCAAAATAAAATGGTTGTTTTAAGCAAGTAAGTTTTGAGTTAGTATTTTATGCAGCAATAGAGAAACAAAACAGATTAGGGGTAAAAGGAAACAGCCTGCTTATCACTGGCATTTAAATATAAAATAATGTTTACATTTTGATTTTAAGAAGGTCGCAAATACCATTAATCTGATTTACTAGAAGTTCTTAGTTCGCATTAAATTACTATGATTTGTGGAAGGATTCTGGACCTCTTCTAGCTAGTTAATTGTTTTATTAACAATGGATTAACGAATTCATTATTTAATTATTCATTTATTTGCTATGCAGTGTCTGAAAATATATCCAAGTAGTATCCATTCTTTAGTTAAAGATTTGATCCATATTAAAAAAAAAAAAAAGATACAAAAAACTTTGGGAGGATAACACTGAGGGTTGAAGCATTTTTGCTTTAGTGTATGTTTGTATATACACACAAACACACACATATATATGAATAGAATCTAATAGGACAAAGAGCACATTTGAAGGGTAGGAAATGTGACCACACTCAGGCCATTAAAGACATCATAATTTTTTAATGGACCTTAAACAAATCTATCCTTTGTTATTCACCAATATTTAAGTGATTTTGAAGAGCCCTGTACCAGGCATTGAGGAAATCACACAAACACACAAAGAGGTGGAAAATATGGATTCTGTCTACAGGGAATCTGAAGTAAAACAGTAGACCCAAGGTAAGCCCAAACAAATATATATAATCACAATGAAAGAAATAAATATATATTAAATGAACTATAAATGTACCAAGATAGTGTTAACTTTCAACTATTTCTGTCATTTACAGAATCAGAATTGTTTTAGGAGGGAAGATTGTCCTCTAAGATAGTTACGATAGTCCACCTGGAAATAGTGAAAGGATGGCCTACTACTTCGACATGATAAAAAACAAAACAAAATGCCAAACCAATTGCTGTCGATTTTGACTCATGGCAACAACATGTGTAGCAGAGTAGAACTGTGCCCCACAGGGTTTTCAAGGCTGCGACCTTCCAGAAGCAGATCGCCAGAACTTTCTTCCAAGGCACCTCTCGGTGTATTAAAACTGCTAATCTTTTGGTTAGTAGTCAAGCACTTACCCATTTTTACCACCCAGTGACTCCTTACTGCAACATTATAGGAGATGATTAAGAACAATAAAAGACAAACAAGTCCAAGAGCAGCAATATATCCAAAAAGAACTCAAGAATGAAGTAGAACAATTAATACTAAATGATGAAAGAAAGTTAATAAATCCTGAATAAGATATTTATTGTACATTTTTGTTTCAGTCTTCATTGTTGAAAAAGTATGATCTGTTTATTATTTTTAATTTCTGGCAAGCCATTTTTGCTATGAATTATCTCTTTCTGACAAAAGTCATATTCTGCCCTGTACCTTAATTGAAAGTACTGATTTTTGAGTTAGGTTTCACTGAATTGTAGTTTTATTACTGGCCGTGATTTAAATAGTCAAAATTGATAGGGCTTGGACCCTAATACTGTAACACCCCCAATTATCGTGACTAAATGCCCTTCGAGCAAGAACTTGGAGGACAATATATACCTGAGGTCATATCATAAGAGATAATCACTAACATTAAATTTTATATCACTCCCGTGAATGGCTGTTATAGTTAGCAGGTGACTTGATTCAATTCTTAAACAGGTCAAGACTATAGAACCAACTGCCTTGTGACTGTGATAGCTGTTTAGAGTGGTTACTCATTCATTGATATTTGGTACGAGTCCCACTACTGTTAGCAACAGGTGTTGGTTCTATAAGCTCCGCACAAGAGTCAACATCCCTATTTTGTTTTATCACAGCCAGTGGATTCTACTGTTGGGTAAAACTTTATAATGCTCATGACACTGACTGGAAGGCCTCAGAGCATTTCTGAGCATATTTTTTCAGTAAGAATAGCTAACATTTCTTAAGTACTTACTATATGCCATCGTACTAGGCATTTTATAGGCATTATATAATTTAATTGTGTAAGTATTATTACCATCTCTGTTTTATAGAAGAAAAATCGAGTCATAGTTACACAACTATTAAGTAGTTGAGCAGAAATTCAAACCCAGGCTTGACTTCTGAGTATCTATTCTTTTAACCACAGTGTTGACAGCAGGCAGTGTAGTTATTTTTATGAGACTAGAACTATATAAGGAGCCCTGATGGTGCAGCAGTTAAGCACTCAGCTACTAATCAAAAGGTCAGAGGTTTGAACCCACCAGCACTTCTGCGGGAGAAAGATGTGGCGGTCCACTTCTGTAAAGATTTACAGCCTTGGAAAATCTATGAGGCGTTCTACTCTGTCTTATAGGGTTGCTATGAGTCGGACTCTACCTGACGCCAACAGCTTTGGTTTTTTGATAACTACGTATAATACGAAGCTTATTGTTGGATGTTGGATCTTAGTGCTAGAATTCACATAGGCTGGTGGTAGGACAATACATTAGAATTCCCAGTTGTGATTTGAATGGACTGGGTATGACAATTATAAACAAGCAAACCTAGATAAAATTCCCAGCACATGAACAGTATTGGATTTTTTTTCTAATCACATCAATATTAAACATGAAAACTCTATCACCTTAGCTGCAATTGTTTTAAATAATAGAACTCCAGCGACATTCACCAATAGTAGATATGTAATAACTGATGAAATCAGTTTTCTGCTGCCCATTTGTTTCTTTTCTTAAATCTCTTACAGTAAAATGGTCTAATATTTTTCACTGCAGCAGCATTCAGCTCATAGTTTAAAACTGCTTGCAAAGCAAGGCAGTTCTTAGGCTACTTTTTAGGCATTTATCTTACTTGTTGGCATACGCCCTCTTCTTGTTATTCTTTTTCCTGTTATGTTAAAGGATATTATCACAGAGAAACTCACCAATGGTAGGTATGTGATAACTGATGAAATGAGTTTTCTGCTGCCCAGGCAAGAGTATAACAAATACAAATCAGAATGCTGCCTTTAAATTAATATTAGTATGAAGAAGTTGAATGGACAAAAAAAAAAAAAAAAGAAGAGCATGCTTCAGAAAAGAAAGAGAGCAATAAAATACAATCCAAATATCTGAAAAAACTTATCTGGTAACGGGCAATTTCAAATGAAATAGTCTTGATATAAAGGTCAATCAAAAATAAATTTAGGAAGTTGGTTATAAAATTAAAAGCATTGTAAACATGAATTGAATATTTTCTAGCACCTGATCCATAAGTATAAATCCATATGCAATCTGATTTATTTTAAAATCTTATAGTACAATACCAATAAAACCTTTCTCTATCAAAAGGGACAAACCCTAGTACTTCTCCCATCTGCCATGTGTTACAGGCAGTTTAATGCACCTGTTGTGGGTGTGTTTTCATCGCTAAAGCAGAACATTCATGTACTGAAAAGCTATTATAGATGTAATTTATCCAGAACTTAAAGCCTTTTTGGATAACTCTAGCCCAAATCAGGATATCGAAGCTAAAATAAAAATGCTAAACAAAAGACAAAAGGACTATAATTTTTTGAAGAATTGGAGGAGCCGTTCTGTTAGCATCTTATAGAAATTTATCACTTTATTTTATGTGTGCAAATATCAGACATATAGATGATCGATGTTTTGGTAATGCTCACTATTTATTGTCATCAGAAACACTAATGCATGAACTTAGACTAAAATTATAATAAAACCTTTGCTACATATGTAGAAAGGAATATCTTTATATCTAATATTATTTTTATATAGAAAAGTAATATTATCTCAATAATTAAATGAAACACACAATCTTCTAAATTAAAAATAGAAATGTATGAGAAAATATTAAAATCGTAAGAAAATATCTATGCTCGGCCAATGATGAACAGTACTATTCCACAACAAATTCTACTAACATTTCTGACATGACCTGGATAGAAACTCAGCCTCTGAAATAGTCATTTTAGTCATAAGAAAGTAAAATAAAATTGCTTACTCTTCTGCTGAAGATGCTAAAGAGAATTACCATTCCTTAAAGTGTTATGATGATTGTTGCTGTTTTTAACAGAATTTGAATATTGACTAACTTGATATTTTTACTGCTACTCCTGTTGGTTCTATTTCAAGAATCTTATTGAAATTGGGAAAGGAGAGATACAATAAAGGCTTTTCAGTTGTGGAAGAATTATTTGAAGTGCTAACCCCCAAAGAATAAAACCATTGTCATTTTTTTTTCTCCTGTTCTCTTGCTCTTTGGGGACTGTTTCTCTTTTAATTTATTGCTCTGTGTTCTAAAAAGTGGAGAGAGACTGCAAACTACATTTAAAAAGTGTATTAAATATAACTTATGGTAAATTAGTAACACCTCTTGAAAAATCCTGCTATGAGCTGTCCCATGGTGCTTCCTTTGGGGGAGGATAACTCAATTGTGTTGATTTAAAGGTTCTGTCTAGTTCTTTTAAATATTCCTTTGATGTTGTATTGCTCTGCTTGTAATAGACTGTTATTGCCCTATATTGAGTTTGCAGAGTGAAGGTAAATCTTTTGTGATGTGATTGTGCCACCACAAACTCAATATTGTTCACAGGGCCTTTATAACTCCCAGCTACATTGCAGTGGAACAGCACACATTTTCATTTTTACCTTTTTAGATTTTTATTCTTTGTTCTGAAGCTGAAAGTTCGTACACTCTATAGTGCTTGTTCTGTAAGTGGTAACTTGTAAGCAAAGAGAACATTGTCAGGTGGATTTTTTTTCTTTTTCTGAAATTGTTGATTTTATTGCTGATCTTTTTCATTATGTTCCATTAGGTACTCAACAACGTTATTGAAAAACCGCCAGCACTGGGAAAAGCTAGAGCCCAAGTTTCTAGTTTCAAATGTTTTCTAAGAACGTCTAATGACACTATTAAAAGAGATTTCTCCCAAAGAGCCCTTGAAACGCAGATAAATGTGATTTCCTCTGGTGGCAGATAATACACATAAGATCTATGGGATCAGAAGTGTTAACATAGATGATTTAATATTAACATTGGCCTATTTGATTGAAAGTAGAAACTTTATGTAATGGCATAAGTTATTATTTACTTCTTTTGTTGAATCTCTTGGAATAAAAAGTTCTAGCATTCTTCACTAAAGCAGTATTCAGCCCACAGTTTAAAACTGCTTGGAAAGCAAAGCAGCTCTAAGGCTATTTTTCAGGCATTCATCTTATTCTTTGGCATGTGGCCTGTTAACTGTTATCCTTTTCTCTGTAGTGTTAAAGGATATGATCACATAGTTTTTGAGTAATCATTAGTTGATAAGAAATTTTGAGACAATCAAGAATATCTACAAATGTAAGGAGGATATTTCCATGTTACAGTGGAATGGGTTTTACACAACCATATATATTGGGATATGTTATTTTTCTCAGGTAGCTAATGATTATTGTTCCAGAAAAGTCAACATTTTCTCTACTACAAAAAAAAATTTTATTATCCTTTTCCCTGTTAGCAAAATAAATAAAATCAGCAGTCTTCACTTCTCAGAAATTGATAAACGTTAGTTACACTGGAAAATGTCTATTGTGTTTGCACTTCTGATTATTTTCTTTCCATTCCCCCCTTCATGACCCTTCTGTGTTCACTCTAGGCCTCTTGCAAATGAAAGGTTCTTAAGAGCTCTACAATGATTTATGAAGAGAATCAAAGACAAAATTTATAGGAAGAAAATTTCTGAGGTACGTTAATATGCATAATTTAAAAAGATGAATATATGTTACTCAGTGAGAATGGGGTTCATGTATGAAACCAGACTTTCTTAGTTGGATGAGATCTTACAGGGCATCTGACTCAGAAGTTGCAAATTGATGGTTGCAGAGCCATATCTGGGAACCCTGTTGGTGCAGTGGTTAAGAGCTCAGCTGCTAACCAAAAAGTTGGCAGTTCAAATCCACCAGCTGCTCCTTGGAAACCCTACGGAGCAGTTCTACCCTATCCTATAGGGTCACTATGAGTCAGAATCAGCTCGATGGCAGTGGGTTTGGTTGTTTTGGTGGGAGCCATATCTGGGCTATAGATGTGTTTGATTCGGTCTATACAGCGCTTTGGGTATTTTTTTTTTTTTTAATTAGATGTTATCATTGAAAATTAGAGTTTTATTTTACAATATGAATTTCCACCTTTACTTGAACACTTGAAAGCTCTGATAACACTGGACCAGCATTTCTACAAGGCACTGCCTCTTTAGAGGGTTTGTGCATTCTTCTGTCGTCCAGTCTCCACACAGCTTCTTCATTCATTTGCCATTACTTCCAACACCTGGGGGCCTCTGAGTTTGTGGCACTTGTTTCAAGTCTAATTCTAGCAAGTTCTTAATCTTTTCACTTTGCTCACTCTGGCCTCTTTTCTTGGCATGCTCCTCACTCTATCTGTCAGAGTTTTACACCTTAAATAGCATTTCCTTCCCACAACTTTGTTCAGTCACTGAATACCTCACAGAAATCTCTCCTGTTCTGAGTCTTCCTCTTCCCCTTGTTAGTTGCACACAATCTGTGCCAGATTATATTGATCGTATTTTCATTTTTCTCCCCAACAGTTTGTGAACGTTTGGAGGGTGGTACCATCTTTGCATTCCATATAGTACTTTCCAGCACAATGCCTGCACCTAGTATGTTTTCAATACGTTTGTGGTATTAAATGTAATTGAATTAACTTGGCTGTGGTCAAAAGGGGACTGAGTAAGGGCAAGAATCTTGAGTTCTTAACCCCCTGCTCAGTGTCTTTCCCTTTTCAAACAATCTCTCTGCTCTTGTTTAATATGTTCTGTAAAACGTTATATTCTTTATTAATGAGCAAGTTCCTTCCCCTGTCTTTCCCCCCCAGGACTTTTCTCAAAACAGTCTAAAATATATCCTCTATTCACTTTGTAACTTATCTGCTCTAGTTGCTCAGAAGCTCAGACATAAATTTTAGGATTACTTGTAATATTCTCCTGAATCTGGGTTTCTGATCTAATAATCTTTTGCTCTCTTTATTATTTGATTTTTGTTATCCTTGGGTGGACCAAATGGTTAAGTGCTTGACTACTAACTGAAAGGCTGACAGTTCGAACCCACCCAGAGGTGCCTTGGAAGACAGGCCTGGTGATCTGCTTCCAGAAGCTCACACCCTTGAAAACCCTATGGAGCAATTCTACCCTTCACACATCGGGTCACCATGAATCGGAATTGACTCGATAGCAACTAACAACAACATACCTGCTGTAGTAGTTTTTGATTCTCTTTATTTAGGGAAAAAAAAAAAAAACAGTGAGAGTGTTGTGAGGATTGAATGGGATACAAATAAAGCTACTCTTATTGTGCAGACCATATGGGAGACTCATAATAGCTGGTAATTTATTTTATCGTATTTTGTTCTGTGATTTTTATTTTATGTCACTTCTATATTCCTTCCTTCTTTAATTGGAAGGAGAATAAATACATGAGATGGGAAAGGTATTATAAAAGATAAAGAAAGGCAATTTTGATTAGCTCTTATTTGCAGGAAGATGGTACAAATCTTGAACAATGAAATCTATTACCCACTGTTGCCATCGAGTTGATTCTGACTCATAGCGACTCTATAAGACAGAGGAGAACTGCCCCATAGGATTCCAAAGCTGTAATCCTTATGAGAGCAGACTGCCACATATTTCTCCCGTGGAACTGCTGATGAGTTCAAATTGTTGATCTTTCGGTTAGTAGCCGAGCACTTTAACCACTGTGCCACCCGGGCTACTTTGATGAAATCTACAGGTACTGTGTATAAAAAATGTAATTTTAATCAGTGGCTTTTATCTGTTAAATCATCAAAATTTTAACTTTCTATCCAAGTGGTTAAGAAAAGCGGGAGTTTCGAAGAGCAAAATCCCCTAAATGGTTAACTGAGAGCTGATTATAACCATCATTCACCTCAGTAAGATGAGAATCATAAAATGTTAAATCACAGCCTAAATGTCTTTGACCAATACAGCTAGGAAAGGAATTGGCTTCAGTCCTACCTGGTACCTATAGATTATCTGCTGCCATTTGGCACCGTTTCCCCTCTCTATGTTCTCATTTACATGGCGGTGACAGGATGCTTAGGTGCTACACTTCCCAGAATCTCTGCAAGCCATGCCCTGAGTTAGATTATGCAAGGAGACACACTCATGTCAGATCTGCAAGGTGGAAGAGAAGCAGAAGCCATGTTTTTTTCCTCTGGCAGTAGCAGGCAGATGTGTGGGCTTTAGCAGATACAAGATTTTGCTGCAGCTTCTGGGCCGTTTTCCCAAGAATTACCTGACTCAATACTAGAGGCAGCTGTGATCTTCTCCATGGATTCATCTTATGCCAACAACTTCCAGAGTCCCTGAAAGCTAGCAAACGTGAGGGCTTGTAGAGGTCTTCAGTGACCTTTGTCACTCCAACCCTTCCAAAGGTTTTTCTTTAATTCCAAATAGTGAATCCCTTCCTAATTGAAATATTCAGAGCAGTTTCTGCTTTCCTAGCTATTTTTCTGATGCAACACTGACCAACACACTCTGAGAAGGAAACAGCCCGCAGGGTACCATTTAGCAAGCTTAATTGTGACTTTATCATGGTCAAATGTTTAAAATCAGAGTCCCAGCAAATAGAAAATTGTATGGATAAATACTTCCAGAATAGAAAGAGTATACCTTCCCCATAAAAGAAAAAAATTGGCATTTTTCCTAAGAGAAAGATAAAAATATCACAAGTTTTCATTAGATCACTTATAAGAAAAGTTTATTTTCTTATTATTTAACACTTTGCAAATAAACAGTGGTTTGCAAAAATAACTTAGGCTATATTTAGCACAGAAAGATGCTCATAATAAAAATATTTGAAAGTTGCAATGAAAAACCATAAATATTTTCTACCCACAACCTAGCAGAGTGCCCTATACAGCACAGATACTTTGTATGTATTTACTGATTTAAATATAAAGGGGAGAAAAAACCCACTTTGCTTCTTTTCAGTAAAATCTGGTATATGTGAACAACATTCCTCATATAAAATAATTCAAAAGATGATTATTATTTTGACTTTGTGGAGTATAATCAATGTACTGAACATTATGACAAATCTAGAATTGTCCTTGGTTCCTGCTCAGTAAGTAAGGAATGGTATTATTTCAGTTTCTTTTTGGCTGTAATTACATTAGCTAGAATTTCAGTAAAATTGCTATTGCAAATTTGTTTTAATTAGACTGAAACACAATAAGCAAATTTCTTATGTCTGAGTCAGAGCATGTAGTGTGAAAAGCTAGTATATTGAAGTCAGCTATTGTGAGCTGAAAGATTAGTAATACTACCATGAGCCCACCCCTTAAAATCACCCCATTCTAAAGACAGAGCTGTCTTGATTGGAATTCAAAGTAATTCTTTGGAAACATGGTTAGTTACAGCCGGTTGCATGCTTTGTCTGTGCTATATTTCAAATTGTGCTGGGTTCTTGTTGCCTGCTAGATTTCTCGCATCAGACACTTAGGCTCTCTCTCTTCTCTCAGGTGAATGGATGCAGGCTGACTCTGTACAGGTTGGAGGTCTTTTGTGAGATGCTGCTTTGTCCTGGTTAACTTGATCTGCCAGCCATTTCACCTTGCTTTATGTACAACACATTTTTCAAGATAAGCTAAAAAAGTTAAGGAAGCAGTCTCTTACACAGGACAGTAAAGATGAAAGTTGTTTAAAAAAAAAGTTGTTAATACATAACAAACATGCTTACACGTCTGGTGAAAGCTGTTGATAATTTGAGACACTTCATGCACATTTATAACAGTCAGGTTCACTTTTTGGAACAAATTGGCACTAGGCTTAAAATCTCTTCCTTTCCCCTTCATCCTTCCTGCAGCATATTGAAAACTGAGCATATAGAACTGACAGCAACATAACAAAATTCTCAATTTGCCCGAATACAACTAATAAGAAACCTGGAAAATGCAATCAATTGACAAAAAAATCTTATGAAATTTAAGTTATTGCAACTAGATTTTTTTCTTTCAATTTTCAGAGAACCATGGAGTATTATTTCGTAGTAAGATTTCATATGAAGAGAAACTTGCAAGATGTATTGTGATTAGTAATATTCTTAATTCATTCTCCTGCAGTTTAGCACCTATGCCATTGTCATCATTTAAAAATTCAGAGACTCAAACGCCTAAAATTCTGAAAGATATTGATTTGTTTAAAAAATTGTCTTCGTACCAAGACAATATTTACTAATATATATTCTAATGTATAAAAACTATGTGTATTCTAATTTCTAGACTTGTATTACTAAGATAAATACTTTGCCAAAGCAAAAGTAAAAACTTTATTTCTGACAATCAAATGTATTATAAAAACATACAAAATAGTACATATAGGTGGCAAACCCCAAACAATACAGAAACGTATAAAACAAATTTTTCCCAGTCCCTTCCTAGGAATGTACATAATGTAAATAATTTGACATACATTTTACCAGTTTTCTCTGAACATACCTACAAAATATATAGGTTTTTAAAAAAATTGAAATAAGGTAATACCAGTGATACTATTCTATAATTTGTCTTTTTTTTTTTTTTTTTGCTCAATGATATATAGAAATAGATTTCTTTCATCACACACTTTGGCTGTCTTCTCTCAGGTGAATGAATGCAGGCTGATTCTGTGCAAGTTAAAGGTCTTTTGTGAGATGTTGCTTTGTCCTGGTTAACATGTACGGTTAAAGATGTGAATATCTTTCTATGTAAATATGTGTTGTTGTTGTTGTTAGATGCCGTTGAGTCAGTTCTGACTCACAGCGACCCTCTGTACAAAAGAAGGAAACACTGCTGGTCCTGTGCCATCCTCAGAATTGTTTCTATGTTCGAGCCCATTGTTGCAGCCACTGTGTCAGTCCATCTCATCGAGGGTCTTCCTTTTTTTCACTGACCCTCTGCTTTACCAAGCATGATGTCCTTCTCAAGGGACTGGTGCTTCCTGAATTACATGTGAAAGTACATGAGATGAAGTCTCACCATCCTTGCTTCCAAGGAGCGTTCTGGCTGCACTTCTTCCAAGACAGACTTGTTTGTTCCTCTGCAAGTCCTTGGTATATTCAATATTCTTTGCCAACACCATAATTCAAAGGCATCATTTCTTCTTTGGTCTTCCTTATTCATTGTGCAGCTTTCACATGCATATGAGGCAATTGAAAACACCATGGCTTGTGTCAGGCACACCTTAGTCCTCAAAGTGACATTTTTGCTTTTCAATGCTTTAAAGAAGTCTTTTGCAGCAGATTTGCCCTATGCAATATGTGGATTGATTTCTTGACTGCTGCTTCCATGGAGGTTGATTGTGGATCCAACTAAAATGAAATTGTAGACAACTTCATTCTTTTCTCCGTTTATCATGATGTTG
>NW_004444114.1:3542770-3570083 GCF_000243295.1 Trichechus manatus latirostris
CTTTATGTTGAGGGGTAATCCATACTGAAGGCTGTGGTCTTTGATCTTCATCAGTAAGTGCTTCAAGTCCTCTTCACTTTCAGCAAGCAAGGTTGTATCATCTGCTTAATGCAGGTTCTTAATAAGCCTTCCTCCAATCCTGATGACCTGTTCTTCTTCATACAGTCCAGCTTCTTGGATTATTTGCTCAGCATACAGATTGAATAGGTGTGGTGAAAGGATGCAACCTTGACGCACACTTTTCCTGACTTTAAACCATTCAGTATTCCCTTTTTCTGTTCGAAGGACTTCCTCTTGATCTATGTACAGATTCCTCATGAGCACAATTAAGTATTCTGGAATTCCCATTCTTCACAATGTTATCCATAATTTGTTATGATCCAGGCAGTCAAATGCCTTTGCATAGTCAATAAAACACAGGTAAACATCTTTCTAGTATTCTCTGCTTTCAGCCAGAATCCTCTGACATTAGTAATGATATCCTTAGTTCCACATTGTCTTCTGAATCCAGCTTGAATTTCTGGCATTTACCTGTCGATGTACTGCTGCATCTGTTTTTGAATGATCTTCAGCAAAATTTTACTTGCATGTGATATTAATTATACATTTTGATAATTTCCGCATTTGGTTGGATCACCTTTCTTTGAAATGGGCACAAATATGGATTTCTTCCAGTTGGTTGGCCAGATAGCTGTCTTCCAAATTTCTTGGCATAGACGAATGAGCCCTTCCAGCATTGCATCCGTTTGTTGAAACATATCAATTGGTATTCCATTGTTTCCTGGAGCCTTGTTTTTCACCAATGCCTTCAGTGCAGCTTGGACTTCTTCCTTCAGTACCATCGGTTCTTGATCATATGCTACCTCCTGAAAAGATTGACCATCCACCAATTCTTTTTGGTACAGTGACTGTGTATTCCTTCCATCTTCTTTTGATGTTTCCTGTGTTGTTCAATATTTTGCCCATAGAATCCTTCAAAATTGCAACTCGAGTCTTGAATTTTTTCTTCAGCTTTTTAAGTTTGAGAAATGCTGAGTGTGTTCTTCCCTCTTAGTTTTCTAACTCCAGGTCCTTACACTTTTCATTGTAATGATTTACTTTGTCTTCTTGAGCCAGCCTTTGAAATCTTCTGTTCAGCTCTTTTACTTAGTCGTTTCTTCCAGTCGCTTTAGCTAATCTATGTTCAAGAGCAACTTTCACAGTCTCTTCTGACACCCATTTTGGCCTTTTCTTTCTTTCTTGTCTTTTTAATGACCTTTTGCTTTCTTCATGTATGATATCCTTGATGTCATGACACAACTTGTCTGGACTTCAGTCATTAGTGTTCAATGTGTCAAATCTATTCTTGAGATGGTCTCCAAATTCAGGTGGGATATGCTTAAGGTCAAGTTTTGGCTCTCATGGACTTGTTTTAAATGTCTTCAGCTTCAACTTGAACTTGCATATGAGCAATTTATGGTCTGTTCCACGGTCGGCCCCTGGCCTTGTTGTGACTAATGATATTGAGCTTTTCCTTCGTTTATTTCCATAGATGTAGTCGATTTGTTTCCTGTGTTTTACATTCGGTAAGGTCCACGTGTATAGTTGCCATTTATGTTGTTGAAAAAGGCTATTTAAAAAATATTGACAATTTTTTCTTGAAGATGGTATTCATGGTAATAAAAACAGGTTTAAAAATTTCTTATTTTATTTATTTTAAAAAATCAATTCAGCACTTTAAAATATATGTTTATATAAATGTGTACTTAATGAAATGTCTGATTATATTTTGTAATGCTCTATAAAAAAAAAATCATTCATGAGGTTGCATACCTAAGAATCTTAAGTTAATGAACCATACCAGGGTAGGGTGCATCCTAATCCTAATCACTTCTGAATTTAAAAAAAACCAGAATAGACACAGAGACACACACAGGAAAGACAGAGACCAAGGAATGCCCAGGATCACCCAGAAACTAAGGGAGAGGCTCACATAACGAATTAACATGGTGGAGACCTGATTTGGACTTTTCGCTTCCAGGACTGTGAGAAAATATATTTCTGTTCTTTAAAGCCACCCACTTGTGGTGTTTCTGTTACAGAAGTACTAGGTAACTCAGACACATACAAAGGGTTTATTACAGTTATTTTTCTATAAATAAATAAATGTCTTAAATCATTCTCAGTTTTAATTTCTAATATGGTAAATATGGATAGATATAACTGATAAAAATAAAAGCTTTTTGGAATCCTGGATGCTTTTTTAAGAGTGTAAAGGGCTCCTGAGAACAAAAAGACTGAGAACTGCAGTAGTAAATTAAACGAGAAAATAGATCAAAATAAGGCAGTAGAATAAAAGAAGAATTTACCATTAAACCTGGGGGGAACACAAGAAATAATAAAAATCAGAAGCTGTTCCTTCAGAAGCAAAATTTCTAACATGCCAATCAAAATTAGGCTATGTAAATGAAACTGTTAAAAAGCTAACTTCAAAGCCAAAATGCAAATTAAATTTGGAAAACCAATCAAATTAGTATATTTCTTTATATAGTGCCCACCCGTCTCCCCTTTTTTATCTCCAGAGAAATCTGCAGTGAAGTCCTTAAACTTAATTGTAATTAAATCCTAAAAATTGAAAATGAAAATGAACAAGAAATCAAAACATAGTAACTGAGAAAATAAACAGCCAGTCAAAAAAAAGTAATGGATACATTCTTTAAAAAAATTTTATGACAAAATTGAATCCCAATATATAAGTAAAAGTCAAACTCCGTATGTCTCAGAGAATATAAAGAATGAAGAGAAGTCAAGCAAATGGTTAGTTCCATTAGCTAGACTGGAAAACCAGCATTTAAAGAAGTTGAATTAATGCATAGCTACAATAATGCCATGTATAAAATAAGCTCTATTATGTGTAAGACTCTGTGCTATGAACTTTGGGGAAGCCTCAGATAAAATGAAAAGAACATTGTAGTCAAGAAGTTTATAGTTTAATTTAAAATTAAAGATAAATCCAAAAGAGATTTAGATGACAAAGATTATTAAGAGTGACTTTTAATGTTAGAATTTGTCACGGGATAAAACATAATGAAGAAATATTTAATTCTTTAGAAGTTTTAAATTACATTGAAAACTATGTTTCAAATGTAGGCAAGCATAAATCTTGGTAATAACTTCCATTCATATATCCATTCAATTCAGCTTCAGTTCAGTTCCAATCAACTCGTTCATTCATTTACCAAGTTAATTAATCATTTACTTATACAAGATACAGCTACTGAGTATCTATTATGTGTCAGCCACCTTGTAGATGCTAAGAATAAAGGCATGAGCAAAACAGACCTAACCGATCCTTATGTGCCTTGTCATCTAATGGTAAAGAGAAGATAATAATCAAATAATAACAGATACACACATACTTTCAGAACTATAATCATTCTCTAAATGAGCAGTAGATGTGCTATCAAGCATATGACAGGAGGACCTGATCAAGCTGGGGTTTCTGAAAACCTCTCCTGAGAAGGTAATATTTGAGCAGATTTTGAAGGGTATGTAGAAGGAGACTGTCATGGGTGATGAAGCTGAGAAACTGAAAGGTCCGTGTATTGAATTTACCGTATATATTGGAAAGGATTAGAGCGAGGCCAGATATCAGTCTTCAGTGAATCAGGAATGCTCAGAACACAGGGTAATTGAATGGTATGAGTCTGAAAGGAGCTGGGTTTTGTTCTGCTTTGATCGTTGTTGTTAGTTGATGTTGAATCTGCTCTGACCCATGGTGACCTTACATATAACAGACTGAAATGTTGCCCAGTCCTGGAATATCTTCATGATTATTGGAACGCTTGAATCCATTGTTATGGTTATTGTGTCAATCCATCTCATCGAGGGTTTCCCTCATCTATGCTGACCTTCCTCCTCACGAAACATGATGTCCTTTTCTAGGAACTGGTCTTTCCTGATTTTATGTTCAAAGTAAGTGAGCCGAAGTCTCACCATTCTCACTTCCATGGAGCATCCTGGTTGTATTTCTTCTAGGACTGACTTTTTCGTTCTTCTGGCAGTCTACAGTATATTCAATATTCTTTGCCAACACCATAATTTAGATGCATCAGTTCTTCTTCTGTCTTTCTTTTTTATTATCCAGGTTTTGCATGAATATGAGGCAATTGAAAAGGCCATGGCTTGGGTCAGGTGCACCTTAGTCATTGAAGTGACATCTTTGCTTCGTAAAGTTTGCTTTGATTAGTTTATGTGTCTTACTTTGGTCTTAAAAAGAAAATAGAGGAGTAATTGTCTAAAATTATATTGAGGGAGTAAGTGACACCAATCCCAATTCTGATGTATGAGGGATTGTGAAAATGTAGAAAGTCACAACAGAGTTACAGTGGCCATGAGAATGTGCTTCACAGACTTCCAACTACAGGGGGATTAATTGATCAAGGGCCCCAGCCATTGAGCTTTGGCATCGATGCCAAGTGTCTCATAAGCTTCTCCTAGCATTGACCGAGCACAGCAGAAATTCTAAGGCAAGACAGCTCTAGGGAGACATGAGACTTCTTTGATGACTGATTTTGTCTCAAGAGTTCCCTGATGATCTTGTTGAACCTTCCCTAGACAACATGGAAGTCTAACATGCTTCCATCCAACCTTCCTTCCCAGCCTCCTTCACTCAATGTTAGACTTACATCACAGTGTGATGGTTTTCCCAGCCTTTTCTGGATCCCTCCATGTTTTATATCACACAAAAAATAAATCAATTAAAATCCTTGAATGTTTAATCCCTCCTATCTTGATGTCTGCTTCTTGGAAGAGACAGACTAACATGAGAATTAACTTCAGGGGGAAGCTCTTCAGTTCAGGCAAGGAAGTAGAGAAAATGTTCAGGGAGGTTAAGGCTTAATTTCAGGGGAGGATCTTCTGATTATGGCTTAACAATTCTCAAGGGCAAAAGGAGAAAGGCTGAAGGAAGGTACATTAAAAAAAAAAAAGACACTTTTTGATTCATTTAATAAAAGGTAGTGTGTTTACATACAGATAGTTGTTAAGACTGCATAGAAAAGATGTAAGAAATGATATAGTGAAACATGAATAAATGTTATAAAAAGTGTACCTTCTTTTAATGTTCTCTGTAGTGAGTTGAATAGACCAAACCAAAACCAAACCCGCTGCTGATGAGTCGATTCAGACTCATAGCGACCCTATAGGACACAGCAGAACTGCCCCATAGGGTTTCCAAGGAGTGGCTGGTGGATTTGAACTGCCAACTGTTTGGTTAGCAGCTGAACTCTTAACCACTGTGCCACCAGGGATCCAAAAAGCTTACAACACCTGGTATTCCCAGGCAGTCTCCTATCCAAGTACTAACAAGGCCCGACCTTGCTTAGCGTCCAAGATCAGACGAGACTGGGCACGTTCAGGGTGGTATGGCCATAGACTATAAGAGGAGAGGACACAGACACACACAGGGAAGAAGGCCATGTGAAGACAGAGGCAGAGATTGGAGTGATGCAGCTACGAGCCAAGGAATGCCAAAAATTGCTGGGAGCCATCAGGACCTAGGAAGAAGCAAGGAAGTATTTTTCCCTAGAGACTTTAGAGGTAGCACGGCTCTGCCGACACTTTGCTTTCATACTTCCAGCTCCCAAAACTGTGATTAGAATAAGTTTCTGCTGTTTTAAGCCACTAAAGATTGTGTTACTTTGTTACAGCAGCACTAGGAGGCTAATACATTCTCCCTTACACTCAAGTGGATAAGATCCTCCCCATTCATTACCAGGCACCACTCCGAGATTCATTCCTACCCTTTCTTTATGTATAAACCAGTAACCGAACCAGTTGCTGTCAGTTGACTCCAACTCATGGCGACCCCCAGTTTGTCAGAGTAGAACTGTGCTCTGTAAGGTTTTCACTGGTCGATTTTTCAGAAGTAGATCATTAGGCCTTTCCTTTGAGGCACCTCTAGGTGGACTCGAACTGCCAACCTTTTGGTTAGCAGCCAAGCGAATTAATTGTTTGCACCACCCAGGGACTCCTTCTTTACGTATACCAAACCAAAAACCAAAATCCATTGCCGTCAAGTCAATTCTGACTCATAGTGACCCTATAGGACAGAGCAGAACTGCCCCATAGGGTTTCCAAGGAGCGGCTGGTGGATTTGAACTGCCAACCTTTTGGTTAGCAGCCCTATGCTTAACCACTGTGCCACCAGGGCAGATAAATACTCCCCCACTCCTACTCCAATGCTGTTGTTTGGAGTTTTGCTGTCAAATCTCAAGTCCAGTAATGTTTGGGCTCAGAGTTGACACTAGGGTGAGGCAAGCAAGGCATCTAGAGTGCAAAATTTATGGAGGAAATATCTTGCAAATGCTAACTCTGAACTTGCAGAACCATAAGAGTGAGCGCTTCTTTAAATACTGTGCCTTAGGCACCTCACTTGCCTCACCCTCGTCCCAGCCTTGTGAGGCTATCCAAGGACTCAGAGAGAGGTACAGAAGCTATTTTTAAGAGCTCTAAGCCCAAAGATTAAGCCGATTCAAAACTTTTACTCCTCTTTTCAGGCCCTAGTATTCTGTTGCTCTGGGGCTTCCTCCTACCTTGTCTCTTCATCTACCAATAATTTTAAATAAGTGAATTCATATTAAATTGGGCCTCAAAATTCAATGAAAACGAATTTCAGTGAATATGTAGAAAGGCTCAAGAGTATTTTTGTTCAACAGAGTGGGGAGATGGGTGATAATTCTTTACATAGGTGCCTAGGTTCTTTTTCTCCAATAATCAGTAAAGTCACTTTCTTGTGTCATACCATCTCCTTGCCTGAACTGTTAACTTTTTGCCAGTGGTTTCAGTTCTCCAATGCAAGGAGTTGAGAATGATTGTACAATATTATTAATGGTTGCTATATTAGGTAATATGAATATAAGTGAAGTGTATACTGATTTGGGAATATTTTGGAAAACTCTAATTTCAATATTTGATAGAAAAGACAGCTAAGAGTGTATGTTGAGAGGTAAGGAGAAAATTAACACAGGTAATGAGATCAGAATGAGAACAATGAGGAAAATCCAATTAGATATGTATATTTTTATAAAATTCATATATTTTATAAAATATATATAAAAATTTCTAATTCACCTTCAGATTGGTAAGGGACTGGTATTTTCTGGTTGTCTGTGGCATTTGAAATTGAACAACAGTTGTAATAGAATAAGAGTAGTTCAGCTACATTTGATGTCCAGCATTTCTGTAAAGTCAGTGTCAACATCACAGACCTGGTAGATAAGAATCTTCCTACATGTATACATTTCACAGATCAGTAAACTAAAAAAAAAATGAGGGTACAGACATGGACTTGCAACAAACTTTCTGTCAAGTAAAGACATTAAAAAAAAAATCAGCTATTACCATTTATTTTCATAATCATTTAACAATCCAAGGGTAACAATATAATGGCAAAATCCCAGAGGAAAGTAGGAGCTTTCCTAGGAGGGGTGGTAACTTTACACTGATATTGCTCTCACTCTCCCTCAACCTCCACCACATTCTCTCTCTCTCTCCCTCCCACTCCCTCCCCACACCCTCACACTCTTTGTATTGTCCTTAATATTATTTTTCTCTTTTCAGTATAGACTAGTTAAAGCTTTTCCACGGACTGACATAGTCCGCAGATAAGCATTTTGGAGCCACAAATTTTCCAACGTTCTACCTTATACAAAGCAAGAAGTTAAGATACTCTAGAAAGTCAGATGTCTATTTCACTCTTTAAAATTTTTATATATGAGTATTTACAGATTTTTTTAATAAACTTCTTACTTCAGGGACTTTAAAAAATATATATAACAAATACCCTGTGTTTGAATACATATTAATTTACTTTACTTTTATAATCTCCTATAGAAGACTAAAACTATCCTTGCCAGAGGCCAAGTAACTTATATTCCTATGTTGCTTGAAGGATTATTTTATTAATAAAACTTTCAAACCTTTACATGGAGAGATTGGCAGTAGAGAACTTGGTGATCTTCTTGTCCTAATAAGATCAATGCCTTATATGGTGGAACATTAGGCACAAGAGGTTCCCATGGCCATTTTTGCAGAGTTCAGATGTTAAACATGACCTGTTCGGTGAACTATGAGAATAAAGCATAGAGGAACACCAACAACCATCATTCAACCTGAGTCATTTACAGTTCTCTTCTACAACACACCTGTTACTCCAGATGAAATTCTGCTGTTGCCCTAATTTGCACGGACTTTCAGTGACCTATTTGTAAGCACACAGCAAGCACACACCTGCCTGGAAGGTTGGACCTTCTATCTCTAAGTCATTGCTTACTGCAGGGAAGTATAATAAAGCAAGACAGCATAGATTAAAATTGCAGATATTGAAGAGGAAATAGGAATAGTAAATGATCAGATTAAATAATAGGAGGCATGAGGTAGTGAAAAGATAAGAGAACCAAAGGTCAAACAAATTGACTCACATCCAGAAAATTCTGTTAAGTTAGACAATTTCCTTCATGAAGTTGATCTAAACACAGCAAAGTAAAATTTTTTCTTTTTATAGCTCTTACTAAATAATGGACTCAGGTTGTTATAGAATACTTTATGCCATGGAACTTCAGGCCGTGACTGCACAGTTGGCCAATGAACTAATATTAGATCCAGGGTGGGCAGCGAGATAATGACTACAGGCAGGTCCAGGAGCATCTGACATGTCCACAAGTACTCCCCTTTCCACCCTGCCCAGTGTTTCAAACCTTGGTTGAGAAACATTAAGGTAATAATTACATCTTTTCAGTGCACTTTTATACTGGTTATTTTAGGATAGAATTTATTGTTTTCTTGAAATATAATCAAACCAGTTGCTGGTGAGTTGACTCCAACTCATGGTGACCCCAACTGTGCTTCATAGGGTTTTCCATGGCTGATTTTTTGGAAGTAGATCACCAGTCCTTTCTTTCAAGATACCTCTGTGTGGACTCCAATCTCTAACCTTCCAGTCAGCGGCTGAGTGTGTTAACCATTTGCCCCAGCCAGGGACTCCTTGAAATATAATGGGTACTACTTTATATTAGGAAGATAAATGGGAATTACACCATGGTAAAGTGGGAAAACCAGATGGGGAGTCAGGAAACCCGAGTTCTGGTCTCAACTTTGCTAAAAACTAGCAATGAGTTACTATGAGAACCCTACAACTATTTCTGGTTTGTTTGTTTTTGCCCTTGTTTGCAAAATGAAGGTTTTAGATTTTAACTCTAAAGTCTTTTTCAGCCGTAAAATGTTATAATGCATGATGTATTTTCTTTCCCCAAAGGAAACATTTCACATAAATATTAATTTCATTGCAGTGTGTTCTTTTCTGTTAAGAGACTGTTTTCAGACTAAAATCAATATATAACTCTGCACAGTGTTGGAACAATTTAAGTAGAAAAGTGATTTTGAAGAAAATACATCATACTATCTGATATAGATTTAACAAGATTAAAAAACCCTACCTCTTAGAGGTATATCAAAATAAAAATAAGAGTCAGTATGTTTAACTAGAATAAAACAGATTACGTGTGTCATTGCTATGGATAAAGTCGACAATAAATAAATAAAGTCTTTCCACACTTTTTTTTTTTTCCATTTCCTTTCCGAAACATTTTTCCTAAAGGTCAATTGCAAATCTGTGATCCTTCACAGTTTAGAGATCCCTGCTGACATTACAGCGGAATAAAGTCTAAGCCACAGGAAACTGACTCCTCATACATTGAAGACTGTGATGTGAACATCTCGTCTTTCCTGCTCCTCCTCTAGATTGGAAGCGATTTCTCTTTCAGTATCTTGGTTGGCCATTCTATGTTTGCAACCCCGCCATCAATTTTGTTCTGTCTTTGCTCTGATTTGTGCTTTGGGGAGTAAAAAGGGGTAGTGCTGACCCGTGAAAACAGCCTCTCTAGGCTCATTTGTCTGGTAGGTTTGACTACTGGGGGTCACGTCACGAAATGAGTGGGCGGGAGGAGAAAGAGTTCAGAGTGTTTCTTCCTTCTCTCCTGCTTAGGCTCTGTGACTCTGCCCCTCTCACCTGGCTCCAGCTCCCACAGGACTATAGAAACAGATTCTTCCACTTGCTCAGTAGCCTTGAGGATGGTAACGGCTGTTGCTAGTCCCTGGATGACTCACCCTCTCTGACTTTAATCCTGCCCACACCTCTAAATAGTGTACCTTCATTCAATTCTCTTCAGGATCCCACAGGACGGGGCCTCCTGCTGAGACCCTGACTACTACACTATTTTTCAAGGGTGTCTGAAGTTTACCTCTTACAGATTCAACGGAAATGCTACATTCATCTCCCAAAAGCTGTACTTTGATTTTAAAGTGAGGTTTAATTTTTAATATTTACTATAATTTTTTATTGTTGATTGAAAATATTTAGTTCCTATAAATTTTTAAAATAAAAATATTACAGAAAGGGAAACAGATTTCTTTGTAGTAGTAGTAGTAGTAGTAGTAAGCTTTTTATTTACTTTTCTATTAACTGGGACACCACGCTAATGGGAAATACTAAAGAGTTAAACATGAAAAAAAATCTCCATTATGTCTTTTTCTTTCTCTTAGACCTTACTTCTCACTCTACTGAAAAAATAAATCAATCCCTTTTCCACCTCAGCAGAAAAGGAAAAAGAAACCTATCCAAACCTTTTTAGATACATTAATTCTTATCAGTGCCACTTTACACCCAAGAGAGTAACAATTCCTATTTTGTGATTTTTCAGATTCCTTAGCATTTATGTGGCAATCGCTGAGTATAAGATTGACTTCAGTGTTACCACACAACACATCATAAGGCATCCACAAAAGCCTAAAGATACTAGAATAAGCCAACTGATAACTGAGCTTTGATATACTGAGCTGCCATCATCTCTCTTTTCACTTAACGAATTCTTTGAAAGGAAGTTGGAAATAAAAGGCAAGGAGCAAAATGCCCAGTTGCCCAACAGAGATTTCTTTAGACTATGAAGATCACCTAACACATTTTGTTTCTCCTTCCTTTTTTCCTGTTAACTATGTCTGATCCTGCCATACAGGTGCTGGTAGATGCATTTACCTGTGCTGATCCCCCTTTCTTCTTCTACCTTTAACTTTTCCTGGATTCTGAATATTTACCAAAAAATTTTATCGAAGAGCTGCGTCCTGAGATTGAGTCTCAGAATCTCCAATCACAGAACAAAATTAAAAGCAAAACTAAATGGCAGTTAAGCTTTATAATTTTTTAAAATTAAAGTTATGACATTGTGGCATTTGGTTTGGACTATTGTATGCAGCAAGAAAAACTATTTACTTTTGATGGATGCATTTTGGTCATGTGTACATGCTCAAAGCTGTGGAACTTGCTAAAGAGATACCAGTACATCTCAAAAATCAATGCCTGTGGTATACTATCTGAGATTCCCCCTCCCCATTCCACCTCTTCTCTCTCTCTTTTTTTTTAAAGGTTAAACTGGGCAGAGTTTTACAAGAGAACTATTAGTGAAAAACAATCTGATACATTCAACTTACTAAGGCCCTACTCTTTTCCCTCTAATCTTTCAGCAGGACCCAAGGGAGGCTAAAGTTTAGATCAGCCTATTCTCCACAAGAACTTTGATTCACTATTAAATTCCGTCTAATGAAGATGACTTTGCCATCCCACGGCCATCAGCAGGCTATGTGTGGGACAATGCAAAACCCACCTTGTATAGAGAGACATTGTTCTTTCTTCTTAGTTACCACAGTTGAATAGAATCTCATGGAAATTCACATGCACAAGAGACCTGTGAAATCAGTAACAGTATTAATCTCTAGGGTGCCATGGTGAGGCAAGTTAAAAAATAACTATTTTGCTGAAGTACACATGCTCATGTCTTACAGCATGTCATGTTCATGATAAAAGCAATCAGGAGAGAGAGACAGAGACAGAGAAATTCTTCTTAATAGTAAAAGTAAGATTATAACATAAGTTATAATATAAGTAGTTGCAGAGAATGTGCTAGTTAGATTGAACCTAATTTGCCTGTACTTCTTGCTTTGCAGATGATAAATTAAAAAGGAGAATGGACAAGTGTGAGTATTCAGGAACTTGCTTTAATGCTTAAAGAATTTCTATGTCAATCATACATACTAAATAAAATCACAAATTATGAAAGAGACTGATTCTGAAACTAATCTGGTTTTTAAATAAAATCTTTCAATTACAATGTTTATTTATTTTGGAAAATACATTTTAAAAATTAAGCAAAATTAGACAAATGTAGCCTTATAAATAACTTTTTGGTGGTCGGTAATGATTCAAGCTATCCCAGAGACAAAGATTTGTGCTTTTAGGAGACAGTATAGCATAGCAGTTATATACTTAGGCTCTTTCATTCCACGTATACTACATGTGTAATTTGGACAAATTACCTAACATCCTTGGGCCTAAGTTTACTCATTTTTAAAACAAGAATCAACCAAAAAAACCCAAAAAAACCAAACCTGTTGCCATTGAGTCAATTCCAACTCATAGTGACCCTATAGGATAGAGTAGAACTGCCACATAGTGTGTCCAAGGAGTGGCTGGTGGATTTGAACTGCTGACCTTTTGGTTACCAGCAGAGCTCTTAACCACTGCACCACCAGGGATCCAAGACAAGAATTACTCATCTGTAAAACTACTGGTAAGTTGTAGTATTGATGTGAAGATTTACTGTGCTAATAAAGTATTTAGTAGAGTAATTGAAACTACAACTAATAAACATGTTATATTATTAATGTTTTATCCATCAGACACCATGCATATTGTTGGATAGCAAGAAGTTTGACTGTTTAATGGGGAAAGCCAGCTTCAAAGCTGATGAGGTAGAAATACTTAACGTGTTAGAGATAAAACAATGGTTTTGAAATACAGGTAGTTCCCGACTTATGACAGGGTTCTGTTCTGACAATTCCACAGTAAATTGGTTCTGACATAAGTGGAATACCTCTTTTTTTTTTAGTTTTTATTATTATTGCCTTTTATTATCAGTATCTTTGTAAGTCTGATCTTTATTTGTCTTTTAGGATTGGCATGAGATTGATAACGTCAGCAAATTTTCTGCTGCAACATTGTATGTAATAAATATTACTAACAATAAGATTACACAAAAAATGGCATTCTTAAGAGGTGGAGCCAATGTGGCTCTGTAGACAGATACACCATGCTGCCCTAAGTAAAACAGATATAAACGTCAATCCTGGAACCCTAAGCATCAAATGAAGGGATAAGGAACTACTGACAGAAAACAAAGACTGAGGAGAGATACGGAGTGGAGGTCCCCTGCCAACTAATACAGCATAGTGCCACCATCTTGGAACGCAGCTAGCAATGACCCCAGACAGGGAGTATAGGAAGCAACTTCATACAACTCCCAACGGGAGGCAGAGCACCCAGTAACCAGAGAAACATGCTTTCCCACCCCTCAACCTTCTGCTCTGTATGTCACCTTCTCCCCTTCCCAGTGTGCCACACTGCGCTGCTCTGCTAGAGAGCCACTGGCCCTCTGTCACGTCTGGTCTGTCCCACCCCTACCCACTGGTTCCTGCCACTCCATTTATTTTCCCTTTCTTTCTCCCTCCCATCTAGCTCTGTATGCCACCTCTGCCCCTCCACAATGGACCACACCATGCTGCTTGGGTAGACAGCCACCAGCCTGCTGCCACCCCAGGTCCGCTGAACCCCCAGCTGCCAGCTTCCACCATGACATTTTTTTTTCTTTCCCTTTCTTACTTTTCTTTCTCCTTCCCACCTAGCCCTGTATGCCACCTCCCACTTTCCCACCAGGCAATGCTGTACCTCTGTGGTTAGAAAACCACTGGCCCACTGCCACCCCAGGCCCACCCTGCCCCTATCTGCTGGCTTCTGCCAAGCCATTTTTTTTTTTTTTAGTTTTAATCTTTTTTCTTTTATTCTCTCTCTTCCTTTTCTTTCTCCCAACAAGCCCCATACACCCTTTCCTGCTGGGCCACACCATGCCACCTTGGCTAGAGAGCCATCAACCCATCACCGCTCTGGGTCCACCCTGCCCCTACCCACAGGCTCCCGCCATACCATCTTCTTTTTTTCTTTTTTCCCTTTCTTTCTCCCTCCTATACAGCCCCATACACCACCTCCCTCCCTTCCCACCAGGCTATGTCGCACTGCTGCAGCTAGAAAGCCTCTGGCCTGCTGCCCCAGGTCCGCTCCACCCCTACCCACTGACCCCCACCATGCTGCCATTTATTTTATTCTTTTTCTTTTTTTCTAATTCTCAAATAGCCCTGTATGCCACCTAACACCCCGTCCTGCTAACCCTCAAGTTCACCCTCCCCAACCCACCAGCTACTTTTTTTCTTTCTCTCTCCTTTCTTTCTCCAATCCACCTAGCCCTGTATGCCACCCCCCTTCCCTGCCAGCTCCTGCTGTGCCACCATGGCTAGATGTTCCCAGTACTCAGGCCTGCCATCACACTGCACCCACACTGCCCCTTCCTTCCTGCCACTTGACCAGCTACTGAACAGTGGGAAGCGAACCCATACTACTCCCCATCTGACACCTCTGCCTATCTGGGAGGGGCTTTGAATGCACCAACACCACTGGACCAATATCAGGAGGCAGGCAGTGACTTCCCAGTCTGCTCTCAGCCACCTCACCAAACCAGTGTACATCGAATAGGGTTCACCCTTCCTTCTGCTGCCCTGTCCTCTGGACAAAGTGATGAGAGCTATTGTGCCCACAGATGAGCAAGCAGCAAAGCACAACTGGTCCATCCACCCTAACATATCAAAACAAAACAAAAAAGCAGGACGAAATAAATGAACATGCAACTAGTAAATAAAGAAAAACAATACCTTAATGTCTCAGAGACAGTAGACAATCTCACAACATATAAAAAAGCAAGTCAAAATAGCTCCAGCAAGTGACCAAAATAAAGAATCAGATGACCTTCCAATAGAAGAAAAAACAGTGGAACTACCTGGTATGGAATTCAAAAGACTAATATTTGGAACTCTCCAAGAGTTTAGGAAAAAGATCAAGGAAAACACAGACAAAAACAAAAACAAACAAAAAAAAACCAGACAAAATCATGAAAAACACAGACAAATCCAATGGAAACTTAGCCCAAATCAAGGAAAACACAGACAAAGCAACAGAGGAATTCAAGGAAAAATAAATACAAGAACAAAACTCCAAAACCAACACACAATTAGAAATTATACGAAAACAGCAGCTAGAGATCCAAAAGATAAACAACAAAATTTCAGAAATAGACAACTCAATAAAAGGTCTAGGAGTAAATTTGAAACAATGGAAGACAGAATCAGCAAGATTGAAGACAAATCCATGAATGCCATTTTGTTTGAGGAAAAATCACAGAAAATAATGTGGAAAAGTGAAGAAAACATAAGAATTATGTGGGGCACAATCAAGAGCAAAATTTTGGGCATCAACAGAGTTCCAGAACAAGGGGAGAAAATGGAAAACACAGAGAAAGATTGTTGAAGATTTGATGGCAGAAAACTTCCCAAATATCATGAAAGATGAAAAGCTGACCATCCAAGAAGCACAATGAACCCCATATAGGATAGATCCCAAAAGAAAGTCACCAAGACAAATCATAATCACACTTGCCAAAGACAAAGAAAGAATCCTGAGAGGAGCTCAAGAAAGATGAAAAGTCATGTGATGGTTAAAATTGTGTGTCAACTTGGCTGGGCTATGATTCTCAGTGTTTATATGTGATCACTCCCATGATGGGATCTGCTGTGAGTAACCAAGCAGTTGAACAGGAGTTTCCGTGGGTGTGTGGCCTGCAACTGAATATAAGCAGACGTTCTGGCTTTTTGCTTATTCTGGATCCCGCGGCTGCCTCCTGTTCATCTGACCTCCTGTTCTTGGGACTTGAGCTATCAGCTTATCTGCTGATCTTGGGATTCGTCAATCTTCACAGCCTGTGAGCAAGAGCCTTGCTCTCCACCTGCTGATCTTGGGTTCACCAGCCTCTGTAGCTACATGAATTGGGAGAAGCCTGTATCCTGATCCACGGACTTGGGATGTTCCAGCCTCTACAATTGCGTGAGCCATTTCCTTGATATAAATCTCTCTCTATATATATTTATATGCTTTACTGGTTTTAGAGAACCCAGCCTAAGACAAGTCACTTACAAAGGGAAAACAATAAGACCAAGGTCTGATTACTTGGCAGAAACTGTGCAGGTAAGAAGGCAATGGGATGACATATATAAAGCTTTGAAAGAATAAAATTGCCAACCAAGAATAATATATCCTGCAAAACTCTCTCTCAAATGCAATGGCAAAATCAGGACATTTCCAGATAAACAGAAATCAAGGAAATTTGTAAAAACCAAATCAAACTTATAAGAAATATTAAAGGGAGTCCTTCAGTTAGAGAACCAACAACATCAGACAACAACCAGAGTCTAGGACACAGGACAGCATTGGCCAGATACTAACCTAGGTAAAGAGATCTCAATAATAAAAACATAATACTAAAAGACTTAAAATAGGGAAACAGAGACCTCAATCTGTAAATGATGACAACATAAAAACAATAGAAGGGGGAATACACAGTATAGGTATAGAACTTTCAAATGGAGAGGAAGTCTAGGCAACATCAAGCAATAAAAGACTGATTCAGACTTAGGAAGAAAAGGGTAAATTTCAAGATAACAACTAAGAAAGTTAACAAACCTACTCACCAGAATAAAAAAGAAGAGAAACCTAAAGACCCAGTAAACACAAAATCTATAATAATGAAAGAAAATCCACAAAGAAAAGGAATTCAGCACAAGAAAGTAAGATGCACAAAGAAAATGTCAGCACCACAAAAAAAGCAAAGTATGACAGCAATAAAGTCATACCTATTGATAATTGCACTGAATTTAAAAGGTTTAATGCACCTATAAAGAGACAGAGAGTGGCAGAGTGGATTAAAAAAAATGACTCATCAATATACTGTCTATAAGAAACATACCTTAGACACAAAGACATGACTATATTGAAAATCAAAGGCTGGAAAAAAATATATCAAGCAAACAGTAGTAGCAGCACTAATCTCAGGTAAAATAGACTTTAAGGCAAAATCCATTATAAAAGTCATGGAAGGACATTATATAATGATTAAAGAGACAATCCACTGAGGAGACATAACCTTAATAAATATCTATGCACTCAGTGACAGGGCTCAAAAAAAAAAAAAATACATAGAACAACTTTAACAGCACTGAAAAGAGAAACAGACAATTCCATAATGATAGTAGGAGACTTCAACACACCACTCTTGGTAAAGGACAGATCATCTAGAAAGAAACTCAGCAGAGATACAGAAGATCTAAAGGCCAAAATCAACCAACTTGACCTCATAGACATATATAGAACACTCCACAGGAGCAGCTAATACTTGGATAAAAATCTGCAATCTTACTGGCTTGAAGACCTAGAGGACAGAGTTTTAGGCTGTCAAAGCAACTGGGGAGTAAGGGAGACACTACAGGAAAGGAGAAATGGATAGAGGGAGAGTCCCAGATTCTGAGTATAAACTCTGCCAGTATCTCTGGCTGAGTTCAGCCAAATTAACTTCCTACTAAAACAACAACAATAAAACCAAAAAGAAAAACTCCATAATACTCTTTGGAGGAATGTAAGAGAATCCAGTCTTTACAAGGTATCACTAATAAATACTGTGTGTGTATATATATATATATATATATATATATATTTGTAACATCATTCACAGGATAAAATTCCAAATTGATAGATACATGAAGAAATAAGAAAATGTGACACTTACTTAAGAGAATGATCATGAAAATGGCACAGAACTGGACAACACCTTGTTTTGTTATACATAAGGAGCCATGAGTCAGAGCTGACTACACAGCAACTAACACCAACTACAACTCAAGAGAAAAGGCAGTCAGTGGAGATCAATTCTGAGATGACCAATATGTTGAAAATGATGGATAAGGATCTTAAAGTAGCTATTAAACTGTTTTTGCATCAAGTTAATTTTGACTCATGGGTTGGCAGTTCGAACCCACCTGGCACCATCACAAAAGAAAGGTCTGGTGGTCTACCATTGTAAAGATTACAGCAAAGAAAATCATATGGAGCTCAGTTCCATTCTGTAACACATGGGGCCATCATGAGTTGGAGTCAACTCAATGACAATGGGTTTGGTTTTTTTGGTATTATAACTATGTTCAAGGACAGAAAGGAAAGATACCCATGCTGAGTTAACTAATAAAAAAACACAGTTAAGAAATAGAAACTGAAAAAGAATCAGCTGGAAATTATAGAACTGAAAATAAAATGTCTGAAATAACAAAAACAAATGCTACTAGATGAGTTTAACGGAAGATTGTAGGTAATAAAAGAAATTGTCAATGAACTTGAGGATAGAGCAATACAAATTATCCAATTTGAAAAACATAAAGAATAAAGATTTCAAAAAATGAACAGAGCCTTAGTATCTGTGGGATGATATAAAAAAATCTAGCATATGGTAATCAGAGGAGTAGAAATATATTTTAGTAAGTAATGACTCAATATTTTCCAAATTGAAGATCTCAATTTACAGATTTAAAAAACACACTGCATAAAAACAAAGGAAGAAAACCATACCTATGCATGTCATAATCAAACTGCTGAAAGCTAAAGATAAAGAGAAAATTTTGCATAAGAAAAAAAAGACACATTACATACAGAGGAATTGGAAAAAAATGACATCATCAGAAACAATGTGGTCAGAAAACACTGAAAGAAAAACTGTCAACCCAAGATTCTATATTCAGTGAAAATATCAGGTATTTAGAATCTCTTCCCCAGATTTGGAAAGTAAATAATCTACTTCTAAATACTCTACAGGTCAAAGAAGTACTCACCAAGGAATTTTAAAGCGATTGATAATGAAAACACAAGATTATCAAAATGCAATGCAGCTAAAGCAGTGCTGAAAGGGAAATTCATAGCTTTAAGATGCTTTTATTGTAAAAGAAGAAATGTATAACAGCAATCAAAAGTAGTCAAACAACTGAGAAATTTAGCAAAGTTAAGAGTTTGCTTTTTGAAAAGGTCAACAAAATTGATAAACTCCCAGCTAGCATAATCAAAAAATAAAGACAGGGGTTCAAATTATACCTATATCAGAAACAAACAGGTAATATCACTACAGATTTTAGGACATTAAAAGGATAAGGAAATATATGGACAACTTTATGCAAATAAGTCTAACAATTTGAAATGGATAAATTTATTAAAAATACAACTTACCGAAATTGACACAAGATAAAACAGAAAAAATCTGAAGAGCTCTGTACTTTTCTTAAAATGTTATCAATTGATTAGAAGAATAACATTTTTCTTTTTTATTTTATAGCTGATCTTTTTTACAGGGCATCTCTTTCTTGCTCTCTCTCTAAACCGGAAAACCAAGCCTGTTACTTTCTAGTCAGTTCAGACTCATAGTGACCCTATAGGACAGAGTAGAACTACCCCATAGGGTTTCCAAGGAGCAGCTGGTGGATTCGAACTGCTGACCTTTTGGTTAGCAGCCATAACTCGCTGTGGCTCTCAACCACTGCACCATCAGGGCTCCATATATATCATATATGAGTCCCAATTGACTTGACGTCAATGGTTTTTTTTTTTTAATACCATATTTTAATCCAAATAACGTATGCCTTCTACATTTGTTTGCCAACTATTCCCGCCCCCACGAAGTATTTTCATAAGCACCACTTTGCTAATTTTTCCACATGTTGCTGTAAAACAAATTAGCATAGCGTACTTACGAAAATACCTCATGGGGGGAGGAAGTGGTTGGCAAACAAACATAGAAGGCATGTGGTATTTGCGTAAAAATATGGTGTTTGTGTACACACACACACACACACACACTTATATATATACATACTGTATTTTTACACACATATATTGCCACAGACCACTTCTTCAGCAGTCAAGTGAAGCTTATGGATCCCTTCACAGAATAATGCATAAAAAATGCATTTGTGCATAAAGATGCATTGAAAAATTCAAGATTACAAATGAAAATAATTATATTGAAATATAGTTATCCAAATATTTTTAATGTATTTTATGTGTTTCATTACTAACACATTGAATAAGATCTATTGGTGGATCTAATAACTATCTTAATTTGAAAATAGTGATGAGAGTAAATGATATTTTGAGATACCTGCAACAATAATAATAATTATAAAAGAAAACCAAACCCACTGCCATCAAGTTGATTTGGACCCATAGCAACCGTATAGGACAGAGCAGAACCGCCCCATAGGGTTTCCAAGGCTGTAAATCTTTACGGAAGTGTACTGCCTCATCTTTCTCCTGTGGAGTGGCTGGTGGGTTTGAACTGCTGACCTTTCGGTTAGCAGCTGGGCACTTTAACAACTGCACCACCAGGGCTCCAGTAAACAACAATAATAGAATATGAAAACATCTGTGATTACTATTTGTATTTTATACCTTATTTTCATATATTTTCTTTTCTTTGTCACAGCTTTTACCCACAAGGATATGTGCGTTTGTATACATACATACATACATACATATATATATATATATATATATGTATTTGTAAGCATATAAAATTGATGCCTTTGAATTATGGTGTTGGCGAAGAATACTGACTATACCATGGACTGCCAAAAGAACGAACAAATCTGTCTCAGAGGAAGTACAATCAGAATGCTCCTTAAAAGCAAGGATAGCGAGACTTCGTCTCACATACTTTGGACATGTTATCAGGGGATCGGTCCCTGGAGAAGGATATCATGCTTGGTAAAGTAGAGGGCCAGTGAAAAAGAGAAAGACCCCCAATAAGATGGATTGATACAGTGGCTGCAACAATGGGTGAGCTCAAATATAACATGATTGTGAGGATGGCGCAGGACTAGGCAGTGTTTTGTTCTGTTGTACATAGGGTCACTACGAGTCAGAACCAACTCGATGGCACCTAACAACAACAACATATATATATACACTATTAATTGATTAGGAGAATAGTTTTCCTTTTTATTTTATAGCTGATTTATATATAAGGGGTCTTATATATATATGTTGTATGTATGTAATATTATAGACATATTATATACAGAGAGAGAGCCCTGGTTGTGTAGTGGTTAAGAGCTTGGCTGCTAACCAAAAAGTCAGCAGTTCGAATCCACCAGCCACTTCTTGGAAACCCCATGGGGTAGTTCTGCTCTGTCCTGTAGGGTAGCTATGAGTTGGAATCAACTTGATGGCAGCAGATTTGGTTTTTGGTATATATATGTATATATATATATATATATTCACAAACACAGTGAGGTCCCTGTTTTCTTTCTGGCTGTCAGCTGAGGACTACTCTCAGCTACTACAGACTACCTATGGTTCTTTGTCTTATGGACTTCTGCATAGACGCTCTGATCACATCGTCATTTATTCTTCAAGGCTACTAGGACAGTCTCTGTACCCTCTGCGTCTGGTAACAATAATATTATCTTTTCCCTCTAATTATTTGGATAAAAAACTTATAGGTTGTTGCTGCTGTTAGTTGCTGTTGAGTTGTCTCTGACTCATGGAGATCTTATGTGCAACAGAACAAAATATTACCTGGTCCTACACCATCTTCATGATTTGAGTCCAGAAAATCATAAAACAGAATAGATTATTTTATTTTTTGTCACGAATTAATCTTTTGGAAAACCAAAATGGATAAACATTCATTAACAGATAGAGATATTTAATAATCAAGCACAGAGTTTCTTTATTTATTGACAAATAATGGCAATAATAATATCTAAAACCACTGTGAGTTAATTATTTTAGTGGACGATATTTTATTCAATAAAAATAATTTGTTAAAGACCCAAAGTCCGTTAACTGGGGAAAAGACAGTCTCCTTAACAAATGGTGCTGGCATAACTAGATATCCATCTGCAAAAGACTGAAACAAGACCCATACCTCACACCATGCACAAAAACTGACTCAAAATGGATCAAAGACCTAAATATGTTCCCAGAGCTTTCATTCTGGTGGAGAAAGATATTCATTAAGAAAATAAATAATTGCAAGAGTGCGAATTGCTTTTTGGCCATTAAATACTCTTTACCATGGACCAGACTGCTGGGACAGAATGTAAAAGCACAATAACTTTGGTTCTAACATTCTAAATTTAACTCCTAATAACCTAAGTCTAAATCCTAACACTATCATATTCAATCTTGATATCAACCGGTTCCCTATACATCATCCCTCTATTCACCTTATTTTTGAGTGGCAAGGGAATATCCCCAGAAAGGCATTAAGAGATGAGATTTGTTATATCTTTTGTCCTTGTATCTTCCTCAGCTGTTTTTGTCCAGCACACAAAAATTTTAAATAAATATGTTTATTAAAGTTATATTTAAACTCTGCTTCAAATGCTCATAAATATTTTAAAATTCACAAAATGGTAATACAGAGTTCTAATGTCTCTATAAAATGAATAACAATCTTTCAAAATAAGACACACAACTTACACATTTGTATGTGCGTGTCTATGCATTGCTGTGGACATCAGACAATATTAATTATTGATTGGATATGTATTTATGTTCTGTCTATTTAAGTTAAAAGTAAATAAGAAAGTTTGAATATCCAGTTGGCAGACTGTGTTAATTTTTCCTTGCAGAAATTACTCTCTCCTTATCTCTGAAAGAGATACATCGGCAAAACAAATAAATAATCACATAACCTGGGCCATATCCCCCAATAAAATTAAGTCCAAATAAGTAAAATATGCCCTTGATTGCATTTAATCATTATGATGCCATCAGTAAATAATTATGAAGTTTCACTGCCTGACTCAGTCTTTCTTGTGACCAGGGTAGCATTTTTGGTGCTGTCTGTGGTCACAAAACTTAATAATATAGGAGTTAATACTAAGGCTGCAGCCTTGTTGTTGTTATGTGCCATTGACTATAGCAACCCTGTAAGACAAAGTAGAATTGCCCCGTGGGGTTTCCAAGGAGCGGCTGGTGGATTCAAACTACCAACTTTTGGGTTAGCAGCTGTAGCTTTTAACTATTGTGCCAACAGGACTCCGTAGCCTTATTAGCAACCAAAACAAGCCAAACCCATTTCTGTGGAGTCGATTCCAACTCATTGTTATCCTAAAGGACAGAGTAGAACTGTCCTATTAGGGTTTCGAAGACTGTAATCCTTACAGAAGCCAACTGCCACATCTTTCTTCTGTGGTGCAGCTGATAGGTTCGAACTGCTGACCCTTTGGTTAGCAGTCGAGTGTTTAACCACTTTGCAACCAGGATTCATTTACTAGCAACATTCTCTGATAAACTGAGTTTGACAGAATTAATATAGGATGTTTTAGAGCACAGAGGTATGGAAAGTCCGTGTAAAAGCACAAAAATGTTGGACTGAAAATTCTGCCACTGACTCTGTCTTACTAGGGACTCTCTGCCTTTGGCCATCATAAGTTCATACTTTGGTTTTGGAGAAAGTGCATTGACATTTAACGTTTAAAGAACTTAATGAAGTATTTTCTGTTCCAAGTAATAAATGACACGGTAAAGACAGGATTTCTTCAATCTTAATGGATAAACTTCTTTTTTTTACTATTCATTGGCCCCAAAGAACAAATTCTTAAGGATGAACATTTTAGTCTCTTAATGATAATCTGAATCTTCATATTTTAAACTTTGGGTCAACTATTCACTGTGCCAAAAAAAAAAAAGTTAAAGACTGCAGACCTATCATGTTTTCTTCCACCTTTCACTAAGCTTTCAAAACTCCTTGATATGAATAGACTTTTTCTCTCTCTCAGGGCCTTTCAATTTTTAAGCACTTGTCTCAAATGCTGATCATATTTCTGAGAAATTACTTTATGTAAAACATGGAGCAAGATAGAGTTGCCATGTACCTTTTTATCTTTTCTGTGAAATCATTGGGACCTAAAGTTGTGGTGACAAGTTTGCTTCTCTCTAATAGGCCCTGTTGCCATGGAAGCATACTGGTGAAAAGAACAAGACCTATGGCTTCCAAGCCTTTGCTTGTTTATGTCCATATTCACAAATACATAAACCTTAGTTTTAGATGGCCAAATGTGTAGAATGACAATGTGGGTATTTTTCAAAAACAAAAGTCATGGATGTCAATACAGCAGAAAGCTGAGCTAATCACACACAATAGGTAATAACTTGGTGATTTAAAATAAATATTTTGATTTTTTTTATCTTTGATCATTTTTGATCAAACATTTTGATCTTTTTAGGAACCAGAGAGAAGTTATCATTAAACATCTAAAATAACTAAATTTTAAAAAAAAAGGAATGATGAAAGAAAACATAGCAAACTATTCGTAAAGTTTACTATCAACTTTACTTTCTGTATTGTACATGCTTAGCACAGCGCATGGCACGTAATAGGTGCTCAGTACATATTTATTGAATGACTGAGTCATGATGACATAGGAATACCAAGTGTTAATGTGTGTAGCAAAGAGATTTGACTAACAACGATATGGAGAATCCAAGGGAGAAAATAGTAGCCCTCAGAGTGACATGGGTATGGAATCAGTTGGACTCAGCTAGATCCTCCCATTAGGGTGAAAGAGATGCCAGGAGAGCTCACCCAGAGCAGGTGTTAAAATGGAACACATCATACCAGTGTTCAAGAGCTATGGTCATCTCTGCACACACTCCAGGTAAGCATTCAATAATAGGAGACCAAAATGGAGTAATGCCATCTCCCAACATGTGGGTGGTCTATAGGGCTGTTTGAAAATCCAGGCAGACAGTCATTTCATGGCAGGCTAACAACTGTTAAAAAAGTTCCTGCCCTGGGAATGGTATATGCAGTTACAGAAGGATTGCTATACAAACATGCAGTGTTGTTTAGGGATTGGTATTTAACAATACTCTGCTCGAGACCATGGATATAGTTTGTTTATTTTTTCCTCTATGGACAAATCAAAGTAAAAGTTCAGTATCTCTTTTAAAATTTTTAACATGTTATTTTAAAATAATTTTAGACACAGTTGCAAAAGTTGTACAGAGATTTACTATATACTCCTTATCCAGCTTCCTCTAACGTTAACATCTTACATAATGATACGCAATGATCAAAACCAGGAAATTAACATCAGTACATTACTGTTAGGTAAACAAAAAGTCGTATTCAAGTTTCATCAGTTTTCTCACCAGTATCTTTTTTCTTCTCAGTATCTATTCCACGATCCCACATTGTATTTAGTTTTCATGTCTCCTAGTCTCTTGTTGTCTGAAGTCAAAATCTCTTAAAGAAGGGAAAGTTATTTTTTACTTTTTTTTTTTTTTTTTAATATTTGATTGTACTTCAGGTGAAGGCTTACAGAACAGATAGTTTCTCATGTAACAGTAACACACATGCTGTTTTATGACATTGGTTAACAACCCCACAACATTTTAACCCTCTAAATTCTCAACTTTTTTTTTTTTTTTTTTTTTTGGTGAAAATACACATAGCCAAAGATACGCCATTTCAAAAATTTTTTTTACATACACATTTAAGTGACATTGACTACGCTCTTCTAATTGTGCTGTTATTCTCACTTAAGATGAAGGCTTACAGGACAAAATAGTCTCCCATTTAACAGTTACTACAAATGTTGCCCTATGATATTTTTTACTTTTTATTTATTCATTTTATTGTACTTTAGATGAAGGTTTACAGAACATACTAGCTTCTCATTGAACAGTTAGTATACCTATTGTTTTATGACATTGGTTTAACAATCCCTGACAGGTCAACACTCTCCCTTCTCGACTTTGGGCTCTCTATTACCAGGTTTCCTGTCCCCTCCTTCCTTCTAGCCTTGCCCCTGGGCTGGTGTGCCCCTTGAGTCTTGTTTTGTTTTATGGGCCTGTCTAATTTTTGGCTGAAGGGAGTGACTTCATTACTGAGCTAAACTGGTGTCTGGGGGCCATACTCTCAGGGTTTCTCAAGTCTCTGTCAGGCCAGTAAGTATGGTCTTTTTTTTGTGAGTTAGAATTTTTGTTCCACATTTTTTTCCAGCTCTGTACAAGACCTTCTATTGTGATCCCTGTCAGAGCAGTCAGTGGTGGTAGCCAGGCACCATCTAGTTGTACTGGACTCAGTCTTGTGGAGGCTGTGGTAGTTGTGGTCCATTACTCCTTTGGAGTAATCTTTCCCTTGTATCTTTAGTTTTCTTCATTCTCCCTTGCTCCTGAAGGGGTGAGACCTCTAACACTGATCCTACTTTTTCCTCTATGATCTTTATAGTTTTTGGTTTTATATTTAGGTCTTTAATCCCTTTTGAATTAGTTTTTGTGTATGATGTGAGGTATAGGTCCTGTTTCATTTTTTTGCAGATGCACATCCAGTTTTGCCAGCACTATTTGTTAAAAAGACCGTCTTTTCCCCATTTGATGCACTTTGGGCCCTTGTGGAAGATCAGGTGACTATAGGTGGATGGATTTACATCTGAGTTCTCTATTCTGTTCCACTGGTCAATGTATTTGTCCTTGTAACACTACCAGGTTGTTTTGACTACTGTAGCTGTATAGTAGGTTCTGAGGTCAGGTAGTGTGAGTCCTCCTACTTTCTTCTTCTTCTTCAATAGTGCTTTACATATCTGGGAACTCTCCCCTTTCCATATAAAGTTAATAATTAGTTTTTCCACCTCTTTAAAGAATGTTGTTGGTATTTGTATCAGGATTGCATTATATTTGTAGATTGCTTTGGGTAGAATCGTCATTTTCACAATGTTGCATCTACCTATCCATGAGCATGGCATGATTTTTCCATTTATGTAGATCTCTTTAGGTTTCTTGCAGTAGTGTTTTGTAGTTTTCTTTGTATAGGTCTTTTACATCCCTGGTTAGATTTATTCTTAAGTATTTTATGGTTTTAGGGGATATTATAAGTGATATTGTTTTCCTGATTTCCTTTTTGTAGTTCTCTTTATTGGTGTATAGGAATCCAACTGAATTTTTGTATGTTTATCTTGTATACTGCTACTCTGTTGAATCTTTTTAATAGTTCCAGTAGTTTTCTCATGGAAGCTTTTAGGTTTTCTATTTATAGTATCATATCATCTGCAAATATGGACAGTTTAACTTCTTCTTTACCAATTTGGATGCCTTTATTTCTTTTTCTTGCCTTATTGCTCTAGCTAGGACTTCCAGCACAATGTTAAATAGGAGTGGTGATAAAGGACATCCTTGTCTTGTTCCTGTTATCAAGGGGAATGTTTTCAGACTCTCTCCATTAAGAATGATGTTGGCTGTTGG
>NW_004444114.1:3570183-3608613 GCF_000243295.1 Trichechus manatus latirostris
TTTTTTTGATATGATGCTGAATTATGTTAGATAGAATTCTGTTGAGAATTTTTGCATCTACATTCATGAGATATATTGGTCTGTAATTTTCTTTTTTTGAGGCATCTCTGCCTGGTTTTGGTATCAGGGTTATGCTGGCTTCACAGAAAGAATTTGAACATATCCCTTCTTTTCTGTGTTCTGAAATAGTTTGAGTAGTACTGGTGTAAGTTCTTCTCTGAATGTTTGGTAGAATTCTCCAGTGAAGCCATTTGGGCCAGGGCTTTTTTTTGTTGGGAGTTTTTTTTTTATTACCTTTTCAATATCTTCTCTTGTTATGAGTCTGTTCAGATTTTCAACACCATTTTGTGTTAGTTTAGGTAGGTAGTGTGTTTCTAGAAATTTGTCAATTTCCTCTATGTTTTCAAATTTGTTGGAGTATAATATTTCATAATTCTCTGTTATGATCCTTTTTATTTCAATTGGGTCATTGTGATGTCCCCCATTTTATTTCTTATTTGGGTTATTTTCATCTTCTCCTGTTTTGGTTTTGTCTATTTGGCCAGTGGTTTGTTGATTTTGTTGATTCTTTCAAAGAACCAACTTTTGGTTTTTATTCTTTCTATTGTTTTTCTATTCTCTGTTTCAATTATTTCTGCTCTGATCTTTATTATTTCCTTTCTTCTGGTGGCTATGGGCTTCTTTTGCTGTTCTTTTTCTATTTGTTTGACTTGTGTAGCTAATGTTTTGATTTTGTCCCTTTCTTTTTTGATGTGTGCATCTATTGCTATAAATTGTCCTTTGAGCACTGCCTTTTCTGTGTCCCAAAGGTTTTGGTATGATATGTTTTCATTCTCATTTGATTCCAGGAATTTCTTGATTCCATCTTTGATTTCTTCTATTACTCAGTGGTTTTTAAACAGCGTGTTATTCAGTTTCCATGTAGTTGATTTTTTTCCATGCTCTTCCTCTTGTTTATTTCTACTTTGATGGTGTTGTGATCAGAGAAGATACTTTGTATTATCTCAGTATTTTGGATTTTTTTGAGGGTTGCTTTGTGGACTAAGATGTGGTCTGTTCTGGAGAATGTTCCGTGTGCATTGGAAAAGAATGTGTACTTTGCACCTGCTGGGTGGACTGTTCTATATATGTCTATAAGTTCAAGTACTCATTGTGTCCTTTAGGTCTTCTGTATCTTTGTTGAGTTTGTTTCTAGATGTTCTGTCCTTTAGTGAGAGTGGTGTGTTGAAGTCTCCTACTATTATTGTGGAACCATCGATTTCTCTTTTCAGTGCTGTTAGAGTTTGTTTTATGTATTTTGGAGCCTTGTAATTGGGTGCATAGATATTTATTATGGTTGTGTCTTCATGATGGATCATCCCTTTAATCATTATATAGTGCCCTTCTTTGTCTTTTAGGGTGGGTTTTGTTTTAAAGTCTATTGTATCTGGGATTAGTATTGCCACTCCTGTTCTTTTTTGGTAGCTGTATGCTTGATATATTTTTTTCCATCCTTTGAGTTTTAATAAATTTATGTCTTTGTTTCTAAGGTGTGTCTCTTGTAGACAGCATATTGATGGATCCTGTTTTTTTAACCATTCTGTCACTCTCTATCTCTTTACGGGTGCATTTAGGCCATTTACATTCAGTGTAATTATTGACAAGTGTGAGTTTTGCTGTTATTTTGCAGTGCTTTGTTTTGTGGTGCTGACATTTTCTTTGTTTCTTTTACTCTCCTGTGCTGAATTCCTTTTGTTTGTGGATTTTTTTCATTTCCTTTGTTTTTGTAGATTTTGTTTTTACTGAGACTGTATGTCTTTCCTCTTTATTTTGATGAGTAGGTTTGTTAACTTTCTTTGTGGTTACCTTGAAATTTCCCCTTATCTTCCTAGGTTTGAACCATCCTATTATTACTTGGTATCATCTTGCCTTCCTCTCCACTGTAAAGTTCTATACCTACACTGTTTATACCCTCTTTTATTGTTTTGTCATTTTTGTCACTTACAGATTAACCTCTCTGGTTCCCTGTTGTAAATCTTTTGGTTTTGAATAGTCCTTGAGAGTTCATTTTCTTGGTTGGTATCTGGCTGGTACCATCTTGCATCGTAGATTCAGGCTGTTGTCTGATGTTGTTTGTTCTCAATCAAAGGACTCCTTTTAATAATTCTTTTAAGTTTGGTTTGATTTTACATATTCCCTTAATTTCTGTTTATCTGGAAATGTCCTAATTTCACCATCATATTTAAATGAGAGTTTTGTAGGATATATTATTCTTGGTTGGCAATTTTTTTCTTTCAAGGTTTTATACATGTCGTCCTGTTGCCTTCTTGCCTGCATAGTTTCTGCCAAGTAATCAGAGTTTAGTCTTATTGTTTCCCCTCTGTATGTGACTTTTCGTTTTTCTTGAGCTGCTCTCAGGATTTTTTCTTTGTGTTTGGTTTTAGCAAGTGTTATTATGATATGCCTTGGTGATTTTCTTTTGGGGTCTATCCTATATGGGTTTCGTTGAGCTTCTTGGATGGTCAGCTTTTCATCTTTCATGATATTAGGGAATGTCATGGATTGAACTGCGTCCCCCCAAAATGTCTATCAGCTTGGCTGGGTCATGATTCCTATTGTATGGTTGTGTACCATTTTGTAATCTGATGTGATTTCCTTATGTGTTATAAATTCGATTACTATGATGTAATAAGATGGATTAGCAGCAGGCGGTTATACTGATGAGGTCTACAAGATTAGATAGTGTCTTAAGCCAATCTTCTCTGAGATATAAAAGAGAGAAGCAAGCAGAGACACACGGGAACCTCATTCCACCAAGAAAGCAGTGCCAGGAGAAGAGCAGTTCCTTTGGACCTGAGGTTCCTGTGCAGAGAAGCTCCCAGACCAGGGGAAGACTGATGACACAGACCTTCCTCCAGAGCCAATGAAGAAAGCATTCCCCTGGAGCTGATGCCCTGAATTTGGACTTGTAGCCTAGTGGACTGTGAGAGAATAAATTTCTCTTTGTTAAAACCATCCACTTGTAGTATTTCTGTTATAGCAGCACTAGATGACTAAGACAGGGAAATTTTCTGTCAGCACTTCTTCAATGATCCTCTCTGTGTTTTCTGTTTTATCCCTGTTCTGGAACTCCAATCACTCACAGATTTTTGCTTTTGGTTGTATTCCACAACATTGTCTGGGTTTCTTCATTTTTCTTTGTTCTTTTTTGTGACTTTCCCTCAAACAAGGCGGTATACAAATATTTGTCCTCAGTTTCGCTGATTCTGTCTTCCATTGTTTCAAACCTGCTCCTCAGACCTTTTATGACACCGTCCATTTCTGAAATCTTGTTGTTTATCTTTTGGATTTATAATTGTTGTTTTTGTATGACTTCTAGTTGTGAATTTATTTTGACATTTTGTTCCTGTATTATTTTCTTGAATTCTTCCATTGCTTTGTCTGTATTTTCCTTGAATTTGTCTGACTTTTTCATGAATTTGTCTATTTTTTCCCTATTTTTGTCTGATTTTTGCTTCAACTCTTGGATAGCTCTGAATATTAGAGATTTGAATTCCCTAACGGGTAGTTTCAGTGCCTTTTCTTCTACTGTAAAGTCATCTGGTGTTTTATTTTGGACACCTACTGAAACCATCCTGTCCTTTATATACATATATACATGTTTTGATCTTGTCTGCTGTGTTTGGGACATTTAGTAGTTATTTTCTTTGTTTGTTTTGTCCTACTTTTTTGTTTTATTTGGTTATGTCTGAGCAGGTAGGCTGTGAGTTCTTTGTTGTTTGCTTGTCTGTGGACGTGATACTTTTCACCTCCTTGTCAAATGGGCAGGGCCAGTCGCTCAGCTATGGTGCAGCAGGGAAGGTCCAGTGGGTGTCCTGTCTCCCCTACTGGGAGCTCCGTGAAGCTGCTTCCCCATACTCCCTGTCTGCCAATCTCTGACAGGAGTCCAAGATGGTGAATTCATGCTGTGTTAGCTGATGGGGACCTTTGCTTGTATCTCTCCTCATGCTCTGTTCTCTGTCAGTTTCTTATTCTGTTCAGTGCTTGGTTGAGTTCTTTATCTCTTAATTTGATGCTTAAGGTTCCAAGATTGACATTTGCCTCTGTTTTACTTAGTTTTTCATTTCTTTGCTGTAGAACAGTGTGGTGCTTCTGTCTATAGTGACATGTTGGCTCCACCTTCCTATTTTTTACTTCTAATCAGAATAATGTATGAAAACATATGTTAAAGGTAAACTGTGCAGCTAATACTATTGGTGCTTCTTGAGTCCTCCCCTACTGTCAGAGTACAGCCAAGAAAAGGAAATAAGAGTTTGTGTTTAATTGGGGAAAAACTTACATCTCTTTATTGTACAACCTGGCTTTGTCCAGCAATACTTGGTGTTGTTCAGCTTTATAATTTCTGCAGAATTGTTGGGGAACCTGTCAAAAAGCACTTGACCACTTATTGATTAGTTAACCAGTTGCAAGAACATTAAAAAACCCATTGCCATTGAGTCAATCCCCACTCATAGTGATCCTATAGGACAGGGTAGAACTACCCTGTAAGTTTTCCACAGAGCAGCTAGTGGATTCAAACTGCTGACCTTTTGGTTAGTAGGCGTAGCTCTTAACCACTGCACCACAAGGGATCCAGTTGTTAAGCATAGAGAAGGTGAAGAAATCAGGTGGACTTCATTCCTCAGGATATTCTGCTGATGAGGGCTAGAAATATATAGGAATCAAGATTACAAATATCATGCAAAGGACAGAGAGTCTAAAACACAGAGTTTATAAACTCAAGTGCCAGATAGATATTGAAAATAAAATGGAGTGGTTATGAGATACAGGACAGGTATGATGATAAACAGCACCATGTGTGATGAAAATGGCAACTGGAACTCTGGCTCGGTGTCAAGAATACAATAGCGTGTAGTGGGGACTGTGGTAACTAGAGTATGCACTTCCCATCTAAAGGGGTCAGCTAGTACTCGGCTCCGTTTTGGATTTACATCTAGGAATGCAGGCCTAGTCTTGCAAGATCCCTCAAACCTTTTTTCCAAGAGAAGTCAGAAGTCTGAATTTTTATGAAAAATTCTTATGTTTAAATATTAGCAACTAATTGGCCTTTGTGGGCCAAACAAAATATGACTGTAGGCTGGATCCTGCCAGCAGGCCACCAGTTTAGAGCCTCTCTTCTAGTGGAACAATGCATCTCTGTTCTTTATCTTCTGCTGAGCCTCCTTCTGATTATCAAGGCTTCTGAAACAGGGCCATTTCCCTGGTAACAGAGGTCTGCCTTCAAGGCACAAGGCATGTTAAACATGTCATCATATGCATTTGAAAAGTGTGTGTGTGTGTGTGTGTGTGTGTGGAGCGGGGTTGGAGGGAGAGAAACAGAGACAGAAAGAATAAGAGAGAGAAAAATAAATATTTAAATGAATACAGTGAGTATTTTGGTTAATGTTGAGGACAGAGCTACAGTCCAATATTAAGAAGGAATGGAGATATAGATTATCAGGTTGGAATCATTGCAAAAGAGACCAAGGTAGAAATTCAGGCATCATTTACTAATAATACCTATTAATAAATATAACTTTATACAAAGCAACTAATTATAGAGGAGATAAGTCTGAGATAAGGATAGTTTTAAAGAACTCCAGGCAGGAAAATTTTTTATGTCTTTCTGTGCAATGTCATTTATACTATCTCTGTCATGAGTGTGTGTATATCTGAGAGGATAATAGACAACAAAAAGTGAAAAAAATGGCTAAAAGAAGATTAATAGTGAAAGCATTATCACAAATAATGAGGTGTATCTTTCTGAAGTTTTGTTAAGGAACTTGAATATTGGCGTCCTCTCCCCTTAATCCTTAATATTGCCAACTAACACACCATATATTTCATTATTAATGTCGTCAATGTCCAGTTTCCCCTTGCCACACGTCACACGTGCACTAGAATGTAAGCTCTCTGTTTTATTCACTGAGGAATCCCAAGTGCCTTGCACATTGAAGTGCTCCATAAATATATGTTGAATGAATGAGAGAATCTTCTGAATCCTTACCAGCCAAGTGCCATCCATGTGGACAGGCTCTCACTAGTGCTTTCAACCTCTGGAACCCTTGTGTTAACAGTAATGACTTGATATGTGATGTGATGAAGACAAACCATAATGACATGTAGGAAGTTCAGCCCACAACAAGAGTAGAAAGTAAAGGAAGAACATGGCATAAGATTCCTTAATTACCTCTTAACCATTCCGGAGAGAATTTGTTTCTTAAACCATAGCGTTTAATGTACAACAAATTTACTTATTTTGTTGATAAGAGGAAAAAAATGTGCAAAGTGTTTGTAACCAATTTTGAATCTGTATCTTATTCAGATTGAATGTTATCCAGGAATTTGGATAAGAAAGACTGCAAAACCATGACAGTTGCCATTTAAAGGAAGTTTTGAAACTAGTATAGCTCGATGTTTTATGATATTGGTTTTCAAATATTAATCACTAGAGAAGCTTGTTTAAAATGCTGATTCCAGAGGCTTGCCATTAGAGGTTCTCATTTAATAGGTCTAAGTAGCATCTAGATATTTGATTTTTTTTTTTTTTGGCAGTTATTTGAATGTTTCGAAAACTAATACTTGTATTGTATTTGCTATAATAACTAATTAATCCTTAGAACATGAAGGAGGACACTGAGACAGATAGGTCAAACAGCTAGTGAACAGTAAGGTGGCTTTTAACTCAGGCAGGTCAACTCTAGACTGTTGTCTTATCCACTATGCATACTACCTCACTTATAGCCATCAATTCGAGTGATTTTGACTGAAGTATTCCTTGGTTCAAACTTTGAGAAAAATTTTTCTAGATGAGCTACATATGGGCTTCAGGTAGTCAATAAAATCCTAAAATTATATGCAAAATTGTATATATAATATCTGTATGCACACTTTTACATAGAAGTTCCTATCTTTCATAAGATTTCCAACAGACTCTATGATCCACCCCCCAATGAAAGAACCAGTCGTATAAAGAAATTAAAAATGTATTTCACTGCTGTAAAGCTTCTATACTGAAGGCTTTAAAATAATATTTGTAAACTATTTATCGTATAATATTTGGGGTATCTTCATATGTGTGAATACTTTACACCATGGCAGGTATAGTCTCCAAACTTGAGTAAAAATAATTTCACATTTATTTTATCCAATTAATTGTATTAGCATCTTTCTACCTATTATTAAGTGGTCTATATTCTTTCTGAGGCTCCCTACACTCGAATTTTCCAAGAATCTCAAGGCCTTTCTAAAGTAATTGGGGTCAGTCTTCTTGCAAATGATGTGGAGAGAGAAACAACTGAAGTCTGATTAGTCTATTCATGCTTTTGCTTCTCTCTGCCAACAAGTGGTCATTGTAGAAGATGAGATTGAAAGGGTGCTGGTCCACTGCAATTGCGTGGTCCACTTCCTGTCCAGGTCTTAGCCAGGCTTCAGTTCTCTCATTGAACTCTAACATCACAACTCTATTCTAGTTCACATTCCCACATTCAGTCATTTTCTTCCAGAGCCCTGCAACCATGTTATACTATGGCCAGAGGAGCTTCCAGTATCATCAGAAGCTGTTCCTATGATGGCCTCCCTTGACAAAATCTTTGTCCCACTTACTGAGCTCATTTTTGACCCAGAATCTGCTTTCCTCAGGGTAATTTTATTTTAATCTGTCCTTTAATCTTTTCTGGAGTCCCTGGGCGGTACAAATGGTTAACATACTTGGCTGCTACCTAAAATGTTGCATGCTCGAGTCCACCCAGAGGTACCTCAGAAGAAAGTCCAGGTGATCTACTTCTGAAAAATCAGTCACTGAAAGCCCGAGGGAGCACAGTTCTACTCTGACACACAGGGGGTCACCATGAGTTGGAATCAACTGGACAACTGAATTTTTAATCTTTTGTACTCTTAGGCCTTACTGCAGGTCACTGTGATCTATTCTGTATCAAAAAGATTTCTCAACTCTGAATTTTGAGAAGTAGGGAGAGTAAGGGTTGGAACTTTCTTTTTTTCTCCTGGAAAACTGAAGTCTTCTCACACAGATACATCTGCCTCTCCACAGTAACCGGCTCTACTGAGGTAACTTTTGCTAAAAAACAAAACAAACAAAAAAACGTTGCCCTCAAGTTGATTCCGACTCATAGCGACCCTATAAGATAGAATGGAACTGCCCCATAGGGCTTTCAAGGCTGTAATCTTTTTGGAAACAGACTGCCACAATTTTCTTCTGAGGAGTAGCTTGCGGGCTTGAACTGCTTACCTTTCAGTTAGTAGCTGAGCACTTAACCACTGCACCACCGGTTCTCCTCATTTTGCTAAAACACAAAGTAAATAAACTTAACAAGTAAGCAAGTAAATAATAGTTTGGTTACAACCTTCCTCCAGGACAAAGAGTGTAGCTCACATTACATTTGCATAACTCAGGAGGGCCATTCAAATGGCTCAACCCAGAACAAAGAAGGTCTGGTCAAACATGACCTGCGGTTCTCAGCCTTGAATATAGAAGAGGCTGCCATAAAGTTTAAATTTTCCCTCAACTGGTACAATCTTTGCCTTTAAAATAGTCACCCTGTTACCCAAATTTAAACAGTATTATAAACTTGAATCAATTACTTGTTGGAAGCCAATATGGAAAGTAAAAGTAAAAAAATATAATTATTTAAATATGGTTGACAGAAAAATCTTACTTCCTCACTTTGAAACTGAAATTGGTATTGGAATTGAAAATAAGCAAATTCATAACAGCTCTTTAGTATGTAGAAAGTGTAATTCATATAGCTAGTTTAAGGAATGATATATACATGTATATGCATTTATATTTAAATATATATGTATATATGAATATCTGCAAGAAAATTTCAGCAAGTACTTATTTTCCGTATCTAGATACAGCGTTGTTGATGTTTAGACTTTTCTTTTACCTTCTGCACAGAGAGAACAGCCAAATAATTCTTCAGTCCTCGGTGAATCTGCTACGATTCACCTTCTAGTTTTTACAGCAAGGTTACAAATGGTTCCGTTTGTGGAAGTATATGTTTTCAAAGATTCTTCAGTACTGAACTCCCTCCTGGTTAGGGAATAAAACTTCATTTTGCTTTTTTTCTTCTTCTACTGTTTCCCAAGGGGCTGAAGAATTGTTTCAAACTTGTTCTACACATGAACTCCCTGGATAGATGGTGGCAGGTTCATGAGCTTTAAGAGAGACACTTGGTGGGAGGAAGTTCCCAGATCAGGACCCAGCGAGCTGGAGTCTACCTTCTGATTGCTGAAGAACTCCACAGCTTCACCAGTGAAATAGAGAAAATCATATTGGCTCTGTTAATCTTACAGGGCTATCTGAGAAATAAATGAAATAAAGGATAAAATACCAAAACCCAAAAACCCAAACCCCTTGCCATCTAGTCGATTCTGACCCATAGTAACCCTGTACAGCAGAGTAGAAGTACCCTGTAAGGTTTCCAAGGGTCGCCTGGTGGATTCAGACTTGTGACCTTTTGGTTAGCAGCCAGATCACTTAACCACTGTGCCACTAGGGCTCCAAAGGATAAAATACAATATGAAAATTCTAAAAAGCACAACTATAAAATATTATTTAAGGGTAGAAAACTTTGTAAGTTTCAAGGTTAAAAAAATCAATGACAATTTTTTAAAAAGTCAATATGTGATTGTTTCTATTAGTGTGCTCAAAATTTTATTATTGGCAGGAAAAAATTATATATGATATGGTTAAAGTGTTCATACTGACAAACTAGTCATCTTATATATACTCTAAGAAAACCGTAAAATACTACTGTTCAATGGGGTAAGCCTGGACCAGAATTTTAATAATAAATGGCTATATTACTTCTTTCCTCAGAATAAGAGCTCTTGGAAATATAATTGCAACTTCAAACAATACTTTTTAAACAATACTCTGGATGAAATAGGTTCTGGACATAAACTTCAATTTGTAGCCTACATTCCCTAAGTACTATCCCTCATTTTGGCCATGAAATTCTATAATTGTTGTCTTTTTTTCCTTTGAAGCTCCACATTTGCATGTGTATGCAGATGTTTTGAGAACCGGTTCTTGAAAAGTTAACTCTTGGAGTGGATCTGAAAAGACACCATGAAGAATCAGTGATCCATTAAGTGAAAAACAAATTTTACCACCCACATGGTGTTGTCCCAACCTTGTTAATGGAAAAGAAACAAATGTTGAGAGCAATTAATTGAGAGCTTCTACAAGGTTTCTTAATGTAGCTAAGCTCTGTTAAGAAATGCTTGCAATTTTTGTTTTGACTGATATTTCGTATTACCAAGCTGGCATTCCTTAAAAGCCTGAAGTCAGAGCTATTTAACTGAGCTCAATCACCTGTGAGAACTCATCTTAAAAATTTAATAAAGGATATTATTAAGGATGGGCCATGATGATTCCCATGATGAAAATCAGTGTAATGATACTAACAGCAAACCATACAAGCCCAAAATGGAATAAGACACTACAGTGAACTTCAAGATCCAAGGTTACCACATCCTAAAAGAGCTTATTCCCAAAGTTTTATTGATGTGAAAACATTGGTATTATTTTTCTCCCAATCCATATTTGCGCCTCATCAGACAGCCATTTAAAATAAATTTTCTTCATTAAGTTCACTTGAATAGCACCATTCCACACTGATCATTCCATTATTCCATTTCTCTTAGTACTAATGTTTTGTGCTACATTAATTTGTACCTGTTTTCATGTCATCTTTGCATGTGTTGTTATATCTTTTCATCTGCATTTTGTTCCCCTATTATATTGTAAATTCCTTGAGAATGAGAACAAGGTCTTTAACTCCATTTGCATATCTCCATGGCATCCAGTAGAGAATGCCATTCGAAGACAGCACTCATTAAATCACATTTTCAATGACAAAATCATGTCTGGGTTTGAAAAATAAGGTTTTATACTATACTCAAAATAGTTGCTATATACATATTTTTTTCTCACGAAGTCTTTGGGAAATATATATTCACTATATTATGTAGAAGATACACGCTGATTGGCTCTGTATAAAACTCACAGTCTAATATACTGAGATATAATCAATGTTTTAAAAGTTTCAGGTGGCATGTAACAAAATATCTTTGATTCTATATGTAAATGCAAAGGTTAGACATATAGTATTAATTAATGCATTCCAATAATATCCAAAATAAACTAACAACACAATTTTATAATATAGTCTCTCCTCTCATATCTTAACAAGTGGTGTCAGCTGACTTTATATATTTATGTAAAAATGTATGTTAAGAACTATAGAATTTTTACCAGGCTTTGGCTTCTATCATATTCAGAATATACACAACTTCTTTAGCATGGTCTTTTATAAACTTGCCTCAATATCCATTTTTAATCTTATCAGAATTGTGTCAAATTCTCAGCTCCAGAGAGATTCTTTCCAAATATAGCAATGCATCAAATTCAGGAAGGAACTCATAGAAATGAAGATCCCAGGCCTCACTTCCAGAAATTTTCATTCAGGGCATTGAGCCTAGAAATCTATAATTTTAACAAGCAAAAAACCAAACCAAATCCATTGCCTTCGAGTTGATTCCAACTCATAGCTACCCTATAGGACAGAGTAGAACTGCCCCATAGGGTTTCCAAGGCTGCAAATCTTTACGGAAGCAGACTGCCATGTCTCTCTCCTGCAGAGAGGTTGGTGAGTTCAAACCGCCCACCTTTGGTTAGCAGCCTAGTGCTTGAAGTTATTTATAATGTATTAAGAAATCACTGATTTAGTCCAGTTTCTTCACTATAGATATAAATGAAGATATTGCATGTATACATATATGTACATATATGCAAAAATGTCTATGTTCATATATATGTATATGTGTATATCTATGTATTGTAAAGGTCGTGGTGCTCCTCAGTGGCAGGAGTAAGATCTAGAATGTTGTTGTTGTTAGCTGCTGTTGAGTCGCCTCCAGATTCATGGCAACCCCCAACACAAATATGTATATGTTTTTATATGTATATATGTATATGCATGTATATACTGTAAATGTCATGGTGCTCCTCAGTAGCAGGACTAAGATCTAGAATGTTGTCATTAGCTGCTGTTAAGTTGACCTCAGACTCATGAAGACCCCATACACAACAAAACTAAATGCTGTCCAATCCTGCACCATCCCCATGATCTATTGCAATCAGATTGTTGAGATCCATAGGTTGATTTTCAGAAGTAGATTGCCAGGCCTTTCTTCTTAGTCTGTCTTAATTTGGCAGCTCTGTGGAAAGCTGTTCAGCATCATAACAATATGCAAGCCTGACAGATAGTGACTGCACATGAGGTGCATTGGTTGGGATTGAACCCAAGTCTCCTGCATGAAAGGCGAGAATTCTACACTGAACCACCAATGCCCCCAAGATCTAGAATACGAGTCACCTAATTCCTAATTCCCCCCTTTTCCTTGCGGCATACTTCTACCTATATCTCTTAGACAGCCCCATCTTCAAGGCTCTGCACATACTCTTTCCACACAGAACGCCCTCTCTTTTCCCTTCGCCAAGTCAAAGTCTTCAAGGTATATATCTGCCATGATGCCTTCCCTGATCTCATGTTCATCCAGCCATCTTTCTTCACTAAATTCCTTGTTGAACTATTTATCTGACACTGAATTATTGTGAAGATGGAACCCTAGTGGCGCAGTGGTTAAGAACTCAGCTGTTAACTAAAGGTCGGCAGTTCAAATCCACCAGCCACTCCTTGGAAACCCTATGGGGCAGTTTTACTTTGTCCTACAGGGTTGCTATGAGTCATTATCGACTCGACGGCAACAAGTTTGGTTTAGTTTTTGGTTAGTGTGAAGTTATTTGGAATAATATTGAATTCTGCTCTGGTCTGTGTTCCCATTAACACCTGAGAAAACATACCCTACCCATGGCAAATAAACTCTGCTTATCTCAGAAAGATGTTTAACTATCAGAAAACCAATGTGGGGTGAAAATACCATGGTGTCTCAATTTCTTAGAAAAGTGATTCTCAGACTTTAATGTGCAGACTAATCACCTGAGGATCTTGTAGATTCTAACTCAGTAGGTCTAGTGTGGGGCCTAAGATTCTGCCTTTACAACAATACTGATACTGTTGGTCTTTGTGCCAAAGTTTGAGTTGTTATTGTTGTGCGCCATCAAGTTGATTCTGACTGAGTAGAACTGCCCCATAGGATTTTCTAGGCTGTAATTTGTATGGAAGCAGACTGACACATCTTTCTCTGGAGCAGCTGGTGGGTTCGAACTGCCTAACTTTCAGTTAGCAGCTGAATGCTTAACCACTGTGCCACCAGGGCTCCTTAAATTTTGAGTGTTAAGGTCAAAAATTACCTGGATGGCTATCATCCTAAATCACTGATGGTATTAAAAAAGGGGAACTCAACCTTCCTAGTCCTTGTCCTTCTTGGCCTATGAGGCTTGTGATTGTCCTCTGTCATGGTCCCTTAAGAAAGAGTTGAGCTCACCAACTCTTCCAGATCTCTTCTGCCTCTAAAACTTCCATAGTGTTATCACAAAGCCATTACAGTGTCTTCTTTTGGTTTGTGTCTTTTTCTCAGTGTCCAAAGCATCTCTTATCTTCAGACACTTTCATTCCTCTATACCTTCTCTATAATTCCTGAGCTTGCTTTCCTTGTATCCTTCAATGGTCCCCCAAATCAGTGTTTTCCCCTCCGGGCTCCATTTTTCCTAACAAGCATTGGTTATCATGCCCCTATCCTTGATAAGGGGCCCTAGGGGCTCAGTGGTTAAGAGATTTGCTACTAATCAAAAGGTTGGCAGTTTGAATCCACCAGGTACTCCTTGGAAACCCTAGGGGCAGGTCTACTCTGTAGGGTCGCTTGGAGTTGGAATATACTCAACAGCAATGGGTTTGGTTTGGGTTTTTTTTATCCTTGATAAAATTGCTGTTGTATAAGTTTACATGCTTAGGAGACATATTTCCCATTTTCTTGAGGAAAGAATAAATTGAGGGACCAGAGAGAAATAGGAGGTGTGCACAGCCATCTCTCTTCTGGAGCTCTTTTCCCATATTGTGTTACACTGTTGAGATGAAAGATGACAAACCACAGACTCACCAGCAGTATTTTTTTAATATCTCAAAAATATTTCTACCCATACTGTTGTCATCGAATTGATTCTGACTCATGGTGACCCTATAGAACAGAGTAGAACTGCCCCATAGAGTTTCCAAGGAGCACCTGGTGAATTCAAACTGCTGACCTTTTGGTTAGTAGCTGTAGCTCTTAACCACTGTGACACTGGGGTTTCCTCATCAAGGATAGAGGGTTGATAACCAATGCTTGTTAGAAAAAATAGAGACTGGAGAGGAAAATGCTGATTTGGGGGACCGTTGAAGGATACAAGGAAAGCAAGCTCGGGAATTATAGAGAAGGTAAAGAGGAATGAAAGAGTCTGAAGACAAATATTTTTATTGAACAATATTCACATAACATGAAATTCACCATTTTAATAATTTTAAATTGGTTTTTAATATAGTCTCAATGTTGTGCAACCAATACCACTACCTTAGTCTAGAACATTTCCATCATTTCCTAAAGAAACCATTAATCTACTTTCTGTCTCTATTGACTTGCTCATTCAGGAAATTTCATACAAATGGAATCATACAATACATGGCTTTTTGTAACTGACTTCTTTAGTTTCATTTAATGTTTTCAGTGTCTATCCATGTTGTAGCATGGATCAGCACTTCATTCCTTTTTTATGGCTGAATAAGATTCCACTGTGTGGATAAACAACATATTGTGTATCTATTCATCAGTTGATGGACATTTCGGTTGTTTTCACTTTGGAATATTATTAATATGCTGCTATGAACATTTGTGTACACATTTTGTATGACCATATGTTTAATTTCTGTTGACTATATTCTTAGGAGTGGAATTACTGGGTTATAGGATAACTCTGTTGTTTACTTTTTGAAGAAGTGCCAAACTATTTTCCACAGCAGTTGCATCATTATACATCCTAACCAGCAACGTATGAGCATTCCATTTTTTAACTCCCCACTAACATTTGTTATATTCCATTAAAAATATATATACACCCAGCCATCCTAGTGCATGTGAAGAAATGAGCTATCAAGCCACAAAAAGCTATGGAGGACTCTTAAATACATATTGCTTAGTGAAAGAAGCCAGTGTGAAAAGGCTACATACTGTATGATTCTAACTATATGACATTCTGGAAAAGGCAAAACTACAGAGACAATAAAAAATCATTGGTTGCCCAGGATGGGGGTGGGGTGGGGAATGAGTCAGTGAAGCACAGGGGATTTTTAGGGTGGGGAAATTAATCTGTATGAGACTATGATGGTGGATGCATGTCGTTATGCATTTGTCAAAACCCATAGAGCTGTACAACAAAGAGTGAACCCTAATGTAAACTACAGACCAGTAAGTAATAATGTATTAATATTTGCTCATCCGTTGTAACAAATGTACAACTCTAATGCAAGATGCTAATAATAAGGAAAACGGTGTGGGGAGGGGAGGGGCATATATGGGAAGTCTTTGAATTATCTGCTTAATTTTCTGTAAATGTAAAATTGCTTTAAAAAATAAATACTATTAATCTTAAAAAAGGTAAAATACTCCGTAAACTTTCACCTAAAGCACAATAAAAATAACAGCAACAACAACAATGAAATCTTATGGATCACAAAAAAAAAGGTAAAGTATTAATTTTATTCACAGCTATTATTATCAGGAAACTATTATTGCAATTTACTAGGAAACTTCTTTCTTTTGCTTATAATAATTTTATTAGTTATTATGAACAATATCCTTGAGATGTAGGTTGTCATAGTTATCTTAATTTTATGGTTACTGTATTTAATCTCTTTTATGCTTATGCCCTCAAGTTTAGAGCAGTCTGCATGCAACCTGGTGAAAGTGTCAGCAACTTTCCCACATTCCCATGACATAACCCAAGCAGTTTGTCCCATATTTGACAAAAGTACCCTCCTTTGAACCATAGGCGTGGCTATTTCTATGGGCATACTGAGTTCTATAGGTCTTCTAGGAAGACATTATGGCATACATTTATTACCGTGAGTAACATTAGTATTAGGCAGTGGCTAAAGGTGTCTGAAGTGGGATTTCATTCTCAACATTCAAAGATAAGAAGAGTCCTTGCATGGATGCTTGATTCTATTAGCGACTTTAAACTTTGTGCCCCTTCCCCTAATTTTTATTTTTCCCTTGGAAAAAAAAAAAAATCTTATTTATAAATGAATTTGATGTTCTCAGATGCAGGGAGGATGTAAGAGGGGAAGGTGGAGAACAAGAGAGGCAGCACAGAAAAGGGTTCAGAGAACCCAGACTACCTGAGCTGTATCAGGCTCTGCCATAAATAGCTGGATGCCTTGTGAAAGTTACTTTACCTATTTTGTATCAGTTGCCCCATCTGTAAAATGGGGTTAAAAAGGGAATTTATCTCACATAATTGTTCTAAGGATTAAGTGAATTAGTATTGGTAAAGCGCTTAGAAGGATGCCTGGTACAGAGAGTTACATATTAATAGATGAACATCAGGTGTTATGGGTAATTGAGGTGGACAGTGGAGAAAGAGCTGATTACAGTTTTAGGATTCCACACCACCAAAGAATTTAAATCACTTTAATATGAAAATTTGTACAAGAAAAGCAAGGCATTAATAATTCATGCACTTCTTTCCTTTGTTATTTCAGGCCATTTAGTAGTGGAAAAGCGATCACAAGATTGATTGTGCAATGGTTACTAAGAGACAAATTCTCAGCTAGAGATCACACTAAGTCCATCTTGTAAATAAATATAGAAATAATACTTATTACCTAGAGAAATTTCTTGGGCGATTCTGCAAGATCCTTTGCCTGGAAATTTCTGTAAATAACTTGCTAATAATTTGCTAATGAGTGAGTCACTATGAATATCTGCTGTTTTTGCCTACACTGGAGTATGCTCTTTTGCAAAGACCTTTCCTCTTCTCACAGATGTGGCAAGGTCTGAAACATTCTCACAAACAGTAAACAGCACTCCCTGTCTTTCATTTTTGCAACCATTTGAAGTAGGTGTCCAAAGTAATAAATCTCTAGAAAAGTATTTTATAAATAAAAGTATCATATCAGTGTCAAAAGCTGCAGAAGGATTTTACCAGATTTTGGCTACTTGTTTCATCTTCTAACGCTACATTCTTTTCCCCAAAATATCCGATTGTGTGGAAAACAAATAAAGTATGGTTAAATTTACATCTCCAATGAACGAAGCTTGGCAGCTAAGCAAACAGGGTTAGAGAATTAGAAAGGTCAAAGGAAAAAAATACTATATTCTAATTCATAAAAAAAATCTTGGTAGTTTAAATTTCAATTCCTTTTTGGCAATCTCTATTTTATCCCTGCTATTTCATTTTCCATATGCACGGTCCTCAAAATACAGTGAAACCTGTGAGAGCTGGAACTCAGTGGGACTGCCTTGTTTTTGCGGGTCTTGCAAGTTTTCTGCCTTTGACAGTGTGCAGTCTTACCACACTTCTATTGCTCATTTTAGTGGAAAACACTTGCGTTTTCCTTCTCTGACAGATTTCCACCTTACACAGGTTCTGGCTTTTGCAGGTTTTGCTGTACTAGTAATGATGCTAAAGGCATCTGACTGGTTACTACTGGTTTTTCACTTTAAAGCAGGCTTGCAAATATTTTTCTGTAATTTAAATTTGCAGTACTTGCCATAATAAAATCTTTGTTAATTATAGGCTTGCACATTTATGCTTAATGAAGAGAAAGGCAGCTAATATCTATCTCATTTGTATTTTAAATTTGTTTTGTGGTGCTTTGAAAGACAGAATATATGTGTATGCTATGTGCGCATCCTCATCAATTTCTTATAGTCTGGTAAGCTAGGGGGATGAAATCATTCAGCCACTCTAATAATTAGTACACGATAACAGTGAACAATACTTGATTCTACATGCCTCAGTTCAGCCTTCAGAGATCAGACACTTGGCAATCCATCTGTTAAAAACATACACGTTGAAAGAGATTACGCGAAGGATTGGACCGCTGCCATGAAGCAGGGTCAAAGAAATTCCATAAGGGCGGGTCATTAGGCTGAATTACCGGGGGCACCAAATCACCACTGCTTTTTGACGTTAGTCCATGGAGAACTAAACTACGTAATGCCATGTATCCCAAGACCATCAGAGAAAGGCCTACTAACTTTTTGGGAAGAGACCAGTTTTAGATACCTGAAAAATCAACACACTCAGAGAAGCACAAAAGAGAGTACCATTTCTGTGAAAGAAGCTGCGAGACACTCAAGTTCCAATAGCTGTTTTTTAAAAAGCCTAGCTCTATCCCAATTTTATACTTAAGAAACTCAAACTTCTGTTCAAACGAACTGTAGAGCATCTGCAATAAGACCTCATAAATTATAAACAAGTGATATTTCATTAAAATAGAACTTTTTATTTAGGTGATATATTTGGTGATATAATATACAGGTGATACAAAATATAACTAAGGGTCCTCAGAAACACCAACAGACAGTTGCGTGCTGGAATATACTCCATAGTCAGAGTGTTCAGTGTAGACTGTTAATGTGCTTGGCTGCTAACCAAGAGGTTGGAGGTTTGAGTCCATCCAGAGACACTTTAGAAGAAAATCCGAGCACATTAATACCGAAAAATCAGCCATTGAAAACAATATGGAGCACAGTTCTACTCTGACACACGTGAGGTCACCATGAGTCCCAAACGATTGGACAGCAACTGGTTTGTTTGTTCATTTGTTTTTTGGTTCAGTGTAGCTCTATGTGAAATTTTATGTTACATGGGACAATTTTGCTGATTTTTTTGTGGCAGCCACAAGATTTGCTAGGAAAAAGATGGTCTATAGAAGTCTAAAATGCTCCCCTTTCTTTTCTAAATAAATAACTTTAAACTCATGAGAATGTGTGCCTTCATTTAAATAAATATATTATGAAATATCAGTATATTTCTTTAATAAACATGGTATAATCTTAGCCTTGTGACAGACAGTATTGTATTTTCCCCAAATTGAAGATACAATTGCAACTGTAAAGTTAACTTGCTGTCCTACTTAACTCTTTATGTTGCACAACTAAATATTATCAGAGTATGAAAATTATTCAGAAGATAATTACCTTGGTGTGAGAAGATTTAACTACTGAAATTTAAGAACCCCAATCACTGGGTATGTTTTCTATCACCAAACTACAGATGCTCTCCTTGTCATACCCTGCAGCAACTTTTCAGGCTTTCCATATGGCTAGCAGAATTATTAACAAGTACATGCAAAAATTGTGAGATGAAGTAAAACTGATTAATTTAGACAACTGATTTATATAAGTGTGACAAGTGTTACTCAAATAAGAAATTTTATGAAATTATTCATTTCAATTAAATAATTGCAGGATTATAGGATGAATTTTAATTTCAGCTATAAAGTTCATTGAATAATTGTAATTTTGAAACTAAGTTTAGAAATCTTAAAACCTACACTCTTCTGGAAATAATAATTATTTTATAGCTCTTAGGCTGGTGAATAAGCCCTAGTTTTCATAGTAATGCATGTAGATACTTGCTAATAAAAACAGCAAATAATAGTAAACATTCAATTATATGTAACAAGGAGTTATATGTATTCAGTAATTAGCCTAGTTTTATTGAATACAGTCTGTTAAGTGGAAAATCTGAATAGACCTCTATACGCATAATCAGATACCCTAGTGTATTTATAAAAGAGCCCAGGACTTAGCAGAGGAATTGAGAGTTTGGATCTGTTTACTTATTTGGAATTAAACCTTGAGGTAATTCTTTAGCCCCTTTGAGTTTAAATTTTTCCATGATAAAAACCTGGCAGGAATGAACTACATGATCTTTAAAATCCTACTCAGCTCTAAAATTCTGAAATTCTGCCCATCCACCTCTTTTGCATTTGTTTCTCTTAGAGGGGATGTGATCAGAGAAATAAAGCCATATTAGATGAAGAGACTGTGTAGAGCAACAAGATGCTATGAATATACCCAACTCTCCTAGCCTGGACATATTTTTTTCCCCAGATTGCTGAACTATTATCCATGAAATTTGAGGAAAAGTAGAAAACAGACATGATACCAGGCAAAATATTTTTCCTTTTTCCTGGGGAAAGAAGGTAGCTATCAAATACAGACTGAGACACTCGTCCTTTTTCCAAGAAGTCAGAGAGCACTTCTTACCTTCAGGTTCCAAGGGCCTACCCAGAATCCTTCCTATGAACTCCTCTGTATGCTTAAACTGGATCAAGGGGAATTTTGTTACTTGCAGCTAAAAAAAGTTGGTTAAAGGATTCCAATAGCAAAATGGATGAACAACGTGAATAGCTCTTTTACAATTGAGAAAACTCTCCCGGCAATGTTGTTATGAGTTGTCATGGAGTCGATTCAAACTCACGGTGGCCTCACGTGTGCAGAATATAACTTCTCCATAGGGCTTTCAAGGCTGTGATTTTTCAGAAGCAGAACCCCAAGCCTTACTTCCGAGGTGCCTCTGGTGGGTTTGAACAGACAACCTTTTGATTAGTAGTGCAGAGCTTAATCATTTGCACCACACAGAGACACCTCTCTTGGGCAAATAGGCATAGGAAAACGTATTCTACCTTGTTAGAATTAAACACAGTGGAAACAACGGGATTTTCTCTTTTTTCGCTTTCCTGATTGGCAAAGATTAGTGTTATACAGAACACAGATTTTGCAAAGAAAGGAAAATCTGTCTGTTTTGGAGTATATAAATTGCTACAACAAATATGGAGGGCAATTAGACAACATATATCAAAACATAAATTGTGCATACCCTTTGAACTAGCATCTCAATTTTGGAAATTTATATTAAGGTGATAATTTTTCAAGTTCAAGAAGGTTTATGTTTAAGAATGTTGCTTATAGCATTGACTAAAATAGTGAAAAGTTATCAATAAAGGGAAGTTTAATAAATTATAGAATAGTAGTATGTTGACGTTGTTGTTGTTGTTAGGTGCCCATCAAGTCAATTTCAACGCATAGCAACCCCATGTTACCGAGCAGAACTGCCCCATAGGATTTTCCAGGCTGTAATCTATGGGAGCAGATCATCAGATCTTTTTCCCAAGGAGCAACTAGGTACGTTCAAACCGTTAACCTTTGGGTTAGCAGCCAAATGCATAACAATTGCGCCACTCCTGTAGAGTAGTGTATGATGAAATAATTTATTATTACCTTATGTAATAGGATACATTTATTCATTTATTTGTTATTGCCTGTCTCATCCCATTAGCATGTAACCTTCATGAAGGCAGAGGCTTTGTTATTTTGATCATCACTTTTCCATACCTCCAACAGTGACTGGCACTTTTTAGGTGCTTAATAAATGTGGTTGACTTAATTAAAAGTGGCAAAGTGTAGATAGGAAAATGTATCGATGATCTTCTGTGGAGAAGTTAGAAAAAGAACAAAAGAAACTCCAGTAAATAATTAAAAAGGAAATGAAGATAAAGATGAAATTAACAAATTATAAAATAGGAAAATAGTTAACAGAATCTCAAAATTTCAATGGGATTTAATTTTTGGAGCTTCAGCATAGAATTCTAAAGTTTATCTTAGAAAACAATTGGGTGACAGTGGCTATGAAATTTTTGAAAAAGAAGGTTACTTGGAGTATATGTGGGTGTGGGAGGTATAGAAGAAGTTTTTTCTTTATAAGATGTAAAACAGATTATCATATTAAAGTAATTTATGCATTATACTGGCACAAGAATCAACTGACAGCTCAAAGGAATAGAAAAGTTTGTCCAACAATTTACATAGCAGTGTCATTATGAATCAGTAGGGGAAAGAAAGACTAATTCAATAGACAGAGCTGTCATGATTAGTGGTTAGGAAAGCACCATTTTAAATTTCTGTGTTATATTAAACTCTTAATGAACTTCTAGGCAATCAAGTGTTAAATGCAAAAACATGCCAAAAATAGCCTATAGAAACCAGAGTTACCTATGTGTTATGGATTGAATTATGTCCCCCCCGCCAAAATATGTGGTGTGAATCTTAACCCCCATGCTTGTGGTTATGTCTTAGGCTGACACACAAACTTAATGATCACAGTCCACCCCTTATCAGCTTGACACCTGTACCCATCTCCTTAAACCATACATAATCTCTGAATAAAGACAATTATAAAGTTATACTTGCACCTAACGTGATACAACTATACACGTACAACCGAAAACACACTAGCCCTATTTACATCTTATATTTTATAAGTGAAGGAAACAAAAATATTTGGTGCACATATACAAGGAAGAAATACTCATAACAATTACAGTCCTCGTTTCTAACTGGTCACGTGGTCATGACTGGTATTGAGAACTATCTTCTTCCACCACCATTCTGTATTCCCTTTGCCCTCAGGAAGCACCTCAGCTGGTCGTGGTTCTTTGCCTGGTGGGGTGACCCAAACCTTCATTCCTGAAGGGCCTGGGCCATTAGTAGTCATGCTGGAATTGGGTTGCTATAATTTTTCATTGACTTTAATCACAGGGCATGGTAGCACTAAGAGAAGCCCTAAGTGATCTGCTGCATTCCAGACATATGCTTCTTTACCTCCATTATGTAATATCAATCCAATTCCCTCTTGGTAATCAGGATCAACCACACCAGCCAATATGATTAACTCCCTTCTTTGCCTGTTGATCCAGAGGCATACGGAGGCCAAAGAGGCCAGCTGGCATTCTTAACTTTCAGTTCAATGGAATCAGTGATGTGTTTCTAGGTGGGAGAATTCCTCGCTTTGGAACTAAGACCTCTAGACCCACAGAGCATGGGGTCGCTGGGACAGGAAGCAAAAATTTCATATGTGGGTCACTAGGGGTAGTAGTGAGTGGTGTCACTCCGATTTCCACCCCTTGAATCCTTGACCCATGAATCCTGACTGTGAGAGAAACATTACCATATATTGGACTCTGATTTAGAGCATATACAGCCTCCTGGGGAACATTGCCCCAGCCTTGCAAGGTATTACCACCTAGCTGGTGCCATACTTGTGTCTTTAAAGGGGCATTCCAATTTCTACCAAGCTAGTTGCTTCAGGATGATGAGGAGCATTTTAAGACCAGTGAATTCTATGAGCATGGATCCTTTGCCTCACGTCATTTGCTGTGAAGTGAGTCCCTTGAACCAGGCAATGCTGTGTGGGATACCATGCTGGTGGAGAAGACATTCTGTAAGTCCATAGATGGTAGTTTTGTCAGAAGCATTGTGTGCAGGGAAGGCAAATCCGTATTCAGAGTAAGTGTCTATTCTAGTAAGAACAAAACACTGCCCTTTCCATGATGGATACAGTCCAATGAAATCAACCTCCACCAGATTGCTGCCTGATCACCTTGAGGAATGGTGCCATATTAGGGGCTCAACGTTGGACTCTGCTGCTGGCAGATTGAGCACTCAGCAGTGGCTATATCCAGATTGGCCTTGATGAGTGGAAGTCCATGTTGCTGAGCCCATGCATAACCTCCATCTCTACCCATCATGGCCACTTTGTTCATGAGTCCATTGGGCAATGATGGGAGTGGCTAGGAAAAGAGGTTGGCTGGTTTCCATAGAATGGGTCATCCTATCCACTTGATTGTTGAAATCCTCCTCTGCTGAGGTCACCCTTTGGTGAACACTCACATGAGACACAAATATCTTCACTTCTTTGGCCCATTCAGAGAGGCCGATCCACATATCTTTTCCCCCTAAATCCTCATCTCCAATTTTCTAATCATGTTCCTTCCAAGTCCCTGACCATCCAGCCAAATCAGGGCCACTACCTATGAATCAGTATTAAGTTGCATATCTGGCCATTTCTCCTTTCAAGCAAAGTGAACAACCAGGTGCACTCCTTGAAGTTCTGCCCATTGGGAGGGTTTCCCTTCACCACTGTCCTTCAGGGAGGTCCCAGAGAGGGGCTGTAGTGCTGTTGCTGTCCATTTTCAAGAGTTGCCTGCATATCGCACAGAACCATCTGTAAACCAGGCACAAGCGTTCTCTTCCTCAGTCAATTGCTCATAAGGAACTCCTTATGAGGCCATAGGTGCAGATTGGAGATGGAATGTAATGTGACAGGAGTGGAGACCATGGGCATTTGGGCCACTTCCTCATGCAACTTCCTTATGCCTTCAGGTCCTTCTCAGGCCCAGTCTTGTGTGTACTACTTTTATTTAATGATGGAGTGCTGCTGTGCATGTCCAACTTCATGGCTCTGTGGATCAGACAACATCCAGTTCATGGTGGGCAGCTCAGGCTACATGGTGACTTGGTGGCCCATGTTAAGCTTTCAGTCTCTACTAAGGCTCACTAACAAGTCAAAAACTGTTTCTAAAAAGGTATGTAGTTATCTGCGGAGGATGGCAGGGCTTTGCTCCAAAATCTACCTGCCACCGACACTTCAAGAATCATTGGATCAGCTAGATCATATGGTTTAAGTGGCAGAGATGCTTGCACAGCAGCCTGAACCCACTGGCAAAGCCTTCTCTTGGTCTAGGCCCCACTCAAAACTAGCAGCTTTTCAAGTCACTTGATAAATAGACTGGAGTAGCATACCCAAATGAGGGATATATAGCCTCCAAAATCCAAAGATGCCCACTAGGCATTGTGCCTCCTTTTTAGTTGTGGGAGGGGCTAGATGCAATAACTTATTGTTTACTTTAGAAGGACTATCTCGACATGGCCCACACCACTGGATCTCTAGAAATTTCACTGAGGTAGAAGGAGCCTGAATTTTTGTCAGATTGATTTCCCTCCCTCTAGCACCCAAATGGAAACCCTGGTGGCATAGTGGCTAACAGCCATGGCTGCTAACCAAAAGCTGTCCTATAGGGTCACTATGAGTCAGAATCGATTCAACAGCAATGGGTTTGGTTTTTGGGTTTTAGCACCCAAATGTTTTACCAATATGTCCAGAGTCATTGACACTTCTTCCTAACTAAGTCCAAGCAACGTAATGTCATCAATGTAATGGATTAGTGTGATGTCTTGTGGAAGGAAAAGGCCATCATGGTCCTTGCAGACTAAATTATAACTAAAGTAGGGCTGGATAGTAGATATGCCTCTGAGGTAGGGCACTGGAATTTTATTGCTGGCTGTGCCAGCTGAAGGCAAACTGCTTCTGGTGGTCCTTCAAAACAGGTATGGAGAAAAAGGCATTAGCCAGGTCAATAGTTGCATAGCAGTTACCAGGAGATGTATTAATTTGCTCAAGCCATGAGACTACACCTGGAATAGAAGCTGCAGTTGGAGTCACCACTTGGTTAAGTTTTCAATAATCCACTTTTAATCTCCGAGATCCATCTGTTTTTTGCACAGTCCAAAAAGGTGAGCTGAATGGGGATGCGGTGGGAATCACCACCCCTGCCTCCTTGAAGTCCTTGATGGTGGCAGTAATCTCTGCAATGCCTCCAGGAACATGGTACAGATTTTGGCTGACTATTTACCTAGTTCAGGGCAGTTCTAATGGCTTCCACGTGGCTTTTCCTACATAATACCCCTTATTCCACTTGTCATGAATCCAATGTGGGTGTTCTGCCAGTTGCTGAGTATATCTATTCCAATTATGCATTCTGGAACTGGGGAAATCACTACAGGATGGGTTCAGCTACCCACTGGATGTACTATAAGATGGACATGAGCTAAGACCCCATTAATAACCTGACCTCCACATGCCCTTACTCTGACTGGTGGACCACAGTGACATTTTGAGTCTCCTGGAATTAGTGTCAGTTCAGAGCCAGTATCCAGTAATCCCTGAAAATTCTGATTATTTCCTTTTCTCCAATGAACAGACACTCTTGTAAAGGTTGTAGATTCCTTTTTGGAAGGCTGGGAGAAAGATTAACTCTACACATTTTTGATAGTGTAGTGGGGTCCTCTCTCAAGGGGATCTGGCCTCCCCTTCATTAGAGGGGTTGTGGGTCTGTAAACTGACCCAAGTCTGGGAGTTGATTGAGGGGCCGTGACTTTCTATTCTGGCACTTCGAGTTAGACTGCCATTCACTTGACCTAGAATTCATCTGCTTATACAGATCAAGTAAATATTTGGTAGATTTCCTATCTGTTTCACTCTTAGGGACACCATGACTAAGTAGCCAAAGTCATAAGTCCATAGGAGTCAGACTATTCTGATTACTGCCTTGACTCCACCGTCCATTACTATAACCATGACCACCTTATCTTTATCAGTTGAGTGCTACCACTTGGGCCCTACTACCACGGGGTCCAATGAGCCCCATTGTATTTAGGTGTCTTAATTCAGTTAGGGCAATTCCTACTGTCAAATCTAATTTATGTAAAATAGCAATCACAGCAGTCTTCAAGGATGCTAGGGTTCCATTCACGAATGTGTTCCTCACCGCTGTGGTAAAAGCTGTGTCCTCTGGACACTCCATGTGTGGATCTGTGGATCTAACCTGATAAATTCACTCTCACATGCCAATTTCCCTAATCCTTTGGATACCTTTTTCTATAGCATACCAAGGCAGATCTGGTACTTCAGATTGATTTAATGTAGGCCACTGCGTAATCCATGCTTTAGCAACCCAACCATATAAACTATTATATCCTTTCCTAGCCTCTTGAGCTGAAATACTGAATGAAGAATCTGTGCTTAGTGGGCCCATATCAATAAACTCACACTGATATATCTTTGTGTTCCTTGCACAATTACCGCACACCCTTAATAGCCATTCCTACACATATTCCCCAGGTTTCTGTTTGTGCATATTAGAAAAGTCAAGCAGTTCTTTTGGAATGTAGCATACCTCCTCGTGGGTCACACTTTGTACTTCACCTTTTGGGGCTCGCTGGGACTTAAGTCTAGTTGTAAGTCTAGAAGCCAAAATGGGTGGTGGGGATGTGTTTTGAGAACATTCAACATTGTCTTGTAAGGCATTTGCCTCAGGCAATGCCCCAGGCAATGACTCAGAGAAAGGCTCTTCAGACACAGCTGGGTTAATCTCATCAGATGGGAGTGGAGGGGCTAATGTTTTACGGGGGAGGGTGGTTTATCTGACAAATATGGAGTAATCTGTTCAGATGGGAATCAGAAGGCTGGTTTTGTTGGCAAGAGTGATTCAACCAAATTTAGTGGCTCAGTGTCCCCAGCTTCCTGATTATCTGCCCATATCTCCCCACCCCAAGTTTCAGGATCCCATTTCTTCCCAATCAATGCCCTCACCTTAACTTTAGATTCCACTCAAGGCTGGAAATTCAGTTGGCACGTAATTCAGCCACTCTTAAAATAAGACTCTGGGTTTGGTTTTCAGCAATATCAGCTCTATAATTATAAGAAATAAGACTTTCTTCTGAGGCACAAGTGGAAATTTTGAGGTTGTTTATGTGGCACTTGAGTTTTGACTCTGAAGCCCTGATCTCATCTCTTTCTTTCACCACTTTGTCTAACAAAAGTAAGACCACCCAACCAGCTTCCTTATACTTCTCATTATGACAAAATTGTAGAAAGATATCAAACGTGTGATCACCCAGAGCCTCGCCTCTCACCAATATCTGATGTATTGGTGGTGTTATTTTGCATATTTCTATTGCCACCTCATGCCATGGATTAGCAGTGCCCTTTTTACTACTGGAAGCAGAGTCGTCAACATCTTTAAGACTAACTAGACTTGAGAACCAATTTAGAAAAGTCATCCTTACAGTTTTGTTTTTCTAGAACCACTCTCAGAACTGAATGTCTTAGGCTGGTTTCTCTAGAGAAGAAAAACCAGCGAAGCGTCTATATGTATATATATATATATATATACACACACGTAGATAGATAGAAAGATACAGATCGATATAGATAGACAGATAGAGATATTTATATCAAGGAAATGGCTCATGCAGTTGTAGAGGCTGGGAAGTCCCAAGTTCATGGGTCAGGATGGAGGTTTCTCCTGACTCATGTAGCTGCAGGGGCTGCTGAACCCAAGATTGTCAGGTCAGACAAGAAGCCTCTGGCTCACAGACTGTGGAGTCTGATAAATCCTAAGATCAGCAGGTAAGCTGCTTGCTCAAGTCCCAAGTACTGGAGTTCAGATGAACAGGAGCCACCTGCAGGATCCAGAGTGAGCAAAAGCCTGCTAATCTTGCCAGAAAGTCTACCTATATTGGATGCAGGCCACACTCTCAAGGAAATTCTGTTTCAACTGATTGGCTACTCACAGCAGATCCCATCATGGAGGTGACCACATTATAACACATCTCAATATGAAGGTGATTAGATCATTATGTAACTGCCAAACTGTGTCATAACTGCCAAACTACTGAGAATCATGGTTCAGCCAAGCTGACACACAAACTTGAAGATCACATGTTAGAATCCCATTTGGGAGTGGGCTGTCTTTGTTATGTTAATGTGGCAGGATTAGTGTAGAGTGTTTCTTGGGCCAATGTCTTTTGAGATGTAAAAGAAATTAAACAAGTGAGTAGAGGAGAGATGGGGTAAGATAGATGCTAAGTGTCATGGATTGAGTTGGCAAAATATCTGTCAGCTTGTCTAGGTCATGATTCCCAGTATTGTATGATTGTGTTATCTGATGTGATTTCCTTGTGTGTTGTAAACTCTACCACTATGATGAGATTATATGTGATCTCCTCATGTGTTATAAATTCTATCACCGTGATGAGGTTATACTGATGAGGTTGACAAGATTAGTGTCTTAATGCAATCGCTTTTGAGATATAAAAGAGAGAAGTGAGCAGAGACACATGGGAACCTCATACCACCAAGAAAGCAGTGTTGGGAGCAGAGCGTGTCCTTTGGACCAGAGGTTCCTGCGCAGAGAAGCTCCCAGACCAAAGGAAGACCGATGACATGAACTTTCCTCCAGAGCCGATGAAGAAAGAGTTCCCCTGGAGCTGATGCCCTGAATTTGGACTTGTAGCCTACTGGACTGTGAGAGAATAAACTTCTCTTTGCTAAATCCATTCACTTGTGGTATTCCTGTTAGAGAAGCACTAGATGACTGAGACACCAAGACACATGGAGATCTCCAAGGAACCAGGAAGCAGAAGCTGAAGAGACCTTCCTCCTGAGCCTACAGAGAGAGAAAGCTTTCCCCTACAGCCAGAACTCTGAATTTGGACTTCTAGCCTCCTAAACTGTGAGAAAATAAATTTTTGTTTATTAGCCATCCACTTGTGGTATTTTTGTTATAGCAGCACTAGATAACTAAGACACCATATAATCCCTCGATAGTCAAGGCCCTCCTAAGTTTAAAGAAAAGGAAGACTGTATGAAAGAAGAAAAAATGATAAATTTTACTACAATAATTTAAAACCTTTGAAATCAAAAATAAAATAAAAATAGAAGGCAAGGAATAAAATGAGAAGATTACTGGTAATAAAATTAATAGATGGGGTGATGATACTGCATATGTATATTACTATTTCATAAAAATGTATAAGAAAACTATCAGAAATCTAATATGTAAATGACAAAGACATTAACATAACACAGAAATTAATAAATAAAATGGCTAACAAATACATGAAAATTTATTTGATTCATCAATAATCAGAGATACATAAACTAAGCCAGATAACTTTTCATTTGTCTATAAATTATCAGAGATAGAGAATAATCAATATTAGCAAGAGTTGAGTGAAACAGATACTATCACACACCACTTATGGAAATCCAACTGGAACAAACTTTCTGGAAAAAATAACTTTAGCCATCTGTATCAATATTCCTAAATATGGCACATATGTACAAGTTTGTTTTAATATTATTTATTTTAATATTATAAACAAATTTGCACATATTATCTAAACATATTAGCATTGTCAAATCATTTAAACAATATAGAAAAGGCAGATGTCTTTCTCTTCTACTCAACTCCTTTTCTGAAAAAGGTACTCTTATGCTTAGTATTTTTCCTTTCAGTTCTCTTTCATTGTATTTGCTATGTAAATAGAGAAATATATGGTTTTGTTCTGTGCATTTTATTTTTTTGCTGTTGTTCAATGGGATATTTGTATTAGGCCATTGCTGCTGTTCAATGGGATATTTGTATTAGTCCAAACCAGACTATTTGTGGTAACGAATCACCACCAAAATCTTACATGACTTCATATATAAAAGTGTGTTTCTCACTTATGCAAGCTGAGATGTAGACTATCTGCATGTTGTAGCTATGTCATCTAGAACACATGATTTCAGGTTTTTGATGCAAGGGTATAAAGAGATAGAGGGTCATGCACAGGCACTTAAATGTTTCAGCCCAGAGATTGCAAACATTAATTCCACTCACAGCTCGGTGGAACAAAACTACTCACATAACCCAATCTGTATGCAAGGTGACTGGGAAATGCGGTGGAACATATAGTAAGTGCCTCTTTTATAACATAGTACGTCTTATTCCTCTTTTTTTTCTTCACTTAAAATGTATATAGTCAGGCAATAACTGACTAGATTTGAAATACAGATCAAAGGGAATAAAGATTGTCCAGCAATTAAAGTCTATATAGGATGAAACACTCAACTATTTCTGGACACTAAGATCTAAGATGGGAAAAGACTTTGAGCAACAAAAGTGCAAGAATTCTCAGAGTGAATCGGCCCTGAAACAAAGATTAGATTAAGGTTATTGTCTTCCCACCCAAGCCTATTATACTTGGGACCTGAGTGTAACCTGAGAGTAATTTGAGAGAGAGAGAGGCATGGGGATGAAAAAGTAAGGGAGAAAAGCAAGCTTGCAAACTATATCTATCAAATAACTTAGGCTATGGTTACTGGCATATGCAGCTGACTGGAAGCAAATACACAGATCAAAGTATTTTAGGGAATTGTATTATCAAAGAATGCTTGAGTGTGGCCAAAAAATTCTGTTTCTATAAAACAACCTTATACCCCTAAACTCGCAGGAGCATGATATGCACTGCAAAAGCTGCTTAGCTTCTCTGGAAGGTCCTTATCCCAATGCACACTCTATATATAGCCATGAAGGTACTTGATAAGAAAGAAAGTCCTCCCAGAGAATAGAAACAGGGTCCAATTAAGGAACTTCCCCAATTGCATGGAAGTGAAACATCAGAGTGCCTACCCAGTAGGATTTTATAAATTTTACGAACCAATGACTACTGTAAGGCTCTCATTTTTCCCTTTTTCATGTGGGAATGGTCACAGTGGTGGACTGTGACAGACATGGCTAGCTGCCCACCAAAATTTGTGCTCCTTCTTTCATAATATAGAGCTATTTCTGAGAAGTGACAATCTAATCAACGATAGCCTCCTTGAATTCATATATGACCGGTTCTCACAAAGAAGTGTGAGCAGAATTGGTAAATGTCACTTCTAGGCTTGAGTTTTAAGAAACAGATTTGTCTTTTTCTTGCACTCTTTGGCTAACTAGACATAAAGAACTTCCACCCTAAGTGATGGTGTAGTGATACAACAGAAGGAACTGGGTCCCTGAGTAACTGTGTGATGGAAAGCTATCTACGTTCAGGATTACACACAATGGACTGTTATGGGAGTAAGAAATAGATTTTTATTGTGTTGTTGTTGTTAGGTGCCGTCGAGTTGGTTCCGACTCATAGTGACCCTATGTACTACAGAACAAACACAGCCTGGTTTTGCGCCATGCTCACAGTCATTGTTATGCTTGAGCCCATTGTTGCAGCCACTGTGTCAATCCATCTGGTTGAGGGTCTTCCTCTTTTTCGCTGACCCTCTGCTTTACCAAGCATGATGTCCTTCTCCAGGGACTGATCTCTCCTGACAACAGGTCCAAAGTAGTAAGATGTAGTCTTGCCATCCTTGCTACTAAGGAGCATTCTCGTACTTTCTCTAAGACAGATTTGTTCATTCTTTTGGAAGTCCATGGTATATTCAAGATTCTTTGCCAACACCACAATTCAAAAGCTTCAATTCTTCTTCAGTCTTCCTTATTCATTGTCCAGCTTTTTTTTTTTTGGAAGAGATTGAAAATACCATAGCTTGGGTCAGGCACACCTTAGTCCTCAAAGTGACATCTTTTGCTTTTTAACACTTTAAAGAGGTCTTTTGCAGCAGATTTGCCCAGTGCAAATTTGATTTCCTGATTGCAGCTTCCATGGGTGCTGACTGTGAATGAAATCCTTGACAGCATCACCCTTATCTCCATTTATCATGATGTTGCTTATTGGTCTAGTTGTGAGGATTTTTGTTTTCTTTATGTTGAGGTGTAACCTATTTATTCTTCTGACGGTCTCTAAATTCTGGTGGGATATACGCATGGTCGTACTTTGGCTCTCGTGGACTTGTTCTAATTTTCTTCAGTACAAAAATAGGTGGCAGGCTAAGTTTGGACTGCAAGCCATAGATTGCCGACCCTTGATTTAGGACAAGGCCAACAGCTGAAGAAATGAACCCTAGTATTTGAGGAGCTTAACATAATAGACCCCCATGTCTGTCAGTTTATCATACTCTTGGGGCTTGCATGTTGCTGTGATGCTGGAAGCTATGCCAATGATGTTCAGATAACAGCAGGGTCACCCATGGCAGACAGGTTTCAGCTGAGCTTCCAGACTGACAGACTAGGAAGAAGGAAGAACAAGAAATTGGACAAAAATTCAGGTAACATGTAAATAAGATATAGTTAAATGTCTGTGAAATAGAGTTCTAGACATTTTTTTAGTGGTGATTTTCCAGCTTGATAATAATTTATTTTATTGGACTTAAAAAAATAGTTTTATTGAGGTATACTCTACATACCATAAAATCCATGCATTTAAAGTGTACAATTCAGTGTTTTTTAGTATATTAACAGAGTTGTGAAACCATTAACAATAATTTTAGAACATTTTTGTCACCCCAAAAAGAATCCTTAAACCCATTAAAAATTGCTTTCCATTCATGTCTCTCAGTCTAAGGTAGCATTGATCTACTTTCTGTCACTGCAGATTTATTGTATATGTTTTTTCTTATCCATTCTGCTAATTTCTGTTTTTTAGTTGGAATGTTTAGTTTATTTACATTTAGTGTTATTACTGATAAGGTATGATTTACGTCTGCCATTTGGCTGTTTAGGAGCCCTGGTGGCATAGTGGTTGAGACCTCCGCTACTGACCAAAAGGTTTGAACCTACCAGCCACTTCACAGGAGGAATATGTGGCAGTCTGCTTCCATAAAGATTACAGCCTTGGAAACCCTATGGAGCAGCTCTACTCTGTCCTATAAGATCGCTGTGAGTCAGAATCAACTAAACGGCAACAGGTTTGGTTTTTTGGTTTATTTGGCTGCCTTATAGCTCTGTTTCTCTATATCTCTATATCTATTACTATCTTTTTTTGTGTCATATATATTTTTTCTAGTGCACCATTTTAATACACTTATTGCTTCTTTATATTCTCTGGAGTGGTTGCCCTCGGGATTACAATTAGCAACTTAAAATGATCCAATTTAGATCAATACTAACTTAACTTCAATATTTGCTCCAGTGTAGCTCAGTTACCTTCTCTTTCTTTTTGTGCTATTATTTTCATACAAATTATATCTGTATACATTATAAGCCCATCAATACGGCTTTATCATTACTACTTTATGCAATTTTCTTTTATATTTACCTATGTAGTTGCCTTTAAAACTCATTGCAGTCGAGTCGATTCAAACTCATAACCACCCTATATGACAGAGTAGAACTGCCCCATAGGGTTTTCAAGGAGCTGCTGGTGGATTAGAACTGCTGACCTTTTGGTTAGCAGCTGTAGCTCTTTACTATGCCACCAGGGCTTCTATGTTGTTGCCTTTACTAGTCCTTATTTCTTTGTGTGGATTCAAATGATCACCTAGTATCTTTTCATTTCAACTTGAAGTACTTCTTTTAGTACTTCTTGTTAGGTAGGTCTGCTAGTGACAAATTCTGTCAGTTTTTGTCTTTCTAAGAATATCTTTATTTCTCTTTCATTTTTGAAGGATAATTTTGCTGGATGTTGAATTCTTATTTGACTGTTTTTCTTTCACGTCACTGCCTTTGACCTCCATGGTTCTGATGAGAAGTCATCTATTAATATTATTGAGGTTCCCTCATATATGGTGAGTTGTTTTTCTCTTGCTGCTTTCAATATTCTCTCTCTTCTTTGTCTTTTGACAGTTTGACTATCATGTGGATAGGTATGTATCTCCTTGGGCTTGTCCTATTTGGAGTTTGTCGTGCTTCTTGAATGTGTAGGTTAATGATTTGTATCAAATGTGGAAGTTTTCAGTCATTATTTCTTCAAATATTCTTTCTGCCCCTTTCTCTCTCTCTTATCCTTCTTTTATCGTCTCATTATGCATATCTTTGGAGGCTTAATGGTATCATACAGGTCTCTACTGATCTGCTCATTCTCTTCATTCTTTTTTCTTGCTGCTACTCAGAATGTAGCAGATAAATTTCAATTGACTTATCTTTAAGTTTGTTGATTCTTTCTTTTGCTAGCTTAAATTGACTTTTGAGCCCCTCTAGTAAATTTTTCTTTTTAGTTATTGTACTTTCCACTCCAGAATTTCTATCTGATTCTATTTTATAGTATGTATCTACTTACATTCTCTATTTGATAAGACATCATACTCATAAGTTCCTTTAATTTTTTAGACATGGTTTCCTTTAGTTCTTTGAACTCATTTATAATAGCTGATTTAAAGTAGTGTCTAGTAAGTTCAGTAAGGGTCCCCTCATGGCCAGTTTCTATTGATTGCTTTTTTTTTCCCCTTATGTATGAATCATACTTTCCTATTTCTTTGTGAGTCTCATAATTTTTTATTGAAAACTGGACATTTTAGATAATATAGTGTGGCAACTTTGTAAATCAGATTCTTTCCCCTCCCTCATCACTCTGGTTCTTTTGTTGTGGTGGCTGGGGTTGCTGCTGCTGGGTTTTGTTTTGTTTTGTTTTTTAATGATTTTCCTGGACTAATTTTGCAAAGTATATATTCACTGGAGTATCTGGTCATTGAAGTCTCTGATCTGTTAGCTTAATGGTCAGCTAATGATTGCTCAGAGATTTCCTGAAATACCTTGGTCTAGCAAGTCTTCCATTCTTTGCTGAGGGGTTCTCTGTGTGTGTTGGGGTATATCTTCAGTGCTCAGGCAGTTTAAAATTCTGCCATAGCCTTCACTTGCTGATTGTGTGGGGCTTAAAGATTTGCACAAGGGGAGAGATATGTGCTTTTTCAGGCCTTTCCTGGGCATGTACAAACCCTGCATATGTGCACAGACTTCTAGGTCCCCCAAAATGTGTCTGATTTTTTCAAAGTTCCCTATGGAAATATTGTTCCCAGATCTTTCTTTTAAATTCTTGGCCAAGCTCTTGTTTCCCCTCACTGGTGTCTCAGTCTCAGGCAGCTGTGATGTTAAACAATTGCTGCTGATTCTTTTTGATGAACTTTCAGAGGATAGGGCTTTTCGCATGGAGCAAACTCCAGGTCAAGTCAAATAACAAACATCCTGTAAATGAGAGCTGTAAGACATTTAAAATAGTGACAGTGCTGTGGGGATGGGACTTTTTTTTGCAAAACTTTAAACCCAGCTTGCTCCCTTCAGTGGCTGCAAAGCTGCTGAGTTTTCACAACGACCATGGTTGCAAGACTGCTGGTTTTCAAGACCACCACATAGGTAGAGGGAGATGGGAGTCAGTTGTAAGTTACAGCACCACAAATCCTAGTGTTCTTTTTGAGTTTTTAAATAAATAGTTGTCAGATTGTTGCAAGCCTTTGACTAATTTCCTCAGTTTTGAAAAGTTGTTTTGACGATTTTTTACCAATGTTTTCTTTGCTTTTATGGAGAAGTGGATTTATGAAAGTCCTCATTCTACAATTTCAATGTCTGCCTCTTCTTTGCCCTTATGGAAGGAGACCAACAAAATTGACCTGCTACAGATGGCTAGCCAGGTCCCTGGGAGCATGGTTTCATTAGGGGACACTGTGCTTATTTCTGTTATTGGCAGACTGGGCACTCAGAGTGGCATTAGCCAAATCAGCTTTGGTGATGGGGATGGATTCTATATTGTTAAGCCCACACCTAACCACTATTTCACATCTACTTTGTTCATTAGCACATTGAGCAAGGAACAAGTTGGCTGAGGAAGAGACACCTACCACACAGCTCATCTCTGTGGGCACTCTTGTGGGAAAGACATATCCTCAAATATTTTGCTAATTTTGAGAGCTCCCTCCACTTATGTATTCTTTGGACCTTCTTGCCCTCGATCTCCTAATCTTATCCTTCCCATATCCCTGACCATCTGATTAAACCATTCACCACTGCCCAAGAGCTAGCACAGACGTACAACTCTAGACAACTCTCTTTCTAGGTAGAGTGGACAGTCAAATATAACCCTGAAATTTTCTTACCGGTAAGATTTTCTTTCCCTTTTACATAAGGGCTTCCCTACTTATAGTTAGCATCACCATATCATGCAGAACCATCCATAAATCAGAATTTAGCCTTTTCATCCTTAGAAAGCTTGTCATAAGGAACTCATCATAAGAAGATAGGTGTGAATTAAAGAAGATATAGCAGTACACCGGTAATGGAAGCTCTGGCAATATGAGTCATCTGCATATGAACCCTAATTGTGCCTTCCAGATCTGCTCAAGTCCTTTCTTTCATATATCACTACCACTGAAGATGGAATACTGCTGTGCATGCCTGCCTTTATGGCTTTCTGGATTAGATATTGCTATGTTTATGACGGGCATATCTGATAGCATGGTCACTTTGTTGTCTCATGGCTAAGCAGAATGTCTCTGCCAGGCCTCCATAACAAGCACAAAGGTATTTCTCAACAGAAAAATCATTATTTGCTTAAAAGAACATAGCTTTGTTCCAAAACTCTAGCAACCTATGTTGAGGTTCTTTTATTAGGTCCTGCCACAGGTCCTGTACAGCAATTTGATCTATCACAGGCTCTTCCAGCACCATTGAATTATCTGGCATAATGCTCTTTGCATTGCATCTGGATATATTAGAGACATTTTGTTTTGTTTTGTTTTAATTTGCTTGTGGCTCCAGTCAACCTAGCAATCTTATGAGTTACTCAGTAAGTGGGCCAGAACAACAAACCCAACCTTTACATTTGTTGTCTTCGAAATCCAGTCTTCTTCTTCTTCTTTTATTTCCCTAAGCAGCCACATGTCTTTCATTTTGAAGGGAATACCCTAGACTGCTAATCCCCCCAAAATTCCCTCAGATGGTAGGCCCCTGAATTTTCTTGGGGTTTGTCTACCATCCTCTTGTATGCATGTGTTTAACCAGGTGTTCCAGCTATCTATTAGTGCATACAAACCCCTAAAATTTACGGTTTTAAACAAAATATTTTCTCTCACAGTTCTATAGGTTGACTGGAGTCAACTGGTTGGTTCTTGGCTGAGGTTTCTCATGTGGTTGTACTCAGATGTTGATTGGGTTGAATATCCAAGATAGCTTTTTTATTCATGTGTTTGGTGCCTCCGCTGGAACAGATGGAATAGCTGGGGGCTGGATGGTCATCTCTCTTTCCGTATTCTTTCCACATTGCTAACTTGGGCTTCCTCACAGCATGGCAATCTCAGGGTAGCTGGACTTCTTATATGGCAACTTGTTTGCTATATACCAAGACAGAAGATGCAAGCTTCTTCTGGCCTCGCATATCAGTATGATATCATCATTTGGTGGCTCAGTGTTGTCCAATGGGATAATCAGACAATTAAGTTCTCTTTTTGACAAAGAGCTGGAGAGTTGATAAAAGCGAGGATTAGATAACATAAATGTATTCCCACCTTTGTCAGCTAAAAGCAGATAGTTTCTGATTATCTGCTTATTGCAGAATGGAAAAGCACGTTTTCCAGCTTATTAGTTGCATACCATGTGCCAAAGGTGTGCTTATTTGCTCCAGTAAAGAGAATATGCCTGAATTTGTTGCTAAAGTTGAACAAAATCCACATGATTAGGCTAATAATAATCCATTGTCATTCTCCATAATCCGTATGTCTTATGCACAGGCCGAGTAGGAGAGTTAAAACAGGGAAGTGATAAGAATCACCATTCCTACATTTTAATTTTTTTATACATGAAATATTTTTATGATATATTTTATTTCATATATGAAATACTTTTCATATATTAAATATTTTTATATGTGAAATATAGGCTTATATGATATATATTGGAAACTCTCGTGGCGTAGTGGTTAAATGGTACGGCAGCTAACCAAAAGGTTGGCAATTAGAATCCACTAGGCGCTCCTTGGAAACTCTATGGCGCAGTTCTACTCTGTCGTATAGGTTCACCATGAGTCATAATCTACCTGACGGCAATTAATATATAAAATATTTTTAGATAAGTATTTTTTTAAATTTTTTAAAATTGTACTTTAGGTGAAGGTTTACAGAACAAA
>NW_004444114.1:3609392-3645355 GCF_000243295.1 Trichechus manatus latirostris
CCCCAGACGCTACTCACCAAGGTAGAATGTAGAACATTGTCTTTATAAACTGTGTTATACCAATTGAGCTAGAAGTTCCCTGAGACCATGGATCCCACACCCTCTGCCCAGCAATTCAGTCCCTCAGGGAGTTTGATGTGTCTATGGAGCTTCCATGACCTTTCCTTGTACAAGTTGGGCTGGCTTCCCCACTACTGTGTACTGTCTTACCTTTCACCAAAGTTACCACTTTTCTATAGTCTATTTAGTATTTCTCCTATTTTAATTTTTTTTTGATGGTAACACTACCGCCTGCAATTCTCTGTCATTGTTAGTTGTGGTCCAGTTGGCTCTGACTCATAGTGACTCAGAAAGAAATGTTGTCTGATCCTCCACCATTTTCATTATCATTGCTGTGTTTGAGTTCATTGTTTCAGCCACTGTGTCAATCCATTTTACCATGGCCCTCCCTTGCTTTGACTAGACCTCCACTTTACAAGTATAATGTTCTTTTCCAGTGGTTGGTCTTTCCTGATGACTTGTCCAAAGTAAATGTGTCAAAGTCTGGCCGTCCTTGCTTCTAAAGAGTATTCTGGTTGTATTTCTTCTAAGACTGATTTGTTCATTCAATTTGTTCAGTATTCTTCACCAATACCACAATTCAAATTCTTTTGTCTTCCTTTTTCATTATCTAGCTTTTGCTAGACAAGGCCATTGAAAAGACCATGGCTTGGGTCAGGCACACCTTAGTCATCGGAGTGACATTTTTGATTTTTAAAACTTTAAAGAGGTCTTTTGCAGCATATTTTCCCAATGCAATACATTCTCCTTTTTAAATAGAGCTATAGATGAAGTATTTTTTAAAATTTTCTATTTTGATCTAGTCTAATGGGACTTCATATTATAATAGTTGAACTTCCATGAGTCTAGCAGCCAATGTAGATTCTGTGAATTGCCCAGTAACTTAGCCTGGGTTTTCTAAAAACAAACAAACAAGCAGGAAAACCAACAAACAACCCAAATGTTGAGGAGAGGAAGACAAAAGGAAAAGGGAGTCAGGGTGGAACAGAAAGCATACACAAAGAAGAACATAATCAATCTGGCCTCAGCTTCTACATATGTTGTTTCTGCTGCTTCTGCTATTCTGCATCTTAATTTGGAATCAATTTCAAACTTACAGAAAAATTGCAAGTACAAAACAAGGGACTTTGTTTTCCTGAACCATTTGAGAGTAAATTGCTAACATAATGCTGCATTACTCTTAAATGCAGCGTTAGCATATTTTTCCCAACAAACAAGGACATTCATCTACAAACCATAGTATAACCATCAAAATCAGGAAAAATTCATTACAGATACCTTACTGCCATCTAATCCACTCTTCTATCCTCAATTTCTCCAGTTGCATCAGTGATGTCATTTATACCAAAATGATCCAGTCTAGCATCTCACATTGCCTTTAGTTGTCCTGTCTCTTTATTCTCTTTTAGTCTGGACCAATTTGTCAGTATTTCCTTGATCACTCTGATCACTTGATTAAGGCTTAAAGGGTACAGTACTCCAGACTGCCAAGTCTGCCCAAGACTTCAGATGCCAGCTGTAAGCTTGGGGGTCCCCAGGCTTCCCTCACTTCTGACCTGCTGGCTCCCACTACTTGCTTGGGTTTGATAATTTGTTAGAGTAACTCACAGAGTTCATGGAAAGCACTATACTTATGATGAAAATTTTATTATAACAAAAAAGATATAAATGAAGAGACGCATAAGGCGAGGTCTGGGAAGGTTCCCAATGTGGAACTTCCAAGTTCCACATGCACTGATGTCTTTCACCAACCAGGAAGCCTATGGATCTTCCTTATCTAGAACCTTTATTAGGGATCTCATTATGTAAGCATAATTGATTGAATCAGCCCCCTCCCCTTGGATTGGGCTGATATCATTTGGTGGGTCATTCTGGCCAAGAGACACCTCATTAGCATAAACCCTGAAGTATGGTCTGGAGGCCTCATTAAAGACACTTGGATCACTGGGAAAATTCCAAGATTTTAGAGGTTGTCTCTTAGGAACCAGGGACAAAGATCAAATTCTTTGGGTGAAGTTAAATTCTTTGCCCCATAAAAATACTGAGAGTTTTAATTATCTACACTATTGTATCGAATTTTTCAAAATTATTATTACCACCTGTACTGGGTTGAACAGTGTCCTCATAAAGATACGTTCAAGTCCTAACTCGCAGTACATGTGAATGTGCCCTTATTTGGAAACAGGATCTTGAGATGCAATCATGCTGAACATAGGGTAGTTCCTAAATTCAGTGACTGTTGTTGTTGTGTGTGCTGTCAAGTTAATTCTGAGTCATAGTGACCTCATCGGACAGAGTTGAACTCCCTCATAGGGTTTCCTAGGCTGTAATTTTTATGGGAACAGATCATCAGGTTTTTCCTCCTGCGGAGCCTCTGGTGGGTTTGAACTGCCGATCTTTTGGTTAGCAGGTGAGTGCTTAACGATTGTGCCACCAGGGCTCCTTAAAATTAAATGACTAGTGTCCTTATAAGAAGAGGAGACATAGAGACATGCACACAGAGGGAACAGCCACGTGGAGCAATTTGAGCGATGCAGCTACAAGCCAAGGAATTCCAAGGATTGCTGGCAACCGCCAGAAGCTAAGAAGAGGTGAGGAAGGGTTCTACTCTATAGCCTTTAAAGGGAGCATGGCCCTGCGACCTTGATTTCAAACTTCTAACCTCCAGAACAGTGAGAGTATAAGTTTCTCTTGTTTACAGTCACCCAGTTTGTGATAATTTGTTATGTCAGCCATAGGAAACTAATACACCATCATTATTGACAGCAGCAGTCATATTCACATGCTCCATCTCAAACCACTCTGAGACCTGTGTAAAGTGAAACCAGAAATGCATCCTGTCTTCATGAGGATATTAGTCAATTACTCAACAGTGAAATAGAGAGAAGAGTTCAATTTCATTTTTAATGATGATGTAGTGCAGGTAATATAAAATACTCTCTATATGGTATATAATGAATTTCATTGCTAAATAATAGCAACTTTGATTTTCAAGAAACATGCAAAAAATGATGATAATCGTTTTAAAAAAGAAAAGAAGCTTTTATTCTTCACTACTCTTGATTTCTGTATGCCTTAGATCAGTGGTTTTCAAATGGGGCAATTTTGCCCCCAGGGGACATGTGACAATGTCTGGAGACAGCTGATTGTCATGAGTGGGGAGGATGCTACTGGCATCTGCTTGGTAGAGGCCAAGCATGCTGCTAAACATCCTACCATGCACAGGGTACCCTCCCCTCCCCATCACTCCCCACCCTGCCCAACAGCAAAGAATTGTTCAGTCCAAAATGTCAATAGTCTTGAGGAACTCTGCCTTAGATTATGATGTGGAAGAGTTTCTTTTTTAATGTGGCTTAATTTGTACTTAAAAAACAAACCAAAATAAAATAATTGAAACCACTACCAGGTAAGGGAAACAGAACAAAACAAAATTGTCAATTTGCATTTCACATTATAATGATGATGTGTTGTTCCAACTGCTTCTGCTGCAGTTACAGGATTCTTGATATCAAAATGCCACCGAGGAGATGCATCACCCTCCTACTTAAATTATGTATCAAACGAGTAAAGCCAGCATCATCTTTACATTTGTTCTGTACTCCTAAATATCCCTAGTCTTGGTTTTCACTAGATCAAATACTAGATGTTTTCTGGGTTTGCATGTCTTTATAACACCATCCTCAAAAGTGAGATGATTCCAGATATCTGCTTCTAGCAAAGGAAAATCCCCAGAACATACACATGAATAGAGAGTCTAAAACAGAAAACCTGTTGCCATCGAGTCAATTCTGACTCATAGCGACCCTATAGGACAGAGTAGAACTGCCCCATAGGGATTCCAAGGAGCAGCTGGTGGACTCGAACTGCTGAACTTTTTTTTTTTTTTTAGCAGTTGTAGCTCTTAACCATGGCACCACCAGGGCTCTGATAGACAGCCTATAGGGCAGTAATCAGGGGCAATCATAGCCGCATATCACTACAGGGGCCTGGTTGGAAGAAACCCAAAATTTCTTGGCATTAGCACAGTATTGCCAAGCATTCACAGCTGTTTCAGATGTGTGAGATAACACCTAGAGGCTGCACACATCTGTAGTTTTCCTTAGAGCTACTCTGGGATTAGGGAGGAGAATCGTGTGAGAGTGTAAACTCACAATGTAGGGAAGGAGCAACATGTACTTTCTTGCTGCCTTAACTTAGTCTCTGTTGACTTCAGTGAACCTCACCCGATTCTCACAAACGTGCTAAACATAAAAAACAAAACAACCTGGCTTACCTGCTATATGCGTGTGTTTCTTCCCCAAGTATAGTCAAGTTTTGGGAGGCAGTTCAGAACTTGTCAATCAGGAAAAAAAAATTGGTTGTATTTTTCCTGTTCAGGCAGTGTAACTGATAATACCAAAAAATATACATACATTTGAGGAATAGATGTAAAACTGCTCCTCTGAAGGATGTCACAATTTTTCAACATGTAGGCTAGAGAAGAAACATAAAGTAAATTTATTTCTACTTGCAGTAGATCTTAAAAATTAAGTGACTTTATTTAACATGTTTAAATGCAGTTAAACATCACTGACGGACTAATTACAGGCAATAGCAACAACAACAACCCGTTGCCATGGAGTCAATCCCGACTCACAGCAACCCCATGTATGTCAGAGTGTAACAGTGCTCCACAGGGTTTTTTTTGTTTTTAAAGTTATACTTTAGATGAAGGTTTACAGAGCAAACTAGCTTCTCATTAAACAATTAGGATACATATTGTTTTGTGGCATTGGTTACCAACCCCATGACATGTCAACACTCTCCCCTTCTCGACCTTGGGTTTCCTATTATCAGCTTTCCTGTCCCTTCCTGCCTTTTCGTCCTTGCCACTGGGTTGGTGTGCCCATTTAGTCTCATTTTGCTTTATGGGCCTATCTAATCTTTGGCTGAAGGGTGAGCCTCAGGAGTGACTTCATTACTGCGCTAAAAGGGTGTCCGGGGGTTCATAGGTTTTTTTTAAGCCCTGATTTTTCAGAAGTAGATGACCAAGCCTTTCTTCCGAGGCACCTTTGGGTAGACTTAAACAACCAAAGTTTCAGTTAGCAGCTCAGCAGCTGCACCAGAGACTCTCTCGTGCAAGACTGTTTAAATCAAAGACATACTTAAATTAGTTTGTGATGATAATTTTCTATTGGTGGATAATCACAAGAATAGGAAGAGAAAGGATGGCAATAAAGGAAGAAAATATGAATAGGGAATTAGCCAGGCACATTTTTGTGGTGTAATAAAAAAAAAATTATTCCTCTGAATCCAATCTTTGCCAAAGAGCAACTTTTTTCTTTTCACAATTTAACTGCCTATTTAAAATAAAGCCTTGTTATTCAGGATCTACTAATTGGTAATATGCAGATAGGTTCTGGGTTTAAGTGTGTTTAATGTGTCAATGAATAAAGGATATCTTAGACAAGTTAACAGGATAAACACAGCTACAGAATGAAAATTAAGCTACTTATGAAGTTGAAATATTTAAACACCTCTTCAAGAATTTAATAGGTGTTTATAGCATACAAAAATGATGTGCTAATGTAAGATGACCCAAAAGTCCTGTATTCAACTGGGGGTAATAACAATGCATCTTTCCAAGTTCATCTACTTTAATGTGTTTCAAACTAATGTGTTGAGTTAATCGTGTAGATAGCCTCATCAATGATGCCTTAGTCATATAACCTGGCTAGCTTTTTAAACTATTCCCCAGAGATTCTAATGGTTCTAGTGGTTGGAGTCAGGCTCAAATATTCCTTAGTTTTAAAATCTCCCCAGATGATTTTAATAAGTAGCCAGGTATGAGAACCACTGTGTTAGTACATTGTGAAAGCAGATTACTTGGTCATAAACAACATTTTTAATAAATGAAATAATACAGTATAATATAATATAATAATAAAATCATTGAGTGCAGACTATGTAGTGAGGTAATCTTAATTTTTGAAACTTTTCTTTCAGCTATGTTTATGTCGGTATGTGTGTGCACGTGAGTATTTACTGTGTTGCAATATAAAATATATTTTGACTCTGAATTTCACTAATCTACTCTAATAATCTGAACTGGTCTTTGTCTCACAAACTGAATTAATTAAATTTAAATGAAATTATTTTACTATTCAGAAGGACCTTCCTATGAAATTAAATTGGTTTTTAGTGTATAGAGAATGAGAACACTGATTCCAGAGCAAACCCATCCGAGTTTGAATTCCATTTCTACCACTAACTAGCTGTAGTGACTATGGACAAACTACTCACTCTGCACTCCAATTTCTTCAGCTGAAAAATAGACTTATAATAGTCGTCACTACATAGGGTTGTTAGAAGGATTAAATGAGTTAATGTTTGTATAGCATTACAACAGTGCCTATCACATAGCAAATAATGTGTATATAAATTTTTATTAAGTAAACAAAATTAAAAGGATTCATTTGGACCATCATTCGAAGAAAACAAAATTTTGTTCTAGAGTATGATATATTTCAAAAGACATAGCCAAAGCATGGGACTTATAACCAATAGTTTACTGGCTAAAGGAGTGTAAAAATTAAACCTGATTTTATATTAAATTGGCTGGAAGAATAAGTCCTAGAAATGCTGACTGAATGTGTTCTTAGTTAACGCCTCATGTACAAAAACCTTTAAATTCATTCATCATCTTTTATTCTAGCACACTGAATGTTTTAATATTTAATAATGAAATTATTTCTGTTTTTGTCAAAGTTAAATAAGTGATACACTGCCTTTTGGATGTTGTGTGTACATCCTGTAATCTTTTAATGCAACGATTCACTTAACCAAATGAAAGCTTCCCTGGAAGATATTTTGCTTAGCACTTTGATGTTCCACATAACAGACCAGAAGTAAGAGGAGTGAGTAAAATTTCAGGTCTTGTAGTCACTGGGTAGATGTCAGTTTGGGATTTGGGAAATTATAGGCGCCATGATAAATATTTCAGGCCGCTGACTACAATGAAAAGTAATTAAACCAGCTATGACAACAGGTGCTCTATGGGGAAAATGCTGCCTTTTATCATGAGGTTGTGGGCTCATGTGCTAAATGTGCTCATCATTTTCTCTTTTCTATCATTCACTGAATACCCTGGGGAGATTATTCTATTGCCAGCATTTATAGGATATAATGAAACCGCATTGAATATGTATCTGATTGCTACCAACTGTGTAGAAAGAGCATGCTAACTATGGTTATGTACGACTAGTTAGACTTGGAGACCAGTAACGCTCAACTTCACTGGAACTTCTTTGTGATTGACCCACAGGTCTTCACTGTTTCATTGACCTTTAATTCAAGCATCAGATATCTTTTTATTTGCTTGTTTGTTACATTAAAATTTTAAGAGGGCTGTAATAAGATATATACTTCTTTTAGAATTAAGTGTTTCCATATAGGGAACTCCTTAACATACGGCATATGAACAACCACAATGGAAAATGATTTCAATCTTATCAGTTTTAATTACATATTTCTTTGGAATATTGAGTAGCGTGTTTCACAACACATCCAACTCATAGAATTCCCCTTAAAAACGAAAAGAAAAGGTGTTTTAAACAATATAGGAGTTTAATTTTGGTTAACAAGGAATTATGTCCATATTAAATGTCTAGTGACATTTAGTATGGACGTAACTGAGGCAATGAATGTTAGAGTGTTGTATTTTGTAAAATAAAAGTGCTGTACCAATGAGTTATAATAAAACTTTTTTTAAAAAACTTGGTTTTTCTAAGATTAAGTTTCTACTCTTTTACTCTCTGCTTGTGTACAAAATGAGTATAATTGAATGATAATCAAACTGCTGGTTTAAATGTAAAAGTAACTTTTATGTATATATTATTCCTTTTGTATTATAACTTTTCCATTATACAAGGATACTACTCTTCTAAGGTTATAAGGGTCCAGAAGTCACCTCTGTGTATATGAAGATTAGTGCTTTTTCACAAACGGCAGATGAATGCCACATAGTTATGTCTACTGATCCCAGAAGAAAAAATGATTAAATCTGATATTGTATAGTTACCTTTAATTATTGTATCTACAAATATAGTGCAATGTAGTTTAAAGATTAAATGGCTTAAATTTACATACACTGTTGATATTCTTATGATGTTTCAAATAAACTTTCAATCAAAGTACCTGAGAGCTTTGTTTGGTAAATGCCATATTTGATGAGAAATGATCTTGTATACATTGTAGTTTTGTGAATATAAGAAAATAAGAAATAGATACAAATTTTTATAAAAAGGGGAGATTTAGTTCATTCATTTAAACAAATGTTTACTGTTGAGTGCTACTATATGCCTGGCACTGGGCCATGTGTTTGGGACAACCAAGCTGAATAAGGAGAACTTTGTAGATCTGAGGATTGTAGGATTTTTTTTTTTCCTACTCATGGTGAGAGTTGGGGAGCCATCTTCCCACTTCTTTCTAATGTTCAGAATTCTTGATCTGAAAGGCAGATTCTCTGCGGATGTAACTCTTACTTCCTGGAGAATCTCTGGGCATATGCTTAGAGTCTATGGGTCCCATAATTAAGTAGGAATGGAGCCACTGAGAAGAAAGGCGATTTTTAATTGAAATCTGCTAGAACTTTTTGGTGTTTATAGGTATTATAGAAGAATTCTATAATAGAATCAGTAGCATTACAGCTGTCTGGCTGCCAAGAGGTTATTTAACTAGATTTGTTCATTCATTTATTCAAAACCTATGTGTTGAATGCTTTTTCTGTGCTGGGCAATGTACTGGGCCATGGGATTACAGGTGATTGAGCTAGACACCATCCATGCCCTCACGGAGTTTACTCATATCTAGATGGGAAGAACGACAAAGGAACAGCAATTATACTACAGTGTGACGAGATCTGTGCTAATGCAGAGGTGGGTTGCCTAACTCAGCCTTGTGGTGGTGGTGAGGGGCACCCAGGAAAGGGTATCTCAAGAAATTAACGTCTGAGCAAAGGCCTATAAAACAAGCAGAAAATTGGGTGGAGGAGACTGTTCCATATAAACAGAATAGCAAGTGGTCTCTGGGGAGGACTAAAGGTGAGAGGGATCATGACTCATTTAAGGAAGAGAAAGAAGGTATGTTTGCTTGGACCATAGGGTGTGAGGGCAGCAGTGCCAACGATGAGGTGGGAGGAAGAGCTTATAACTAGGGTTAAGGAGTCTGAACTTTGTCCTAAGGGTGAGCAGAGCCATTTGAGTGTCATGAGTAGTGCAAAGATATTAGCAAAATCACTTGAGCTATAATGAGGAGAATGAAAAGGGCAAAGATAGGTGACAGAGAGGCACCAGGTAACGGTGGCAATAATCTAGGTTAGAGATTTTTGAAGGGCTGAACTAGTGTAGTAGCAGTGGGGATAAAGAGGAGACATGGGAAGATATGTGAACTACTTAGGCGTTAGTATTGAAAGAATTTGGTATTACAGATATGTGAATAAGGGAGAAGGAGGAATCAAGGATGACTTCTAGATTCTTAGTTAGGGTAAGTGCACAGATGGTGGTGCCATTCCCTGATAAGGGGCAGAGCGCAGGACAGAAATAGGGTTTATCTATGGGTTTGGAAATACTGAGCTTGAAATGCTTCTGGGACATGCAAGAAATATTTGAACTGGAGATATAAGTGATACATGAAGCAACGAGAGTAATATATTAGATTGCTTAGGGAGAGTATGCAGACAGGGAAAGGAAAAGGCCTGAACTGCAACATACAAAGGGTTATAAATAAAGAAGAGCCTAAAACTGAGTTTGAGGACAGGAAGAAAACCTTGGAAGTCCAGGATTCTGGAAACTAGCAACAGAATTTAAAAAAGGAGACTATGGTAGACAGCATTCAGTGTTGCTGAGCTGTTCAGTAAAACTAGTAAGAGTACTTGAAAATCCTCATTAGTTTTAGCCACAGGATATTTTCCTGACTTGCCAAGAGCATATATATTTTCTGTGTTATATTCTAGGTAGAGCAATTTTTTTTCTAATTTTCTCAGGCTGCCTTACTCTCAAATATCCAGTATAAAAACTAATCTGACTCATAGCGAGCCTATGCACAACAGAACAAAACACTGCCCAGTCCTGCGCTGTCCTCACAAGCGTTGGTCTGCTTGAGCCCATTGTTACAGCCACTGTGTCAATCTATCTCATTGAGGGTCTTCCTCTTTTTCACTGACCCTCCACTTCACCAAGCATTATGTCCTTCTCCAGGGACTGGTCCCTCCTTATAACATGTCCTGAGTGAGACGAAGTCTTGCCATCCTTGCTTCTAAGGAGCATTCTGACTGTACTTCTTCCAAGACAGGTTTATTCATTCTTCTGGCAGTCCATGGTAGATTCAATATTCTTTGCCAACACCATTAATTCAAAGGCATCAAGTCTTCTTCAGTTTTCCTTACTCATTGTCTAGCTTTCACATGCATATGAGACGATTAAAAATATCATGGCTTGGGTCAGGCGCATCTTAGTCCTCCAAGTGACATCCTTGCTTTTTAACACTCCAAAGAGGTCTTTTGCGGCTGATTTGCCCAGTGCAACCCATAGTTTGATTTCTTGACTGCTGCTTCAATGGGCGTTGATTGTGGATCTAAGTAAAATGAAATCCTTGACAACTTCAGTATTTTCTCCATTTATCAAAATGTTGCTTATTGGTCCAAGTATGAGGATTTTTGTTTTCTTTATGTTGTTCAGATGTAATCCGTACTGAAGGCTGTAGTCTTTGATCTTCATCAGTAAGTGCTTCAAGTCCTCTTAGCTTTCAGCAGTCAAGGTTATCTGCATATCTCAGGTTGTTAATGAGTCTTCCTCCAATCCTAATGCTGCGCTCTTCTTCATATAGTCCAGCTTCTTGGATTATTTGCTCAGGATACAGATTGAATAAGTATGGCAAAAGCATACAACCCTGACGCACACCTTTCCTGATTTTAAACTACTCAGTATCCCCTTGTTCTGCTCAAATGACTGCCTCTTGGTTTATGTATAGGTTCTGCATGAGCCCATGTGGTGAAACTCATGTGAAATTGTTCACTACAGATTAGTTAGTAAACACAATTAAGCCTGTGTGTACCTTGCTTACTGTAAACAGAAACGTTCTGTGCTTAATGGTTAATCTGCCGATACCTGTGCTCTATCACCATTGGCCTCCTGATTTGGATTCATCTAGTCTTCTCCTGGATGTGCCACTGCTGAGCTCCACCTGCCTACAGGGAAAAAGAGTGTTACACCACCTAAGACCTCACACCTGTTGGCCTTTGCCACAGTCTGTGTCTCCGCAAGTCTGTTGCTGAACCGAACTTCTTCATTCCTGCAGCCAAGTGATTGCCTTTAAAGTCTAGTTTAAGGTCCTGGTTATCTTCTTTCTGTGTATTCTGTTATAGTTAATCAGAAGCTTTCTGTCCATATTCTAAGATACGAACCTATTTAACACTAATAACGACACAATGTATGTTTAAGGGGAAAGAGTACAGCAGCCCTTATGGCATGATTTCAAAAGCATGTCTACTTTTCTTCAAAACATCGTGTTATAGATTTGGCATCCATAATTTAGTTTAAACCCCTTCCAAACTTTATTTTCTATGTTATCTCTTGGGATGATATAGCAAATAAAGTAGTACCTCATTTAATATCTAATATTCATTAAATTGCCTCTTTCAAATTTTTTTAGAGTTGTCTACTAGCTTTAGAATTAAGGACCTTTAGTAAATAAGATGATGTTCTTTGTCATACTCAGATGTATGCCTCCAATCCTTAATTATCGCCCCACAGGTTTATGCTCTCATACTTGGATTTTTCTTTTTTCTACAGTTATTCAGAAGCTCTTTTTTTCTTCTTGATTATTTTATTTGCTATGGGCTTATCACTCATTTTATTATGTCTGTTTTAGGCTTGGCAAACAAATATGCAGTATTCCAAATGCAGATCCACCAGAGTTTGCTTGTTTGTTTGTTTTTATAAGAGTAAAGTAATATTTTCTGTTATATTGTTAACATTCTCTACTTTGATTTTGATTTTGAATATTGGGTTGCATCAGACAAGTCACTTAAAAAATAAAGCAGGACAGCTTATTCAGTGAAATATTCAGACACACAAGTTGGTGACATTGTCTGACAAATTCTCTCTTCAACATCAGATGATTTATTTTACTAATTTATGTAACAGGCTCACTTTCCTATGTCAATATGTGTGTAATGTGAATACTGGGAGCTATTTTTTTCCAAGAGGTGATAATTACCCAGTTATGGCCTGTAAGTAGGTTACATCTCCATGATTAGCCCTTGATTACATAAATTAGTATGTTTTGAAAAATAGTACCTTTTGAAAAGGGGTCATTCTAAGTGTCAGTCATTGAGAAAAACCCAGGTATACTTTATTTAAGCAGGTGAGAGAATATTGAGTGTTCTTAAGGTTTTATTCTCTTAAGTCTGGATGTGATGGATCTAAGAATACTAAGGAGAGCTCCTGAGTAGTAGGAACTAAGGATATAAATACGGTTTCATGATTCTTATGCATGAGGCATATAAGAAATTTATACTTTTATTTAATCTTTACAATAGTCATATGACATTATCCCTATTTTGTAGCTGGGCAAACTGAGGAATAGAAATTTAAAGTAATATGTCCAGCTGCTCAACTAGCATGTAGAACAATAACTGGGATATAAATTATAGTTGCCGTCAACTCGATTCAGACTCGTAGTGACCCTAGAGGACACGGTAGAACTGCCCTATAGAGTTTCCAAGGCTGTAATCTTTAAGGAAGCAAACTGCCACATGTTTCTCCCTCAAATCAGCTGGTGGGTTTGAACTGCCAGCCTTTTGCTTAGCAGCAGAGTGCTTAACCACTGCCCAACCAGGGCTCCCTCGAGATATAAATTAGGTCTGCTTAAATCCAAAACTCCAATCTAAACCAATACATTCCTAAAAGTTTCTACAATGGCAGCAGACTGGGAGCAACACAAGAAGACATTTCTAGAGCATTTTTTTGGAAAGAAAATGGTGCAATAGTTTTCTTTATATATAATGCAATTTATATACGTAATGTTATGTTTCTAGCAGACATTTTTAAAGAAGGTGAAGTTAATTTTAATACTATATTTTATTTAATCTGTCTAAAATATTAACATTCAACATGTAATCAATGCAAAATTATTAGTGAGATATTTTATATTATTTTATTGTTGTTACCAAGTCTTTGAAATCTTGTATGTATTTTACACTTGCAGTACGTCTCAATTTTTATGAGGCACATCTGAAGTGCTCAGCAGCCCCATGTGACTAATGGCTACTGTGTTAGATAGGATTGCCCAAGAGGACCTGAAACTGGATTTGGGTAAATTATATTTTGAAGATTACTTTGTATCATGCCATTTTATTTTACTATTAAGAGTTTTCTAGTCTTGAGTAGTTTCATGTTTGAGTAATCCAGCCTTGTCTCAATTGTGTTGTGAGGAATTAAAGGGTCTTGAAGGTGGAATGAGGACAAGTTACCCCCTCCACCCCAGCACCCAACCCGCCTCTACTAAACCTCTATTAGTGGCCATCATGGAGGCCGGGAAAATTAGCTAGAAATTCCCAAGGGACAAAAGTCAGGATATTAGGTCTTGTGGTCCCTCCTTCCTTATAAATTCTGGATTTTCCTTTTCTTAGAAAAATAGTGATTGTCTTAAATTTGTTACAACAGTTTGGGATTTGAGTGCTAGTGATTTTCAGTGTATTAGCCTTTGGCTTTCTTTTTTTGTCCAGTGTTCTTTTATTCACCTGGTGAATTTGCAAGCAGGTTGCTCCTTGGAAAGTATAGAAACTTCAGTCCTCGTTTTTCCAACAGGTTAACCCAGTGAGTTATCTAGGAGGAAAGACTAGTTTCGGCTCACAGGCAATCTCTATCAGTTCCCCCCGCCTAACTGATGCCAAAAGCAACAAACCCCCAACAAGATTGCTATGCAATTGTCCCTTCTATTTAGTAATTCTAGCACCATCATAGTTTAAACTAATCCTAGAAGCACAGTTTTATTCTGACGTACATGGGGCCGCTATGAGTCAGAGTTGACTTGATGGCAACTGTCTGGTCTCTCTGGTCTCAGAAGCACAATCAAGAGGTTAATAACAGACAATTGGGTAAGAAAACCAGCTTTCCATCACAGTGAACATGACTTGTGAGCAAGAACTGGTTCATAAAATGGACAATAGAGAGAGTTACTAAAAAAAAAAAAGAATGAATCTACATATTTACAGTGACAAGCTTAGGTCAGGAATACTAGTAAGCTGTTTCAAGACAACTGTGTTGTAATCTTGTGTTTTGGGAAAATGTGAAAGGATGACAATTGTAAATTATGTAATAAATAAAACTTTCCAAATCTTTGAACTTGCTGAAATTCCATTAAGAATGGACTCGTGTGGAAAAACATAGATTCCACCAATCAAACTAAGACAATTTACAGCAATTTAATATACATAAAAACTTGTATAGCAAAATATCCTCAATATTCATCTTTACCACTTGATGAAGTCTTTTAAAAGTTTTCCCTTTTATTTATTCTTTCTTGTTCATCATGTATTTTTTTTTTTAATACCTCACAAATAAGTGAGAATTAAGAAGATAAGCAGAGTGTGGAGAATAGGACCATGTTTGTTGGTCCCTGAGGTAATAAGAGCTAGAATGATGGAAAACACAGCAAAGATGAGAAAAGGACATAAGAAGGTAAAACAAGTATGACCTCATGATTAGGCACATGTCATAGATTCAATTACTTTCCCCAAAAATAAGTGTCAAGTTGGCTAGGCCATGATTCCCAGTATTGTGTAATTGTCTTCCATTTTGTGATCTGATGTAATTGTCCCCCATTCTGTGGTATTGTGTAGGTATGTGTTGTAAATACTAAACCTCTGTGTGTTAATGAGGCAGGATAGTGTGGGGTGTATCTTGAGTGATGCCCTTTCTCAAGTCACTGCCTTGCTACTCAAGTCACTACCCTTGCTTGAGTCACACCTTTTATCTTACAAGAGATAAAAGGAGAAAGAAGCGAGCAGAGAGAGAGAATTCACTACCATCAAGAAAGAAGAGCCAGGAGCAGAGCACATCCTTTGGACATGCGGTCCCTGCTCTGAGAACCTCCTTGACCCAGGGAAAGATTGATGTCCAGACACATGGAGGTCTTCAAGGAACACTGGGCCCACACATGTTGATAGGAGACAAGAACTTTCCCCCAGAGCCAACAGAGAAAGAAAGCCTTCCTCTAGAGCTGATGCCCCGAATTCAGACTTCTAGCCTCCTAAACTGTGTGAGAATAAATTTATTTATTAAAGCCATCCACTCATGATACTTCTGCTATAGCAGCTCTAGATAGCTAAGATAGAATTTGGTACCAGTAGAGTAGGGTGGTGCTCTAACAGACACTTAAAATGTGGAAGTGGTTTTGGATAGAGGCTGGAAGAATTTTAAGATGCCTAATGGTAAAAGCCTAGATTTCCTTGAAGACACTGTTGGTAGAATTACGGACATCAAAGGCAATTCTGGTGAGGGCTCAGAAGGAAGTGAGGTGAGCTATAGAAAAAGTCTCTTTCATTTTAGAGAATACTTATGGAGCCAGAAACAGATTGTTGATAGAAATGTGGACATTAAATGTGCTTCTGGTAAGGCGTTAAAAGAAAATGTTGAGCATGTGATTGGACAATGGAGGAATGGCAATGCTTTTTATGCAGTGGCAAAGAACTTGTCTGGGTTATGTTCAAATATTTGGTGGAAGGTAGAACTTGTAAGTGATGAACTTGGATATCTGGCTGATGAGATTTCTAAACAAGATCTTAAAGGGGGTGCATGGTTTCTCCTTGCTGCTTATAGTAAAACGCAAGAGGAAAGAGATGGACTGAAAAATTCACTGTGCAAAATGAAAACAGAACTTAAAGATTTGGAAAATTCTGTTGTACAAACTAAGGACACGTGTCCTAGAATGTTCACCAAGGACATGGCTACATAATCTTTTGTTAAAGCAATTAAGTGTGTGATTGATGGATCTAACCAACTACCACAGCAGAAAAAGCATCAACTTAGACTGCAGGGGACAGAGAAAGAGCAAAAGGAAAGAACACTGTCTGCCTCTTGAAATTCTAAAGACAGGAAACAGGCCAAAGGTGGTGCATTTATTGTCCTCCAAGAAAAGAAAAGGACCTTTCCTGGAGCAAATCAGAGATCAGCAGAACTGTTGGAAGGAGGAAAGGAAGCAGGGCCTTCTGGGTTTCAAAAGGTGTGGCCACAGTCTCCTGAATCTCAAAGGGTGGGGCCACAGCCTCCTAGGTTTCAAAGAATCAGATCTTTGCCAAATGGTTTCTGAAGTGTGGGGCTGCCATTAAGGTGTTCCAGGGGTATGGGGCCACTGTCCAAAGATGAAAGGGGGGGTTCCATGCCCAAGGGGCAGAAAAACAGGGTCGAGGGGGTGAGGTCGCCACTCAGATGGACTAGGAGAATGTGGCTGCCTAAAATTGAGCAAGTTACCAACCCAGAGGGCCTGGAAGGCAGAGCTGAAGCCCAGGGCCAAGGGGCCTCCACCCAGAATCCAGAGAGCGTGGCCAACACTCAGAGTCTGGAGGGCAGGGCCATTGCCTAGATGGTCTCAGAAAATAGAGGATTATTTTCAAGACTTGAGAGCTAAAGTAAATTGTTCTGCTGGGTTTTAGACTTGCTTGGTGCCTGTTATCCCTTCTTTCTCTCCAATTTCTCCCATTTGTAATAGAATTGTCTAACTTGTGCTTGTTCTATCACTGTACTTTTGAAGCAGATAACTTGTATTCTGGATTTCACAGGTTCACAGATGAAGAAGAATTTTTCCCCAGGAAGGAATATGCCTAAAGTCTCACCCATATTTGATTTAGATGATTCAGAAGAGGAGATTTTAGACTTGGAGTTGATTTAAAACTTTTGGGATGATGTGATGGGGTGAATGTGTTTTACATGTGTTAAGGACATGAATTTTGGGGGGCTAAAGGGTGGAATATCATGGATTGAATTGTGTTCCCCCAAAATATGTTCATATTTAGGCCATAATTCCCAGTGTTGTATAATTGTCCTCCATTTTGTGATCTGATGTAATTGTCCTCTATTTTGTGGTATTGTGTAAGTATGTGTTGTAGATCTTAAACCTCTGTATATTATTGAGGTGAGATTAGTGTGGGGTGTATCTTGGGTCACACCCTTACTCAAGTCACTGCCTTACTACTCAAGTCATTACCCTTGACTGAGTCTCACCTTTTATCTTACAAAAGATAAATGGAGAGAGAAGCGAGCAGAGAAATAGGGACTTCGCTACCACCAAGAAAAAACCCGGAAATGGAACATGTCCTTTGGACCTGGGTCCCTGTGCTGAGAACCTCCTAGGCCCAGGGGAAGATTGATGCCAGGACATATGGAGATCTCCAAGGAATGCTGAGCCCACAGATGTTGAAAGGAGACAAGAACCTTCCTCCAGAGACAACACAGAGAGAAAGCCTTCTGCCTAGAGCTGGCACCCTGAATTCAGACTTCTAGCCTCCTAAACTGTGAAAGAGTAAATTTCTGTTTGTTAAAACATCCACTTAAGATATTTCTTTTATATCAGCACTAGATAGACAAGACAGCACACATTTGACTTTGTACTTTATACTAGACAAGCCAACAACTAGAATTTGGTGCTCCTTCTCCACTATTTCTTAAACAGACTTAAAAATAGTATGGAGTTGACTACATAGTGATAAAGTTACTTAATTCAGTTCACTCTTTGCATGCAGCCTTATCTTCTAAACCAGCACAGATATTAATCTGGGAAGCATTTCACCATAATTTCTAAGCATGTGAGGTGTTCTGTTTTGACAAATTTCCTCAGTTTGTCTCAAAATTCATTACTGAGACTAGGCCCTAAACAAAATAGCATTACCAACACAAAGCACAGTGGGAAATGCAAGTGGAGATCAGAGATATTTTTCCTTTGTCAGATTGAATAAAACTGTTTTCCCCACCTCCTCTCTCCTGCCAAGGAAACGAATGTCAAACCAATGAAATAGAAATGGATATGAGGCCCTTCCAAATAGGTCAATAGTTTTAATCTAGTCTAGTCTGAATTTTTAAAAATTATTATTTGGTGTTAAAGAAATGAGAAGTTTAAGCCCAAAAGGTTCACGACGAGAAAGTTTTGCAGAGAAGCAAATATTGGAAAGCTCTGAATGGTAGATTCTTACCTTACTGCCTTTATTTCTTATAATAGAAAAGGCTAGAATGGGAGGTTTTTACTGACATCCCTCATGATAACATTTCTAAGTTAATCATACGTCAATCTGCCCCCATTCTTGTTTTTGTTTTTTCTTTTTACTACCGTTAAAACATATAAAAAAATTATATTTAATAATGTCAGGTCAGTGTTTCAGTTCTTTGTACAACAGCTTTTTGCCTAGACTCTTGGACATCTCATTGGGAAAATATTTTGTTTCTATTGAAGAAGGAACTTGATTTTGCCTGGATAATTCATCCCTTGCCCTGGGCTGACAGCAAAAAGGGCCAAGCTTTCCATATGTTGAACAACATTCCACAATGGCATAAGCACACAGGCAGGTTTTGTGGCTGTTACTACTTGTTCCTATGTCAATAGGGACATTTACACTTCTCAAAACTTTCCTGAATTTTTTCTTTCCTTTTCTGTACATTTTGTTGGTCTATAGTAATATACTAAGATCAATTTAGTGGGATTTAACTAGTACCTATAAAGTCATGAAATCTCTTTCCATCTATCTACATAGTTCTTTCTTTTAGAAAATCAGTTCTTAAAATGTTACTGGATTTGAGGTGCTGGGAGATAGTTACTTAAAGGGATCAATCTGAATTCAACACATAGCATAGTCACATTATTAGATAAACTCTGTTTGTAGATGGTAAATTCTCTCCTACAGGGTCTGATTTGAGTTGCCAAATGTCCCAAACCCTTGCTGTTAGCTGCCATCAAGTCAGCCCTGACTCATGGTGACCCCACGCAAACCCTAGTCTACTTCAAAATTTGTCTTATTAATCTGCTTCCTAGACAAATTCTTAATTTCAAATCCTTTGTTTCACTTAAAATAAGTATGTGGAAATGTTATCTGTGTGAAGCTACTGTGTAATTGAACACATTCAAAACCAAACTCATTGCTGTCGAGTCAATTCTGATTCATAGTGACCCTATAGGACAGAGCAGAACTGCTGCATAAGATTTCCAAGCGGTGGCTGGTGGATTCGAACTGCCAACATTTTGGTTAGCAGCCCAGCTCTTAACCATTGTGCCAGCTGCACACATAGCCTATATGTAATTTTCCTCAACTCACGTCTACTCAATATTGATCTTTCCTGTGTAACAATGAATAGTGTGGGGCATGGGACTTATATTCAATTACGTGGCCAGACTAATCATCTTCCCCAACAACATTATAAGGAGGAGGTAGTTTTAAAAATAGAAACTAAGAGGCAGAAAAATAGCCACACTCAACTCTCTACTGAATATTTCATCTTGATGAAATCAAAGAATCACACAGGTCTGGGGCATCATTGGTCGACCTTCACACCAATCCACATTTAAACTTTCTGGGAAGGTAAGAAGTTGTCCTATTTGTATATAAAGTCTGTTGAAGTAAAACTTCTGAGAGTAAACCATGTTTTATAAATTTTCTGGTGGGAAATTCTTTCCTATGCCTGAGTTACATTTAAAGCCACTGTAAAATAACCAAAAAAGAATTACAGAGAGGTTAATGCCCGGAGGGTGGGGTAGGGGGGTGGGAGAGTGGGAGTAGGGTTGGGAGAGGACTCCCTACAAGAAAGTCCAGCTGCACTATTTCCTTTTTGACAAAATTATAACCCAGAATTTCTTCAAACTGAGTAAAGATTCATATATTTTTCAGATTAGCATATGCTTGAATATTATCTGTAACAGTGACATCTGGTGGCTTTTATTATAATGCTATGGCATCTTTTGTACAGAGCATGCCATAATTGAATAAAATTGGAACACAACTTTGTGCTTTATGCATGACAAAGTAAACATACATGCATATTAACTTTTACCAAAGTATTCCTTATAAAGTTGGTATAGCAAAATGTTGGCTGTTTTGCAAGTTCACAAGTTTGAAACTTTCAGATAAGAGTATACAAATCGATAATGTAACCTTAAACTTTTTAGTCACACTACCTTGAACTTGCTGCCTTTAAATGTATGTGTATTTAACTTTCATTCATTTTCCTTGTGTTGATGGAGTACAGGTTCGGACTGGCATACTCTTTCATAGCTACTTCAAGCACCAGTCTGTCACTCACAGTAGCTAAAACCCTATGCCATCTGGAATAAATTTAATTCATTGCCCTCTTGAGCTCCACCAGGGCTAAATGGAGAGGGAAGGGTGAATAGGTGAACCTCAGTCTTTTTCTCAGTGTGTTAAATGTTAATGATGACCTTGATCTGTCCAAGTGCACTTCTTCCCTCCCCCTAGTTCCCGAGCTCTAGAAACCCATACTCCGAAAAGTTTTCCAAATAAAATTAAAAAAAAAAAGAAGCGAGAGAGACTATATATTAACAACAAATACTCTTTAAAAAGTATTATGTTCTTGATCCACAGCATTTTAAATATTACCCTTCAGTTTGCACTTTTTTTCCTGCTTGGAAAGCACAGTCAGGAGGCTGATTTGTCTTGGCAATTTCCATTTCTTAAACTTCTTTGACAGTCAGTCTCTTTGTACAAGTCGGCTGATGCAGAACTCCTATGCCGAAGTTCTACCATAAAGGGATTTTTAACCTTGTATATTTTAGCCGTCAGGGTATTCAGATAATTTAAATGAGGTAATCTGGTTTAATTTGCACAGTTGAGTCTAGAAAAGAAATGTGGCTTATGCAGCAATATTTGCACTTGTGCGCAAGTTGAAGGTGATCTAAGTAGCACACCAAACTGACGGTCGGATTAGTATTTCTGATTGTTATATGCTATATTTCAGTATATACAAATAAGCAAATCCATTGACCCACTTCAATAACCTGCAATTTCTACTTGCTTTCTTTTCGTCAGAGCTTGTCTTTTGTGGTAGATAATCAGCATTTATCAAGAGACATACTTTATTAGCGTTAAGCAGAGAAACAAATTATACTCCAAAGCAAGATTTTCCTCAAAGAACTGAATTGCAAGAGCAACGATTTAATGTTTATACAACATTGAACTGTGAATATATCCAGGCAAAGAAGATACAAGGTACAGATGCTATTTTGTGAATCAGCTCTGCTGTGGAGTTATCAATCCTAAGAATAAATACGTATTAAAAAAAACAATAAATTCAGTTTTATTATCTTTTACTCCTTTATAGGGGTAAGGATTATTTTTCCAGGTTTATCTAATCTATAGGATAATGTACCAGTACTAGTTTCAATCTGCCCTCTACAACTGTTTACGTCAGTCCCCACAAAAAGCACAAGATTCCTTGATGAACTTTTCTAGGCTGATGAACCATCTATACATGGAAAACTCCCAAATTGATAATTCCATATTTCCACTAAACTCCAGGCTTTGATATCTCATTATTTAATTGGATGGCTAGTAGGCAAACTTAACATACTCAAAGAATTTCTTTATCTGCCAACCAAAGTCACTTCTCCCACAGTCTTCTCATCTGACTAAAAGACACCTTAATTCTTCTAGCAGCTTAGGCTAAAAATCTTGAGTCATCCTCGACTTCTTTCCTTCTTTCATACTCCACGTACAGTCAGTCTGTTAGTAAATTCCATTCGTTTTCAACCATCAAACTATATCCTGATTCAATTACTTATTACCACTGCACAATTACCTCTTTGTCCAAGACACTATCTTTTTTTGCCTGATTATTCACCCTTTTATTGAGCTGTATATTCTCAATCCAGCAGCCAGAAGAATCCTTTTAAGCCTAAATCATGCTTTTGCTTAAATCTCTCCGAAAGATTCAATTATTGTGCAGTGTAAATTCTTATAATTGCTTAGAAGGGTTTGTATAGCCTGGTTCCTTCTTGAACTCCTTTATCTCCTACTATTTGCTCCCTTGCTCGCAACCCCACTGGCCTCCTTGTATATCCTAGAATATAGCACAATGCTGTTGTTTTGGGGGTCTCAGCACTTTCTGTTCCCTTTGCCTAGAACATCATTTTTCCAGGTTACTTCTTTGCTAGCTCTTTCATTTCCTTCAGGTTTTTGTTCAAATCTCATCTCAATGAGGCTTTCCTGACCCCCTCCCCGTATATAATTGTTATCTCCCTCCATCAGTCCCCATGCTCCCTACCTTCCTTCTGTGTTCTTTTCCTCCATGCATCGCCAATGACATAGAGTTTATTTATGTATTTGTTCATTGTTTGTTCATCTCACTCTCTTCCCAGAATATAAACTCCATGAAGGGATTAACGTCTGTTTTGTTCACTGCTGCATTTCTAGCACCTAGAACAGTGCCTGAAACATAATAAAAGCTCAATAAGTCATTATTGAGTGAATGAATGGATTATCAGTAGCAGCATCTTGTAGACACACTACCTAGAAGAAAAGAACATTCTCTCAGGTTAATGTGGTGTGGGGCATCAGGTTTCTGATGAATCTGATACAAGATTCTTTTGTTGGTGTCATAGGGCTTCAAAACTACTAAATGAACCACAGGAAATTTCTTCAACAGTCAAGATGATCCTGGGGACATGTCATCTATGAATTGATATCCCGTCTGAAGTGACTCCAAGAAATACTTGAAATGTATTTTCTGCCTTATACTTGAGAGCAAACAAAGATTAATATGGAACATTAGATTATTTCTTTGTTTTTTTAAATTTAGAATACAATACTGTCTAGCAGTTCAAAAATCAGCCAGTTGTTCTGGTTGTTTATTATTGCATCTCAAACCACCACAGAATGTAATGTCTGATTTAAACAATAACAACATGTAATTTGTTCACGAATCTCAATGGAAGAAAGGCTTGATGGGAGACAGCTTGTCTCTGCTATAATCGAGTGTGGCTCGAAAGCTGGGGGCTGGAATCATCTGAAAGCTCACGTGCCTAGTACTTGATGCTGCCTGTCGGCTGAGATCTTAGCTGAACACCTTGACATGCCTCTACGTATGGCTTGGGCTTCCTTGCCCCAATGGTGACTGAGTTCGAAAGGATGAGTAGTCCCAAGAGAGCAGCTCAGGCAGAAGCCATATCACCTTTTAAGAACCAGCCTTGGAAGTCGTGCAGCACCAATTTTGCTGCATACTATTTGCCAAGGCCACCACAAAGGCCCACCCCCCCCGATTGCAAGGGAAGGTTCTCCTTAACATTCTGATGGAGGAGTGTCAAGGTTCTAAAAGAGCATGTGCAACCAGAATATTGCTGTGGCTATTTTTGGACAACAATACCTGCACATCCGCCACAAAGTATTTGAGATGCTTTGAGGTCTACGTGGATTCAAATGATGTTCTATTGATAGAGCTCATGGTAATTTTTTTAGGATTGCCATGTAGTTTTTTAAATAATCTCTGTACTGCTATCATACAGAAGATAGTATGGCAGTTTTAAAATTATGTCCACAAATCTTTCACAGTCTTCCCATCAAGAAGTGGCCACTATGTTCCCTCCACTTGAATCTGGGTTTATAACTAATACAATGCAGAAGAAGTGACATTTGTGAATTACAAGGAAGATTTTACATTCTTCTCTAGAACCCTTGTGTTTGGAACTGTGAGCCACTGTGTAAGAAGTCCAACTATCCTGAAGTCTCCTTACTATGACGAAGCCTAGGCCAGTCTCAAGGGGCCATGTTTAGGTGAACTGGATGACAGTGCACCTGAGATCCCAGTTAACAGCCAGAATCAAGTGCTATTTGAGTGATATTTGTAAACCAGTTTATATGTCCAGCCCAGCTGAGCCTTCAGATGGCTGCAGCCTCACCTACATCTGAATGCAATCAGAAGAGACCCCGAGTGAGACCTGCACAGCCAAATAGTTCTAGAATTTCTGACCCACAAAATCATCAGCAAAATAAAATAGTTGTTTTAAGCCACTGAGTTTTGCAGTAATTCGTTATTTAGTAAAGGATAACTGAACAGGTAGGGATAATGGCCAAGAGAGTATAATTTTTGTCTGAGGGCTAAAATTAAAATCTTTAATTCTCTATTTGCTCAGAAAACTGTATTATGGAGCTCTAAGTTAATATTAAATTAGTTTTTAGAAAATTATATCCAAATGATAATCTCTGAGGTTTTTCAAAAGTTCTATATTTTCTGGAAACTTCTTTTGGTAAGAGGTCCATAGAAAATGAGAGTTCAATCACAGATGCCAATTTAACCTACATTGCTAACCTATTTTTATAAGAAGAAGCTATAAGATATACCCCACAAAAGATGTAGCCGCTTTAGTAATTTCACACTTGCTGTTTCCTATGCCAGGAATTTATTTTCTCAGATTTTCAGATGGCTTCCTCTTTCTCATCAATCATATCTTTACTAAAATATCACTTCTTACAAGGAGTCTTCCCCAGAGGCGCTGTGTATAATAACCTATCCCTTCCAATCATTCCCTACCCCTTTATCCTGTTTCTTTTTCTATACCACATTAATCACTATCTGAAATTGTCTTAGATAATTTATTTTTTATTCTTTCCTCTCCTACTAGGATGTAACGCCTATGAGGGAATGGAAATTATCTGCTTGTCTCCCAGTATTTAGAATAATATTTGGCAAATAGTTGGCCCTCATCCAATACTTGCTTCATGAATGCATGAAATATAATTCTGAAAACATCACAGGGAAAATATTTACAGTGCTCTAAATCTACATATGAGTAGTCTGAAGCAAAAAAAAAGAATTCGCCCAGTTTTTAATGTATCCCTCTGATGTACATAAGGTACATTAGAGATAAGCCTCAGAATTAAAGAAAAAGATTATTTTTATGAAGTTGAAAATACAATAAATTTTTTCTTCTAAACTTTCTCCTCTCTTATAGAAGACAACAAAGCATATTCTCTAAGGTGAGAAATTAATGATACAGTTATAATTATGCCCTCCGAGATGACAAAATGTGTCCCTGGCTGGCATAAATGGTTAGCACTTGGCTATTAACTGAAAGATTGGTGGTTCAAACCCACCCAGAGGCACCTCAGGAGAGTGGCCAGTGATCTGCTACTGAAAGATCATAGTCATTGAAACCCTGTCGAGCACAGTTCTACTCTTGACACACAGGTTGGCCATGAATTGGAATTGACTTGACAGCAACTGGAAAAGATGATAAATAGAATTCTTAAAAAGTAGGAAAATTTTAGCATATATTTTAAACATTTAAGAGGAATAGAGATTTATTTTTGGTCACTGTGCAAAGTGTGATGCTAGAAGCAATGAAGAGACATAAGGTACATCAGACCACGATACTGCTGTCAATGAGGGGAAGGAAGGACAGGAGATAAAGTTTGTGATCTCAGCCACACGTCACACACTGGCTATGCCCTCAGCCTTCTTCCTCATTAATTCTCAACAGCAATACTACGTGATGGATATTACCACCTTTATTTGACTCACGAGTAAACTGAGGCTCAGAGACTCTAAGAAAATTCCCCAAGGTCAAAGAACTATTAAGTGATGGAATACACACTGGTACTTAAGTCTGTTTCTAAAGTCCATTCTGGAGATGAGACTATGTCCAAATAGCCATAATACAAAAAGCCAATAATAATTGCTGTACAAGATGTGTGGATTAAGTGTTACAAAAGTTATGAGAATGGAGAGATTCTACATCTGGCGCATTTTCAGGGACAGCCTTATCGAGCTTTATATAGTCAGTTTTCAGGGATATATATTTGTTAGATTAATTGCTAGAAAAATGATAGTTTGGTTTCAATGATTAAACCATTTATTATTCCTTTGCAGTAAAACAATTGAAAAAACATAGTAAAAAACTCTTCAAATTATTGAGTCATTAATTATAATTTTTTTTCAAGATTGTGGACATGCTGGCCTGTGCACAAGTAAACGTGAAGATGCGCTTATGTAAGTTTCACCAAAGCTACTCTATAACCAGAGAATATAATCAAAATACACTGAGTTTATGGGTGTAGTTAAAGTCAATTGCTTAATATTTTAGGGTTGATTGTAATAAATCTGTACAACTCTTTGGCTATTACTAGTTTGCTGTAAAGGTATACTTTGTTATACTATTTTTAATACAACTTATACGGAGTTTCAAACTTCTGTTAGATCTTTTAAAAAGTTACAGTGTTAGTTGTAATGAAATGTTAATGAAATGCATCTCAAAGTCAGGAAAATATTTGAGCGGCAGACTGAAAATAGTGAAGCGGATAATTTAAGAAGAAAACAAAACTGAGAATTAGTTTTAAAAGTTTGTCCTATTGTTTCTACTGATGAGAAATTATAAAAAACAATAGTAACAAAGTACATATTCACTCTTTTTGCATTTTTTTCTCGTTCTGGGTTGGAATATTATAGCGCTTCGAAATTGTTTTTTCCAAGTACAAGCCAAGCATTATTCACCTAACTCCTTTCTTGATGTTGTTGTTGTTAGGTGCCATCAGGTCGCTTCCGACTCATAGCGACCCTATGCACCACGGAACAAAACACTGCTCGGTCCTGTGCCATCCTCACAATCGTTGTTATGCTTGAGCCCATTGTTGCAGCCACTGTGACAATCCATCCGGTTGAGGGTCTTCCTCTTTTTCAGTGACCCTGTACTTTACCAAGCATGATGTCCTTCTCCAGGGATGGATCCCTCCTGACAACATGTCCAAAGTATGTAAGATGAAGTCTCGCCATCCTTCCTTCTAAGAAGCATTCTGGTTGTACTTCTTCCAAGACAGATTTGTTCATTCTTTTGGCAGTCTGTGGTATATTCAATATTCTTCACCAACACCACAGTTCAAAGGCTTCAATTCTTCTTTGGTCTTCCTTATTCATTGTCCAGCTTTCGCATGCATATGATGTGATTGAAAATACCATGGCTTGGGTCAGGCCCACCTTAGTCTTCGAGGTGACATCTTTGCTTTTCAACACTTTAAAGAGGTCTTTTGCAGCAGATTTGCCCAATGCAATGTGTCTTTTGATTTCCTGACTGCTGCTTCCATGGGTGTTGATTGTGGATCCAATAAAATGAAATCCTTGACAACTTTAATCTTTTCTCCATTTATCATGATGTTGCTTATCAGTCCAGTTGTGAGGATTTTTGTTTTCTTTATGTTGAGGTGTAATCCATACTGAAGGCTGTGGTCTTTAATGTTCACCAGTAAGTGCTTCAAGTCCTCTTCACCTTCAGCAAGCAATGTTGTGTCATCTGCATATTGCAGGTTGTTAATGAGTCTTCCACCAAATCTGTTGCCACATTCTTTTTCATATAGTCCAACTTCTTGGATTATTTGCTCAGCATACAGATTGAATAGGTATGGTGAAAGGATGCAACCCTGACACACACCTTTCCTGACTTTAAACCACTGCAGTATCCCCTTGTTCTGTCTGAACAACTGCGTCTTGATCTGTATACAGGCTTCTCATGAGCACAGTTAAGTGTTCTGGAATTCCCATTCTTCGCAATGTTATCCATAATTTGTTATGATCCACACAATTGAATGCCTTCGCATAGTCAATAAAACACAAGTAAACATCTTTTTGATATTCTCTGCTTTCAGCCAGGATCCATCTGATATCAGCAATGATATGCCTGGTTCCACGTCCTCTTCTGAATCCGGCCTGAATTTCTGGCTGTTCCTTGTCGACATACTGCTGCAGCCGCTTTTGAATGATCTTTAGCAAAATTTTACTTGCATGTGATATTAATGATATTGTTCAATAATTTCCACATCTGGCTGGATCACCTTTCTTGGGAATAGGCATAAATATGGATCTCTTCCAGTTGGTTGGCCAGGTAGCTGTATTCCAAATTTCTTGGCATAGACAAGTGAGCACTTCAGTGCTGCATCCGTTTGTTGAAATATCTCAATTGATATTCTGTCAATTCCTGGAGCCTTGTTTTTCATCAATGCCTTCAGTGCAGCTTGGACTTCTTCCTTCAGTACCATCGGTTCCTGATCACATGCTCCCTCTTGAAATGGTTGAACGTCGACCAATTCTTTTTGGTATAATGACTCTGCTATTCCTTCCATCTTCTTTTGATGCTTACTGCGTCGTTTAATATTTTCCCCATAGAATCCTTCGCTATTGCAACTCCAGGCTTGAATTTTTTTCTTCAGTTCTTTCAGCTTGAGAAATGCCGAACATGTTCTTCTCTTTTGGTTTTCTATCTCCAGCTCTTTGCACATGTCATTATAAGACTTTACTTTGTTTCTCGGGCCGCCATTTGAAATCTTCTGTTCAGTTCTTTTACTTCATCATTTCTTCCTTTTGCTTTAGCTATTTGATGTTCAACAGCAAGTTTCAGAGTCTCTTCTGACTTTTCTTCTGGTCTTTTCTTTCTTCCTGTCTTTTTAATGATCTCTTGCTTTCTTCATGTATGATGTCCTTGATGCCATTCCACAACTTGTCAGGTCTTCAGTCAGTAGTGTACAACGTGTCAAATCTATTCTTGAGATGGTGTCTAGATTCAGGTAGGATATACTCAAGGTCCTACTTTGACTTTCGTGGACTTGTTCTAATTTTCTTCAGTTTCAACTTGAACTTGCATATGATCAGTTGATGGTCTGTTCTGCAGTCAGCCCCTGGCCTTGTTCTGACTGATGATATTGAGCTTTTCCATCAGCTCTTTCCACATATGTAGTCCATTTGATTCCTGTGTATTCCATCTGATGAGGTCCATGTAAATAGTTACCGTTTATGTTGGTGAAAAAAGGTATTTGTGGTGAAGAAGTCATCGGTCTTGCAAAATTCTGTCATGTGAAAATAGCAAAATTCTATCAGGCAAACACAAAGTGTGTGACTAGAGAATACCAGTGCAATTAAGAGAATGCTTTCCTGGTGTGCTTGATAAATACCTCTGCCCTCTAACAATTGTGCTTTGGGTGTGTGTAGAGCCAATCTCGACTGTTACAGATATTAAAGAGAAAAGCACGTACATAATTATCCAACTTCTCATAAATCAAAGGGCAGCTATGGATTTCAGCTAAAAAAACAATATAACTTTAAGACTCAAAAAAGGTAAATACTCAAATTTTGTCTACTTTTCTTTTACTGTTTTGACTTTTCATATATGAATATATTTGAGCTTCCCAAAAAACTTCTCTGTCTTTGACTTCCAAACATAAAATACAGCTTTTGTGAGAACCTTGAGATCATTTTGTTACCACTGGAAAGTAGTTAAAATGGTTTACAATTTCAAACAGCGCTGAATCTCTAGCGTGTGTGTGCGGGCGCCTGCACGTGTACGCCTGCCTGTGTGGGTAAATAAGAAGCATGCCAGGCAACATAAAACATTCACTGAAGAAAGGTCCTGAATCTGGTTTGGCAAATCAGGATGCCACTGTGTATGAGGGTATTACTTACATGAGCGGCAGCTGTTCTTGTGACTCTAAAGTTAAACACATTGGCTAAGTATATTCTGAAGCCAGTGATAAACAAGTATCTCAAAGATACAGCCATACAACAGCACATGTTTAGCCTTTTATGTACGACAATGGGTGTCCCACATCAGCTTTCTTCTTCTTCGGGTTTCCTGCAGCCCCCCCGATTGTCCCTGTCACCCGGTGCCAGATGGGAAGTGAGAGCTCAGCTGATCCACCTCTTTGTGGTGGAAACCCCTAGAGCTTCAACTCCAGGCTACAGGTTACCGAAGCCGTCATGAAAAATTCAGAGCTGATATTAACAAGTCTGCTGAAAGTAAAGTGCATGTCACATTATCCACCCTGCCTTTCAGTTAATACTAAAGCTACTGTCGCCAAAGGAAGAAATGCATACTTTCTGTGTTCGTGTTCAAAACTATTTAGGCTGTACTATGTATATTCAGAACTACGAAGAAAGATACTGTAAAAAAAAAAAAAAAATAGACGAGAGAAAGATCAGACAGTTGAATTACAGAGAGTCCCAGAGAATGACTGAAAAGTAGAATAGTGAGTTGGAATGAAGAAGTAGCCTCCTAATACTTGGAGTGAAAAATGAAAATATTTTAATGAAATTCCAGTTCTGTGCTTCATTAAATGATTAAAAGTGTTTATCATTATTTTATATATGCATTGTTTCCCTATTTGTCTAGTAATCAATCTATTTTGTAAAAGTTCTTTTAATTAAAGAACTCTGAAAAGACTTACGATCCTATGGAGAAAATTCTGAGATATTAAAAAAGTTAACTACTAATTATAATTTTTGAGTACTAGTTATATGTCAAGCATTGTTCTAAGCATTTTCATGAATTATCCCATTTTTTTCTCACAACAAACCAATAAGGTAGGTACTATTTATTATTAATACCATTTTACAGATTCGGAAACCAAGATACTGAAAGGTTAAGTGACTTGCCTAAAGTCACATAGTAAGCGACAAATTTAAATCCAGGCAGTCTCTCTCCAGATCCTATGCACTTAACCACTGCTGCATCGCTGCTGTTAATATTGTATATTTTAAAGAATACAGAGAAGTTCAAAGGATATTACAACATCTTACCCCTTTCCAAAATCAACAGTTACACTTCTTCTTCTTCTTCTTTTTTTTAAATAAACTAAACATCATTTTACAGATGAAGCTGAAGTTTCCTTTGACAATCACCTCAATCCTATCACCCTTGAATCTTCCTTAGAGGCAACTATTATCATGAGTTAGGTGTGTATTCTTTCGTTTATTCTTAAAATCTAATTTTATGTGAATGTATACGCTATGAGGTAACACTGTAAAAAGCTTCCTGCAGCTTCCCGTTTTTTCTCAATGCTTTGGTTTCTGTTATGATCTGTACATATTAAATATAAAACTTTAAAAGGAAAGTCAAAGGACCATGAGAGTTTGCGAGAATTTAAGGAGGGGGAGCAGGGATGACCCAGCCATAGGCTACAGTACATATATTACCTCGTGAGTTGAATGGGATTTAATGGGAGCACATAGGAGGTCCTAGCATGAATGCAATGATTTAGTAGCTAGACAGACACATCAACCAACTGTCAACCTCCTTTGATTCCCAACCCCCTTTCTAATGAAATGGAGGAGCTATACCTCATTAGAAACTTTAAAGAAAATATGCCAAGTCTCTTTTCAATTAAGAAATTTCAAATTTTCCTTTCTTTACAAAATGTACTCATTTTTGTCATCAGATTATAAAATCATCCCTGAAATTTAATCAGGGTATAAAATGTTTCTCAACTGTAATGTTAGAGTACATTATAATTTAAATAATTAAAAGTAAGTATAGTGAAGTTTCCAAATAGCCGAGAATACAGGCAGATGTAGTCTTCCAACAGATAGAAGTTAATCTGTATCAAGGAAGAAATACATTAAGTGAATTGAGTACATATGACTTGAACACAACCAAACCCTCTTGGTAATCTAAATGAGAGCTATTTAGTTGTAAAAGCCCAGCACATTATCTTGGATGTATCATTCTTAGTCTAAGCCTTTCTCTGCTCTAAACTACTCTCTTTAAAAAAGGGACGAGAGGAGGGAGCAAAGTGATTCAAAATATCAATAGATAATCTGATTATTATTCTCTTTCACTTGTGAGGTTTATTATAGTAAACAAATGTCATAAGACAGGTGAACTATTATATGTAACAAAATATCAGAAAGTTGTTGTAAAATCTAAGTTGTACTGGTTATTGCCATTTACTCAAAGTCTGCTGCTTGAAGGCCAAGAGGTAGATTTACCAGTATTAACTAACACTAGAATTTCACATACATTTATCTACTACCCAATTTCAATCTCAAAATCAAATTAACTGTAATACGTTTGATTTTAAATGGATATTTGCATCTGAGAGTAATGCAAAATTTCAGGTTAATTGCAAGAGCAGTACAGATGGCTTAATAGTAGTAAAGCTTGCCATAGTTTGTCAAGAATCAAATAAGCCATGATACCAAAATTACAATTGAATGAAAAAAGAAATTCTAATACTGTTTTGTTGTCATTGTGTGAGATTTATCCATACGTATTTGTCAATTTTTGTACTTTACAACAATGTCATGGTGTGAAATGGTCACAAACAAAAATTTTAATAAATAGGTAAGTTGAAAAGGAACACCCTTTGCTTATTTTTCCCTGTATCAATTTCCCTAATGCCGAACGATGTTGGCAGGATAGGCATTTTAAATATCATTTGAAAATATGTGAATTAGAATGTAATCTCTCAGCATTGAATGTATCAGCTATTTCAGATCAGTGATTAACTTCTGGGAAGATAACTTTAAAAATGGAAACTCTGTCTCCAAGATTTAAAACTCCAAAACTTCCAATTTTGGAACTAAATGTAAACCCACATATAGTACTATTTATGATAGGAATTATTTTTCTTTTTAGGACTTCCAAGATGTTTCTTTGTGAATCTTATTGCTCAAATGACTTCTGCCCGCATAAGTATTTGATATTGTCATGTATCTAACTAAACTGTAAGTTACCTGAAGGCAGCCCAACCAGTGTTTATTTTGCACATAGCAGGCGCTCAGCAAATTTTGGGGTCTCAAGAAATTTTATTGATTTGACCCAGATTTAAAATTTATATTTTATATTATATTTCATTTATATTTTAAATTAGTACTAATAGTCATGTAATTTTCTAATCAAAATTTCTATGATTGGTTTTCAGACTTTGGAGTTTTTCTAGCTATCACATAACCTAGTTAGAATAGGTAGGCCATATTATTTTATATGATAAATAACAAACCTTGAACTTATTTCCTCAGAATTTGGGTTTGCAAATATCCATTCCTAGTGCCTTAATCATTGTAATATGAAGACCAGATGGATAGGCACATCATTTTACTTTTTGGATGGAAAAGCAAGTCACAGAGAAATTCAACAATTTTTTTCAGACAATATCACACTTTCATTCTTCTTGGAACCAGTTATCTTTTGCTTTCCTGTAAAGATTTAATTTTGAAATGTTTTAGCCAATAATCATATAATAAAGCTGGATTGTTGTTGTTAAATGTCATCGGGTGGGCTCTGATTCATAGTGACCTTATGTATAACAGCGCAAAAGGGTGCCTGGTCTTGCGCCATCTCTAAGATCTTTGATATATTTGATCCCATTGTGTGACTATTGTGTCAATCTATCTCATTGAGGGTTTCCCTCGTTTTCACTGATTACATCCAATATGTATAGAAATGTATAATTAAGGCGTTATTTAGGTATGTAGTTTCATTACTAACACAACAACCAGATTTCTATTACTAAAATAAATTTTTAAAATAATTGTTTATCTGGACAATCAATATGTGTATTAACTCATTTTTTGATGTGAAGGCAGATTTTTACTGTAATTGTTAAACTGTTAGGCTTTGTAAGTGACCATAAGAGACAAGGAATTGAGTATGGCTATCAGAAACCCTGGCAGCATAGTGGTTAACAGCTACAGCTGCTGACCAAAAGGTCAGCAGTTTGAATCCACCAGGTGCTCCTTGGAAACCCTATGGGGCAGTTCTACTCTGTTCTTTAGGGTCTCTAGGAGTCAGAAATGACTTGACGGCAATGGGTTTGTTAGTAGTTACAAGAACATGTTTGCAACATGTAGCACAATTTAGCAGAGGAAGAGGCAGAATAAGGTCCTTACTTTGAAGGAGGGTAAAACTAAGCAGTAAACTTTTTAGAAACGGTTTGACAGTGTGAAGATCCAGTCTCAAAATGGGTTTTCTGATGTTATTTCATCTCAAGAGATGTTTAAAACAAACACGTATTCTCTTACCTATCTAGCCCCAAATTCTTACACATGGCACCAGTCAAAAGCTACAGTTAAAAAAGGTTGGTATCCAGCCTGGTATTGGTACAATGACAGATACATTGCCCATGGAACAGAATTGAGAACCCAGATGTAGATCCATCCACCTACCGTCACCTGATCTTTGATAAGGGTCCAAAATCCATCAAATGGGGGAAAAGACAGTCTTTTTAACAAATAGTGTTAACAAAACTGGATGTCCGTCTTCAAAAAAAATGAAATAGGACCCATACCTCACACTATACCCAAAAACTAATTCAAAATGGATCAAAGACCAAAATATAAAGCCAAAGACTATAAAGTTCATAGAAGAAAAAACAAAATCAATGCTAGAGGCTCTAATATATGGCATTAACAGGATACAGACCATAACCAACAACACACAAACTCTAGAAGATAAGCTAGTGCCATGGATTGAATTATGTTCCCCCAAAAATGTATGGGTCATTATTCCCAGTATTGTATGTTTGTGTAATCTGATGTGATTTATGTGTTGTAAACTCTATCATTATGATGAGGTTATACTGATGAGGTTTACAAGATTAGATAGTGTCTTAATCCAATATCTTTTGAGATATAAAAGAGAGAAGCGAGCAGAGACACATGGGAATTCACACTACCAAGAAAGCAGTGCCAGGAGTAGAGCGCGTCCTTTGGACCTGAGATTCCTGTGCTGAGATGCTCCCAGACTGATACATCACAAGGACCTTTCTCCAGAGCTGATAGAGAGAGAAAGTTTTCCCCTGGAGCTGATGCCTTGAATTTGGACTTGTAGTCTACTGGACTGTGAGAGAATAAACTTCACCTTGTTAAAGCCATCCACTTGTGGTATTTCTGTTAGAGCAACACTAGAGGACTAAGACAGCTAGATAGCTAGGATAGTCTAAAAATTAAACACTTACGCTCATCAAAAGACTTCATCAAAAGAGTAAAATGAGAACCTAGACTGGGAAAAAAAATTTGGCTCTTACAAATCAGACAAAGATCTAATCTCTAAAGTCTACAGGAAAATCTCACACCTCTACAACAAAAAGACACATAATCCAATTAAAAAATGGACAAAGGAAATGAACAGACACTTCACCAAAGAAGACATTCAAGTGACTAACAGACACTTGAGGAAATGCTCACGATCACTAGCCATTAGGGAAACGCAAATCAAAACCACAATGAGATACCATCTCACCCTGGCATTACTGGCACTAATCAAAAAAAACAGGAAATAACAAATGCTGGACAGGCTGTGGGGAGATTGGAACTCTTATGCACTGCTGATGGGAATGCAAAATGACGCAACCATTTTGGTAAATGATATGGCGCTTCCTTAGAAAGCTAGAAATAGACATATCATTCAATCCAGCAATACTACGCCTTGGAATATATCCTAGAGAAATAAGAGCCATCGGACGAATAGATATATGCACACTCATGTTCATTACAGCATTGTTCACAATAGCGAAAAGATGGATACAACCTAAATGCCCATCAACAGATGAACGGATAAACAAACTATGGTACATACACATAATGAGTATTATGCAACTATAAAGAACAACGATGAATCTGGGAAGCACGTCATAACATGGATGAATCTGGAGGGCATTGTGCAGAATGAAATAAATCAATCACCAAAGGACAAATATTGTATGAGACGACTACTGTAAAAACTCATGAAAAGGTTTACACACAAAAAGAAACAATATTTGATGGTTACGAGCTGGAGGTGGGGATGGAAAAACACTAAATAGACAATAGATAAGTGGTAACTTTGGTAAAGGGTAAGACAGTACACAATACTGGGGAAGCCAGCACAGCTTGTACAAGGCAAGGTCATGGAAGCTCCATAGACACATCCAAACTCCCTGAGGAACCGATTTTCTGGGCTGAGGGCTATGGGAACCATGGTTTCAGGGAACATCTAGCTCAACTGGCATAACATAGTTTATAAAGAAAATGTTCTACATTTTACTTTGGTGAGTAGTGTCTGGGGTCTTAAAAGCCTGTGAGTGGCCATCTAAGATACTCCACTGGTCACACCCCTTTGGGAGAAAGGGAGAATGAAGA
>NW_004444114.1:3645455-3673680 GCF_000243295.1 Trichechus manatus latirostris
GAAAGGGAGAATGAAGAAAACTAAAGATACAAGGGAAATATTAGTCCAAAGGACTAATGGACCACAACTACCACGGCCTGCACCAGACTGAGTCCAGTACAACTAGATGGTGCCCGGCTACCACCACTGACTGCTCTGACAGAGATCACAATAGAGGGTCCCAGACAGAGCTGGAGAAAAATGTAGAACAAAGTTCTGGCTCACAAAAAAGGCCAGACTTACTGGCCTGACTGAGACTGGAGAAACCCCGAGATTATGGCCCCTAGACATCCTTTTAGCTCAGTAATGAAGTCCGTCCCGAGGTTCACTCTTCAGCCAAAGATTAGACAGGCCCACAAAAAGAAACGAGACCAAAGGGGCACACCAGACCAGAGGCAAGGACTAGAAGACAAAAGGGGACAGGAAAGCTGGTAATAGAGAACCCAAGATTGAGAAGGGAGAGTGTTGACATGTGGGGTTGTTAACCAATGACATAAAACAATATGTGTACCACCTGTTTAATGAGAAGTTAGTTTGTTCTGTAAACCCTCATCTAAAGTACAATCAAAAAAAAAAAAGAGGAGGAAGAAAAGAAGTCATATAACCTAATTCTTTGAACAACTTACATAATATTATAGGTATTCCATAAATATTTATTAAATGACTGAATAAAGCTGACAAAACAAAACAAAAAAGTTGTTATCCTCTGCAGTGTTGGCAGGACCTTGGTAGGAGAAGTCAACAACTACTAACAGTTTTCAGAAATCCCTTCTTGTCCAACTTTGTGAAAAATCAGCTAGTAGTTTGGCTTAAACGAAAATTTTTAAAAAGGATTTACTTAAGAGACAGGGCCAAGATGGCGAAATAGTCAGACACTTCCTTTCGTCTGTCTTACAACAAAAACCTAAAAAAACAAGTGAATCAAATATATATGCCAATCTAGGAACCCTAGTCATCAAAGACAAAGCTGAAGAGTTGGATTGAGTGGCAAGTGGAAGGAGACACAATTCAAAAGCAATAGAAATGGTAAACTACAGATTGGAGATTCACTGGCAACCTGCTAGCTGAATCTGCACAGTGCATATGGGCTGAGGCAAGCAGCAAAATTCTAAGCCAAGGCCCACCCACACCTGGTGCAGCCAAGAAGCAGCGAATGTGCACGCACCTCCAGAACCAAACAGGAGCAACACGAGGCCTGCGAAAGTTAACTGCAAGCTCTCAACCTACTGTGTATGCTGGCAAAACAAGCCCTTCTCCTCAGAGCTTCACAGCAGAGAAGCACTTTCTTCCCCTCACCCACACCACACCCTGCTCTGACACCAATCCTATAGCATTCAACAATGCCATGCCCCCTAAGCCGGTAACCGAGGGCCAGTCAGGAGGCCCTGCCACTTTGCCCAGCCACTGGCATATGGGGTCCACAGACTTGGAGCATCCCTCACCCCCACCAAGTCCCTTGTGGGCTGATTCAACAACGAACGCCCTCATTAACCTAAAACAGCAGGGCATACATCTGAAGCCCATTTTCACCTGCAGCAGTCATGGGAGAGTTGCAGATTTGTGACATTTGACACCTCTCCACCCCCTAAGAAGGGGCCTCACCTACCCACACTGGGGGCCTGAGGGCAGGTGGTACCACTCACTCCATCTAGCTGCCCACGACAGGGGTCTGAGAATTAGTGGTGCCTCCCAATCCCTTCAGCCAACAGCACCAGGTGTCCAAGGACCAGCTACACTACCCCCCAACTACACTCTCTAGGGGACAGGGAAATGTCCTCCATCCAGGCACCGAGGGGCAGCCCCTGCCTTGCCCCACACATCACCGCCCCATGACAACCAGAGACCTGTGCCTGCTCCAAACACCTCCACCCAGCCCTGCCCACCTAGGACTGTAGGGGAGAGTCTGCACCACGTACTCAGTGATCAGCGACCCAGACACCTGTACCCTGAATAACCACACCCCTGCAAGAACAGTGAACAGACTCCTGGGCTCACACACCTAGCAGCTGCTCTGATCATGTGGAGACCGGACATGAGAGCGTCAATGATGTCAGCAAGCAAAACAGCTCACAAGCCCAGCCTACTTGGGCGTATCAAAACAAAACAAAATAAAAATACAGGACACAGTAAACAAAAATACAATAAATAAATAAATATAATAACTTATTGATGCCTCAGAGACAACAATCAATATCAAATCACATAAAGAAGCAGGACAAGATGGCTCCAGCAAGTGATCAAAATAAAGAACAAGAAAACCTTCTGGAATAAGTCAATGGAACTACTTGAGAAAGAATTTAAAAGACTAATATACATAGCTGTCCCAGAAATCAGGAAGGAGATCAGGCAAAACTCTGAGCAATCCAAGGAACATACAAAGTAATAGAAGAATCCAGGAAAACAACACGAGAACAAAATGAAAGGATCAACAGGTTGCTAGAAACCATACAGAGACAGTAACTAGAAATCTGAAAGATTGACAATAAAATTTCAGAATTAGACTACTCAATACAAGGTCATAGGAGCAGAATTGAGACAATGGAAGTCAGAATTAGTGAGATTGAAGATAAATCCCTTGAAACCAATTTGTTTGAGAAAAAATCAGAAAAAAAAAAAAATGAAGAAATCCTAAGGATTATGTGAGATACTATCAAGAGGAAAAACCTACAAGTGATCAGAGTACCAGAACAGGGTGGATAACAGAAGACACAGACAGAATTGTTGAAGACTTGCTAGCAGAAAACTTCCTAATATGAAAGATGAGAAAATATCTATCCAAGAAGCTCAACAAACACCATACAGGGTAGACCCCAAAAGAAAGTCACCAAAACATATCATAATCAAACTTGCCAAAACCAAAGACAAAGAAAGAATCTTGAGAGTGGCTAGGGATAACTGAAAAGTCATTGAAAAGAGAAATAGCTCCACAATAATAGCAGGAGACTTGAACACATCACTTTTGATGAAGGACAGAACATATAGAAAGAAACTCAATAAAAATACAGACGATCTAAATGCCACAATCAACCAACTTGATCTCATAGACATATAGAGAACATTCAACCCAACAGCAGCTAAGAATATGGAACATTCTCCAGCATAGACCACATTTTAGGCCACAAAGCAAGTCTTAACAGAATCCAAAAACACTGAAATAATGCAAAGCATCTTCTCTGATCATAATGCCATAAAAGTAGAAATCAGTAACAAAAACAGCAAGGAAAAAAATCAGCTATATGGAAACTGAACAACATCTTTCTTAAAAACTACTGGCTTATAGAAGAAATCAAAGATGGACTAAAGAAATTCTTAGAATCAAATGGGAATGAAAACACATCAAGACCTTTGTGACACAGCAAAAGCAGTGCTTAGAGGTCAATTTACAGCAATAAATGCACACATTAAAAAAGAAGAAAGGGCCAAAATCAAAACATTAACCCTACAACTAGAACCACTAGGAAGAGAGCAGCAAAAGAAGCCCTCAGGCACCAGAAGAAAGGAAATAATAAAGATTAGAGCAGAAATAAATGACATAGAAAATAGAAAAACAATTTAAAGAATCAATAAGACCAAAAGTTGGTTCTTTGAAAAGATCGGTAAAACCAGCAAACCATTTGCCAAACTGACAAAAGAAAAACAGAAGAGTATGCTAAAAACCTGAATAAGAAACGAGCTGGGTGATATCATAACAGATCCAACCCAACTAAAAAGGACCATAACAGAATACTATGAAAAATGGTACTGCAACAAATTTGAAAACCCAGGGGAAATGGACAAATTTCTAGAAACACACCACCTACCTAAACTAACACAAACCGAGGTAGAAAAACTAAACAAACCCATAATAAAAGAAGAGATTGAAGAAGTAATAAAAAAAAACTCCCAACAAAAAAAAAGCCCTGGCCCAGATGGCTTCATTGGAGAATTCTATCAAACTTTCGGAGAAGAGTTAACATTAATACTACTAAAGCTATTTCAGAGCATAGGAAAGGAAGGAATAATCGCAAACTCATTCTACGAAGCCAGCATAGTCCTGATACTAAAGCCAGGCAAAGACATCACAAAAAAAGAAAACTACAGACCAATATCCTTCGTGAACATAGACGCAAAAATTCTCAACAAAATTCTAACCAACAGAATTCAACAGCATATAAAAAAAAAATAATAATACATCATGACCAAGTGGGATTCATACCAGGTACGCAGTGATGGTTCAATATTAGAAAATCAATCAATGTAATCCACCACATAAATAAAACAAAAGAAAAGAACCACATGATCTTATTGACTGACACAGAAAAGACACTTGACAAAGTCCAACACCCATTCCTGATAAAAAACTTTCAGCAAAATAGGAATAGTTGGGGAATTCCTCAACATAATAAAGGGCATTTATACAAAGCCAATAGCCAACATCATTCTAAACAGAAACTGAAAGCATTCCGCTTGAGAACGGGAACCAGACAAGGATGCCCTCTATCACCACTATTATTCAACACTGTGCTGGTAGTCCTAGCTAGAGTAATAAGGCAAGAAAAAGAAATAAAGGGCATTCAAATTGGTACAAAAGGGGTAAAATTATCCATATTTGCAGATGATATGATCTTATACACAGAAAACCCCAAAGAATCCACAAGAAAGTTACTGGAACTAATAGAAGATTTCAGCAAAGTATCAGGATACAAGATAAATATACAAAAATCAGTTGGATTCCTCTACACCAACAAAGAGAACTTCGAAGAGGAAATCACCAAATCAATACCATTTGCAATAGCCCTCAAGAAGATAAAGTACTTAGGAATAAATCTAACCAGGGATATGAAGGACCTATACAAAGAAAACTATAAGACACTACTGCAAGAAACCAAAAGAGACCTTCATAAGTGGAAAAACATACCATGCTCATGGATAGGAAGACTCAACATCGTGAAAATGTTAATTCTACTCAAAGCAATGTACAGATACAATGCAATTCCTATCCAATTTCCAACAGCATTCTTTAATGAGGTGGAGAAAAAAATCACCCACTTTATATGGAAAGGGAAGAGGCCCCGGATAAGTAAACCATTATTAAAGAAGAACAAAGTGGGATGTCTCACATTACCTGATTTTAGAACCTATTATACAGCCACAGGAAACCCTGGTGGTGTAGTGGTTGAGAGATACTGGCAGTTTGAATCCACCAGGCTCTCCTTGAAAACTCTATGGGGCAGTTCTACTCTGTCCTATAGGGTCACTATGAGTTGGAATCGACTAGAAGGAAATGGATTTGGTTTTTTTTATACAGCCACAGTAGTCAAAACAGCCTTGTACTGTACAACAACAGACACATAGACTAATGAAACAGAATTGAGAATCCAGGTGTAAATCCATCCATCTATGAGTTGCTGATATTTGACAAAAGCCCAAAATCTGTTAAATGGGGAAAAGACAGTCTCATAAACAAATGATGTTGGTATAACTGGATATCCATCTGAAAAAAATGAAGCAGGACCCATACCTCACACCATACACAAAAACTAACTCAAAATGGATCAAAGATGTGAATATAAAATCTAAAATGATAAAGATCATGGAAGAAAAAATAGGGACAATGCTAGGGGCCCTAATACATGACATAAATAGTACACAAACCATAACTAACAATGCAAAAACACCAGAAGAGAAACTCGGTAACTGGGGCTCCTAAAAATCAAACATACTCATCAAAAGACTTCAGCAAAAGAGTACAAAGAGAACCACAGACTAGGAAAAAATTTTTGGCTACGACATACCCAATAGGGTCTAATCTCTAAAATCTACAAGATACTGTAACACCTCAACAACAAAAAGACAAATAATCCAATTGAAAAATGGACAAAGGATGTGAATAGACATTTCACCAAAGAATACATTCAGGTGGCTAACAGACTCATGAGAAAATGTGCGTGATCATTAGCCATTAGAGAAATGCAGATCAAAACTAGAATGAAAAAAAAAAAGAATAAAAAACGCTGCAATGAGATACCTATCTCACCCCGACAATACTGGCACCAATCAAAAAAACACAAAATAGAAAATGTTGGGGAGGTTGTGGAGAGATTAGAACTCTTATGCACTGCTAGTGGGAACGTAAAATGGTACAACCACTTTGGAAAACAATACGGTGCTTCCTTAAAAAGCTATAGATAGAAACACCATACAATCCAGGAATCCCACTCCTAGGAATATATCCTAGAGAAATAAGAATCGTCACACAAATAGACATGCGCACACCATGTTCATTGCAGCACTGTTCGCAATAGCAAAAAGACAGAAACAACCTAAATGCCCATCAACAGGTGAATGGATAAACAAATTATGGTAGATACACACAATGGAATTCTATGCAACAATAAAGAACAGTGATGAATCTATGAAACATCTCACAGCATGGATGAATCTGGAGGGCATTATGTTGAGTGAAATAAGTGTCAGTCACAAAAGGACAAATATTGTATGAGACCACTATTATAAGAACTCAAGAAAAGGTTTACACACAGAAAAAATTATTCTTTGATAATTATGAGGTTTTGGTTTTGGGAGGGAGAGGGCGGAGAAATCATTAAGTAGATAGTAGATAAGCATCAACTTTGGTAAAGGGAAGGAGAGCACACAACATAGGGGAAGTCAGCACAACTGGACCAAAGCAACAGCTTAGAAGTTTCCTAGACACATCCAAACACTCTGAGGGACCAAGTAGCTGGGGCTGAGGCCTGGGGACCATGATCTCAGCAGACATATCGAGGTCTGTTGGCATAACGGAGTTTATAAAGAAAATGTTCTGCATCCCACTTTGGTGAGTAGCTTCTGGGGTCTTAAAAGCCTGCGAGTGGCCACCTGAGATACATCTGTTGGTCCTGTCCCACCCGGAGCAAAGGACAATGAAGAAAATCAAAGACACAAGGAGAACACTAGCCCAAAAGACTAAAGGACCACGTGAACCAGTGGCTCCGCCAGCCTGAGACCAGAAGACCTAGACGGTGCCCAGCTAGCACCAACAACCTCTTTGACAGGGATCACAACAGCAATTCCCAGATGGAGCAGGAGAAAACTGTAGAACAGAATTCAAATTCACATAAAAAAAACCAAACTTATCGGTCTGACAGAGACTGAAGGAATCCCAGAAACTATGGCTCCCGGACGCTCTGGTAACCCAGAACTGAAACCATTCCTGAAACCCACTTTTCAGACAAAGATTAGACAGGCCTATAAAACAAAAAATAACACATGTAAGTAATGTGCTTCTTAGTTCAATCAAATATGTGAGACCAAATGGGCAGCTTCTATCCAAAAGCAGGACGAGAAAGCAGGAAGGGACAGGAAGTGAACAAATGGACACAGGCAACTTGGAGTGGAAAGGGGGAGCATGCTGTCACATTGTGGGGATTGCAACCAATGTCACAAAACAATGTGTCTAAAATACCTTGAGCTGTAAACTTTCACTTAAAGCACAATTAAAAAAAAAAAAAACATAAAAAGGATTTACTTATATATGTTCTGAATACAACCTGTTAGAGTAGTCCCCATGATAATCACTAAAGTGAAGAACTTAACTAAAATGTTGATGCTGTCTCTACTATTTTAGGAACTATATTCACAGAAATATTTTTTCAAATGTGTTTTAGTGACAGGATTCATGGCAGGAATCATGATTTCAATCCTAATGAAAACAGGAACCGAAGGAAAAACTTCCTGTTACAGGTTTTCAGTTTTCACTAAAGTAACCATACAGTTTTTTTTTTCCTTTCAACTATGTGTCTAGTTTTTAAAAGAGTATTTAAAATGTTACCTTTGAACAATTTCTTTGATAATAAGACCCTTGAGTCCAAAGGCAATGGATGTGCCATGAAAGGTTGTTCCACTTCTGTTTTTTAATAAAAAATTTCCATGATTCATCTCACATTCTTCTGTCAAATGCTGGCACAATTTACTTAATGACACCAATTAATAATTTACTGACGTTTTTATTTGTCACATCTGTGATGGTTATGATTAACATTCATTTTTTTGTTTTTTAATTTTCCAAGTCTTTATTTCCTTACAACCTAATCTTTTACTAACATGATCCTGGCTCCTTTTACACTCCTTTATTGTTTACTGAATAAAATAATTGATGGATGAGCTATAGAACTTCCTTTCCCAGTTTTACTGCCTTTCCAAGAGGGATGACATTTTCAGTTTCTTTCACTGGCTTAAGTTATACTCCTGGGGATAAAGATGAGTTTGGGGAAAAGAAATGAATAAACATAAACGAAAGAGAAATAAGGTTAATATTCTAGTTGATGTTTTTATTTTCTTGAAAATTTGATTATGTATGTTTTGTTACCAAGTTAACATTTGAAGTTCTGTTATTTTTAGTTGTCTTCAAGTTGGTTTGTATAACAGAACAAAACGTTGCCCGGTCTTGTGCCATCTTCATAATCCTTGCTCTTTGAGTCCATGTTTCAGATATTGTATCAATTCATCTCATTGAAGGTTTCCTCATTTTTGCTGACTCTCTACCAAACATGAAGTCCTTTTCTATTGATTGGTCTTTCCTGGTGACACGCCCAAAGTAAGCAAGCTGAAGTCTTGCCATCCTTGTTTCTAAGGAACATTCTGTTTATATTTCTTTTAAGATGGATTTGTTCATTCTTCTGGCAATCCATGGTATATTCCATATTCTTCACCAACACAATTCGAACACATAAATTCTTCTTCTGTCTTCTCTTTTCATTGTCCAATTTTTGCACACATATGAGGCAACTGAAAAGATGTTGGCTTGAGTCTGGCCTACCTCAGTCATAGCATAATATATGTCTCACTGTACATTTACTTGAGGTCCCTAGGTGGCACAAATGCTACTAACTGAAAGGTTTGCAGTTTGAACCCACCCAGTGCTGTGGAAGAAAGGCCTGGTAATCTGCTTCTGTGAAGACTGCAGCCAAGAAAACCCTTTGGAGCTCAGTTCTACTCTGTAACACATGGGGTCGCTGTAAGTCAGAATTGACAACAATGGGTTTTGTTTGTTTACTTATCTTACTTTTCAAATTATCCTAGAGCACAAGTACAAAAAATTAGTACTTTAAAAATAAATGAAATATTAAAGAATATCAAGTAACAGCTAAAATAATTTAAAAGTACTTTTGTGCTTCTTGAGAAGACCAACTGGAATAAATCGTTGTTGTTAATTGCTGTCAAGTGGGTTACAACTCATGGTAATGTTATACATGACAGAATGAAACATTGCCCAGTCCTGTGCCATTCTCATGATCATTGCTATATATGAGTTAATTATGTCAATCAATCTTATTGAGGGTTTCCTAGTTTTCAATGACCCTCTACTTTACCAAACATATTCTTTTCTAGTGATTGAAATTTAAGTATAGAATTGTTGTTAGCTGCTGTAGAGTCGGCCCCTAATTCATGACAACCCCATGCACAGCTGGGATTGCCTCATAGCAACATGCAAGCCACCCCTGAAAGATGGCTAGTGGCTGTGCATGAGGTGCAATTGCCAGGAATCTGACCTGGGTCTCCATATGGAAGGTGAGAATTTTACCGTTGAACCACTAATGCCTCATGTATGGAATAGGAAGAAGAAACTTAACAACTCAAATTGTGGATTCCTTGGTGTTAATGACTATGTTGTAAACAATCTCTTATCAACTCCACAATCTCTGGTAATGGTATTTGTTTATTTAGTAAGCATTGATAAAGTGGAAGAATGTATGAATTAAATTTACTCTTCAAAGAAACATTTCGTAAAGAGACCATTTATTCTTTATTAATTGCAAAGTAATGAAGAGTTATTACTCTTCAGGGAACATGAGTCCCTCCCTTAATAAAACTCTTGTAATGTGAAACTGTTTGGAAACTTCTATGCATGCAGAGGTCCTAAGGATTTATTAGTTAGATAGGATTAACCTAGTAATAGCCCCAATATTCTCACTTTGCTTGGTTGAAAATGTAAAGAATGACCTTTCATCATAAGAAATACTGCTTTGCAGACAAGATGAGTGAAGTTCTTATGCTTCTGCACAAAAGCAATCAAGTACTAATATCTTGACTCTCCAGATGCCAGGCTTAGAGAATTCTGAGAGACTGATTGGTGGTGCTTCTCAAGTTTTTGAAGTCAAAATATTAAAGTGTGAAGCACCAGGCAGCAGGCAGTCCCATCTCTTTTTTATCTTGAGATTTCTTCACATGTTTCTGAATTTTGTTATCAGCCTCATTTCAAATAAAAGGTTTTTGTTTTGTTTTTTGATGGGAAGTGGCACTTTGTTCTTTCATTTACTTGTCTATTCCTATGCTAGTGCTAAACTTCTTTAATGACTGTAGTTTTGTAGTGAATTTTGATATCTAGTATGATTAGTCCCTTCTCCTTACTCATTAAATGATTTAGAAGCAAAGGACTAAAATGTTCAGATTTATTTTTTAAATACTTCATTTTGATAAATTTGAGGATATATTTGGGGGAAGCAAAATTAGAGGTAGAGAAAATAGTCAAGATGTGAGTAATGTAGATCCAGGCAGCAATCTAAGTGAGATATGTTGAGACTGGACCCCAAGCAGAGGTGATTAGAAATAAGGGGAGAGAATTAAGAAATAATAAAAGCAAAATAAATATAACTAATAAATACAAGCAAAATCAGCAGGATATGATAATTGATTCAATAGCAGGATTTTACCATCACTTAGAGAAGACAGGATGAAGTCATGTAGGTAAAGCTGCAAGTAATGAGGAGTTCTATTTGAACACATTGACTTTGTAGTGCCTTCGGGACAATTAGGTGGAGATGCCTACCAGACAGTTGGAAACCTTTCTAAAAATTTAGGAGAGGATTGGACTAGAAATGTAGGTTTGGGAGCCAATAGAATTAATTGCAGTTATGATTTCACCTAGGGAAGGATAAAGACTGAACAGAGGGAATGTTCAAGAATGGAATCTTGCAGAATGCCATCAATAAAGAAGTTGATGGAGGTAAAGATCCAACAAAGGACACAGAATAGGAGTCATCAGAGAGTTACAAAGATCATATGAGTAGGAGCTGTCATGGAAATCAGCAGTAGGAGGAAATAATATGCAGTGTCAAGTAATGGTGCTCAGTAGTATCAAATGCAGTATTAAAAGGACTGAAAATGTTCTTTGGATTTGGAAATTTATAATACATTACTCACATTCATCAGAGTTGTGAGGACAGAAGCCAGATTGTAGCAGGTTGAAAAGTAAAAGACTGTTGAGGAAGCTAAAAATTAAATTGTAGACTATTCTTTGAAGAATTTGGTTGAGAAGAGAAGAGCAATGGAAGAGTAACAAAAGGTAGATTCAGGGGAAGATGAATACTTTTGATGATGGTAGAAACTAAATTATATTTATAGGCTTAAGCAGGGAGAGACAAGGGATAATTGATGGGAAGAAATATGGTGGAGATAGAAACAGATGAGGTCAAGATATAAGTGAAGGATTGACTTTGAAAAGGCTTTCTATGAAACCAGATGAATTGAGGGAGAGTGGGTGTAAATATAAATATTCTTCCAGGTGGGAGATCAGGGTTGAAAGAGATTATCCCTGATAGTATCAATTTTATCAGCAGAGTAGAAGTAAAGACAGTTTGTTGAGAATGAGTAGAGTGTAGATGAGTTGGGGCTTGGAAAAGTTATTGAGATAAATGGTAAGAAAACAAACAAACAAAAAAAAAAAACTAAAGATAATAGGGTTGGGTGGTCAAGCTGGGGAACATGAATTTGTAATGCTGTGAATACTAATTATTTTATGATTTTATACAGCAATGATCAGTAGTCCAAATTTAAAAATAAATTAGCTGAGTGAGTACAGTAAAAAATTAAAATTTCCAGCAAATCAATGGGACAGGATTTGTTAAACAGTATTTTTCATGATCGATCAAGAAGTTTCCAACCATGAAGGGATTGATAAGAGGCTATGAGGAGAATGGAAAACTGGAAAAGCCAAGGCCTGGAGGTCTTTCATTGTAAAAGAGAAGATGTAGTGCATATAAAGAGATTTAAAAAAATAGGATATTTGAAATTTCAAAAATTTGAGGACCAGCACAGCTGACAAGTTTTAGAGTTAGTACTGGTAATGAGTAGAAATTAAGGTAATTGAAGTCAAGGAGATTTAGGAACTCTCCAGATGATAGGATGAGTCATTACCATAGATGTATAAAACTTGATTATCGCTTTTTTAAAGTTACACACTAATGTTACCACGTGTCTGTCAGTTTGTCATACTGTGGGGCTTGAGTGTTGCTGTGATGCTGGAAGCTGTGCTACCAGTATTCAAACAACAGCAGGGTCACCCATGGTGGACAGGTTTCAGCTGAGCTTCCAGACTAAGACCGAGTAGGAAGAAGGACCTAACATCTACGTCCAAAAAAAAATTAACCAGTGAAAACCTTATGAATAGCAGCGGAACATTGTCTGATATAGTGCCAGAGGATGAGTCCCTCAGGTTGGAAGGCACTCAAAACATGACCAGGGGAGAGCTGCCTTCTCAAAGTAGAGCTGACCTTAATGATGTAGATGGAGTCAAGCTTTCAGGACCTTCATTTGCTGAGATGGCACGACTCAAAATGAGAAGAAACAGCTGCAAACATCCATTAATAATTCGAACGTGGAATGTAAGAAGTATGAATCTAGGAAAATCGGAAACTGTCAAAAATGAAATGGAAAGCATAAACATCGATATCCTAGGCATTAGTGAGCTGAAATGGACAGGTATTGGCCATTATGACTCGGACAATCATATGGTCTACTATGCCAGGAATGACAAATTAAAGAGGAAAGGTGTTGTAGCCATCATCAAAAAAGAACATTTCAAGATCTATCCTGAAGTACAGTGCTGTCAGTGATAGGATAACATCCATATGCCTAGAAGGAAGACCAGCTAATATGACTATTATTCAAATTTATGCACCAACCACTAAGGCCAAAGATGAAATAATTGAAAATTTTAGCCAACTTCTGCAATCTGACATTGATCAAACATGCAATCAAGATGCATTGATAATTACTGGTGATTGGAATGCAAAAGTTGGAAAGAGAGAAGAAACTATGGTTGGAAAATACGGCATTGGTGATAGAAATGACACCAGAGATTGCATGATAGAATTTTGCAAGGCCAACAACTTCGTCATTGCGAATACCTTTTTCAACAACATAAATGATGACTATACATGTGAGCTTCGCCAGATAGAATACACAGGAATCAAATAGACTACATCTGTGGAAAGAGATGATGGAAAAGCTCAGTACCAACAGTCAGAACAAGGCCAGGGGCCGAGTGCAGAACAGGCCATCAATTCTTATATGCAAGTTCAAGTTAAAGCTGAAGAAAATTGAAACAAGTCCACGAGAGCCAAAATGCAACCCTGAGTATATTCCACCTGAATTTGGAGACCATCTCAAGAATAGATTTGACGCATTGGTAATAGATGACAGAACATCAAACGAGTTTTGGAATGACATTAAGTACGTCATACATGAAGAAAGCAAAAGGTCTTTAAAAAGGCAGGAAAGAAAGCAAAGACCAAAACAGATGTGAGAGGAGACTCTGAAGCTTGATCTTGAACATAGAGTACCTAAAGTGAGTGGAAGAAATGATGAAGTAAAAGAGCTGAACAGAAGATTTCAGAGAGCAGCTCAAGAAGACAAAGTAATGTATTATAATGACATGTGCAAAGACTTGGAGTTGGAAGAACACACTCAGCATTTCTCAAGCTGAAAGAACTGAAGAAAAACTTCAAGTCTCAAGTTGCAATATTGAAGGATTCTATGGGCAAAATATCAAATGACACAGGAAGCATCAAAAGATGATTGAAGGCATACAGAGTCATCATGCCAAAAAGAATTGGTCGATGTTCAGCCATTTCAGGAGGCAGTAAATGATCAAGAACCAACCTTACTAAAGGAAGAAATCCAAACTGCACTGAAGGCATTGGCAAAAAACAAGGCTCCAAGAATTGATGGAATACCAATTGATTTGTTTCAACAAACAGATGAAACACTAAAAGCACTCATTCCTCATGCCAAGAAATTTGGAAGACAGCTACCTGGCCAATGGTCTGGAAGAGATCTATATTTGTGCCCATTCCAAAGAAACGTGATTCAATGGAACGTCGAAATTATTGAACAATGTCATTAATATCACCCCCAAGTAAAATTTTCCTGAAGATAATTCAAAAAGAATTGCAGTAGTACAGCAACAGGAAACTGTCAGAAATTCAAGCTGGATTCAGAAAAGGACATGAATCAAGGGATATCATTGCTGATGTCAAATGGATCTTGGCTGAAAGCAGAGAATACTACAAAGATGTTACCTGTGTTTTATTGACTATGCAAAGGTACTTGACTGTGTGGATTATCACAAACTATGGGTAACATTGCTAAGAATTGAAATTCTAGAACATTTAATTGTGCTCATGAGGAATCTGTACATAGACCAAGAGGCAGTCATTTGAACAGAACAAGGGGATACTGTTTGGTTTAAAATCAGGAAAGGTGTGTGTAACAGCTGTATCCTTTCACCATACTTATTCAATCTGTATGCTGAGTAAATAATCAGAGAAGCTGGACTAATCAGAGAATGTGGCATCAGAAAGATTCATTAACAACCTACGATATGCAGATGACACAACCTTGCTTTCTGAAAGCCAAGAGAACTTGAAGAACTTACTGATGAAAATCAAAGACTACAGCCTTCACTATGGATTACACCTCAACAAAAAGAAAACAAAAATCTTCACAACTGGACCAATAAGCAACATTATGATAAATGGAGAAAATACTGAAGTTGTCAAAGATTTCATTTCACTTGGATCCATGATCAACGCCCACGGGAGCAGCAGTCAAGAAATCAAATGACATATTGCACTGGGCCTGCAGCAAACTATGGCTGCTAACCAAAAAGTCTGGCAGTTTGAATCCACCAGTCGCTCCTTGAAAACTCTATGAGGCATTTCTACTCTGTCCTATAGGGTCATTATTAGTCGGAACCAACTTGACCACATTTAACAACAAACAACATTACATTGGGCAAAGCTTCGGTAAAAGACCTCTTTGAAGTGTTAAAAAGCAAAGATGTCACTTTGAAGACTAAAGTGCACCTGCATGCAAAAGCTGGACAATGAATAAAGAAGACTGAAGATGAACTGATGCATTTGAATATGGTGTTGGCAAAGAATATTGAATATACCATGGGCTGCCAGAAGAGCTAGCTAATCTGTCTTGGGAGAAGTACAGCCAGAATGCTCCTTAGAAACAAGGATGACGAGACATGTTATCAGGAGGGACCAGTCCCTGGAGAAGAACATCATGTTTGGTAAAGTAGAGGGTCAGCAGAAAAGAGAAAGGCCCTCAACAAGATGGACTGACACAATGGCTCCAACAATGCGCTGAAACATAGCAAGGATTGTGAGGATGACGCAGGACTGGGCAGTGTTTCATAGGGTCGCTATGAGTTGGAACAGACTCGACGACACCAAATCACAACAACAAAGTGAACTAATGGATATTAAGTCTGTAGGAGAGGAAAGAATGAAAGATGGGTCATAATTTTCTGGCTTAGGATGGTGTAAATATGCATACTGTTAACAAAGATTGGGGGTAGAAGTCAAGAAAGCTTTGAGGGGAGCTGCGGACAATTAATGAATCTGGATGTTGGAGAAGCGAGAGAAATCTGTATTATTCACATGAAGAGGTCCCAAAGGCATTATGAAATAGATGTTTGAAGCTTAGGATAAAGGTTAAGGAGGAATTACAAAGCTGGGAGTCATAAGCACATAGATGGTAAGTAAAGTCACTGATATAAATGAGATCACCCAGGGAGAATGAATTGAGTGAGAAGATTGACAGAGGAATGAGAAGAAATTGTCACAGAGGATGATGGAAAGCAAGGAGAGAGTGTTGGTGACATGGAAACCTAGAAAGAGATAATTTGAAAAGCACTCAAGAAGTCAAGGAATTTATGGAATAAATCGTATCTTTTAGCTTTGTCACCTGGGAGTTTACCTTTGTGCTTAGAGCGAACTTTCAGCGCAATGACAGGGTGAAAGTCAAATTACGTTGGATGAAGAAGTAAACTAGAGGTGGAGGAAAGTTAAGGAGTATAGAATGTCTTTAAAACTTAGATTTGGATAAAAGTTGAAAACAAAGGTACGATATTAGAGGAGAACAGGATTTGGAAGGAATTTTTATCTGTCTGTTTCATTTTTTTAGATGTGAAATTGGAGGGAAGTGATGAAAATGGATGGATCGAGATCTCTGAAAAAATGAGACAGGATAGGATCTTTATTTTTTTAGTTGTTCCCCTAACCACGTTTAATTTTCTTCTCCTGATGCCTCTATGAACATGACCAGGCCATTATCTAATTTTAAAAACACAGATAATTTTAAAAAGACCTTTTTGTGAGAATTCAATTTGCAGAAGACACTTTTCTAGCTTCTGGACATGGCTATAGCAAATGAAAATAATTACATGCATTCCCACTCTATTTAAGATTCACATACACATAATTTCAGAGAAACCATAAGTAACTATTACAGCATGTCATTTTTAATCCTAAACTGTAGATACTTTACAAGACAGGGAATACACCATTTACCGTTTCATTTATGTTTCACTTACATTTTACACATCTTTTAAAGTCAGATCTTCTAGCTAGGTGTATTAGCAATTTCAAAATCTGAGGTTTAACTAACATTTATTGCACTCTGGTCATTTTTGTCTTTGTAATTAAACTTAGAAAGAATCAAAATGCTTCATTCCTGGAATCTATGGTTAATATTTAGTTCTCTAATAGCTAATGTTTTTGTTGGGTTTCGTTAGCTGAAATCTCAAGCAAAAACTATTTTTGCTACTAATGTTTTGCTTAAAAAGTTTTCTTTTAGTTTAAATTTTCATAAATTTTTACTTGGATGATACACAAGCTGTCAACTTCAAGTGTAATATATATAACGGAATAAATAGTATAAGATAATCTTGGTCTACATAATGTAAAAATATATTATTCCTGACATTTCCTTTAAATTGAAATAGAATTTATCTTTTGCATTAATTTAAATAATAAGCCACACTGTATTAATGTATAGTGTCAGACCAGTAAATTATATTATTTAAAATTGACTTATATAAATGTAAGGAAAAATAGGAACAAATATGAAATTGACATGTTTGCATGTCTTTAAGAAGAGTTTGCACACATCACATGTATTCAGTTAGGTTTTTATTAACCACTCCAAAGAATATTGCTGCACTTAGTTTGTTGATGTTAGGAAAAGTCAACAGACGCACCTTTAAAGTTCTCCTACTGATATAAATACAAATAATGTTTTTGCTCCTGCCATGAACTCACAAGATGTAATTCAGATATAATAAATTTCTGTCGAATGACAGTTACCGAGATCATTGGATAAAAAGAACATCAGCACAAAAAAGAAAAAAAATCCAATACTGAAACTGACGTCTATTGAAATAATCTTATCTAAATTGCAGACACAAAGATTAGTTTACAGTGTGCACTTTACATAAGAAGTTGGAGTCATCCATAATCTAACCAACAATGAAAGGGCTCTTGATGGAGGGTGTTCTTTGTTCCTACTGTCCCTTCCTGCTCAGCTTCCTTGGTGCCAAACATACATGAATCATTATTTTTAAAAAAGAGAAAAAGCATGGAATGTTTGATGTCCAGGAGATTGAGATGAGGGTTAAACACTGAGGGTCTTCCTTAAAGTTTTCCTGATGCTGGTTGTTGTTTAATCTCTGGAAAGTTCCTACAGGAACAAGATTAAACAGAAGCACACGCGTTTATAAAATATAAGAAAAAATTAAATGCATTTATAATTGTGCTCTTAAAAGCACAGAACACTACATTAATTACATTTTCTTGAAGTAAGGGAGAAATATAAGGAGGAGGATGTAGAAATACATATAAGAATTCTGTAACAATTTGGACTGGCGATCTAAAAATCCAAGAGATGTCTTTGTTCCTTAATCGACTCTTTCACGGATGAGAGAAAGCTGAGCCTCTCATCCCTGCTGTTTGACACCTCCGTGAGCTTTTGTGCCATTTTAGCAATGTCCCTACAGAGCTGGCAGAGAAACTGAGCAACACTCAGTTAAAGAAGAAGAAACTAAATTCTGCACTTCCTCTCTTCCAAAAATGAGCGATAGACACATATAAAACCAACATAGCTTAAGATCTAAATCAATGATGCTGTTTCTAATTAACATCCCTCACTCTTAAAGAAAATGATAATCTAAATATTGATCTTCACTGAACAATGGATTTAGCTTTCTTTTATTTATTTCAGTGCTTACATTTTAGTGTTTGTTCCGGTGGAGATGTTGAGGAATCAACAGGATAAAAGACGGTGGGGTTGTCAAGGCAGTGATGCAGTTTTGCCTTGCAGTGAAGACCTGGCCAGCCTCTTAGAGCTCCAGGTGTTTGTATATACCTTGTTATCCTTTACAGCCCTTAACAACTCGCTTGCCTTTTCTTCCCCATAATCTTTTATTTGCTTCCAATGTAAAATGGAACTAAAATTCATGGTTCTGATAAACAAGGATTTAATTTAAGCACTTTAAGGATGAGTGGAACTATACTATTTTTAAGCAGCATAAACCTCTGTTGAAGAGTACAAAGTTTTATGCCTCAAAGAAATCATCATCGGCTTGGATATAGGAGAAAATTCCAATTTGATTAGAACACTTAATATAACTAAAATACAGTGCTTTACAGTTCACAAAGCACTTTTACATATACAACTCTGTTTACTTTTTACAGTAACGCCGTAACACAGTTAAGGCAGAAATTATTATCCCTATTTTACGGTACATAAAACTGAGGTCTAGAGAAATTACATAATCTGCCAAAGACCATCCAACTGATAAGCTTGTAGTGTAAATTTTGGGACTCAAACAAAGACTTCTGTCTTCAAATCTATGCTCCTGTACTATATTATAATATCTCCTAAAATGACGTATTCATCTCATTTTAATTAATATGATTTTTTTCATGATTTTCTTTGTCTATAAATAGAAAGTATACCCGTTTCTTCAAGATAAGCAAAGCTCTTCCCTAGAGTTTAAAAAGAAATTTCTCTTGTGGAATTTTGTGTAGGAGGCAATGAGGGATGTGGTGTACAATGTCCTCAACAACATCTGTGTTATGAATAATTTATAAGATTTTCTAAGTTGCTTCAGAGTCCTGATTAAATTTAAGGGCTTGACATTGAAGTGCAACTTAATAAAAATAAAGTCTAAAAGTAATGAAGACACTATGATCTAAGTAGGTAGCTTTTACCGACCTCTTAGTGCCAAGAGAAGACCATCATAGATTAGCCTGAGAATATGGCTATTTTAGCCTAGTGATATTTGTAGTAAAATTCATTTGATTGCAAGAAGCAGAAATTAAACTCAAACAGCTTAGGCAAAAAGGGAATTTATTGGCTTATGTAGCCAAACTGTAGAAAGGGCAGGGACATCTAGAATTGAGGATCTGAATGTCATAATGACTCTCTCTCTCAGTCTCTCTTTTACCATTTGTATCTCCAAATCTCTCCATATGTTGGCTTCACTCTCTGAGACTGATTTTTATTCTCGTCAGTGAACAAGGCTACAGCTCTGGAGCTCATATTCTCAACTTCCTCATGGGAGAAGATAGAACTTCAAGTAAGACGTACTGCTCCATTTAAAAAATCCTAGGTGCCTAGAGTCTTAAAAGCTTGCAAGTAGCCATTCAAATTACAATTCACCTGGAACAACAGAGGAAGGAGAGTCAGGAATAGGAGGAGAAAATGGTATGTGTGGCTGATTGCCTCCATGAACAACTGCATCCTTTGCCATAAGACCAGAACTGGATGGTGCTCAGCTACCATTACTGAATGTTTTTATCAAAGATTCTATAGAAAAGTCCTGATCAAAAGGGGGAAAATGCAGACCAGAATTTCAAATTCTCATGGAATCTAGACTCTCTGAAGCCATTGAGGCTAGATGAACCCCAAAACTATTGCCTTGAGATAGTCTTCAAACTTTAAATCAAGAATATCCCCTGAAGTCTTCTTTAAACCAACCAGTAGTTCAGCTTAATTAGTAAAGAATGACTGCCTTGAGCATTGTACTCTTTTAAGAACTATCTATATGGCATCAGACTGACCACAGCAGCTGGGAAGATTAGATAGGAAGCTTAGGGGGCAGCAAGTTTATGTTAATAGAGGAGGAAGAATTTGGAAGAGAAGGGTGAGAATGGTTGCACAACTTGAAGACTGTAATCAATGTCACTAACTTGTACATGTAGAAAGCATTGAACTAGTATATGTTCTGCTGTGTATATTCTCAACAACAACAATAAAATAAATTTTAAAAAATCCGGAGGAAGAATTTTGATTTGGCCTATCTTCTGTCATGTGCCATCTCTAGGTCAAATCACTATGAGAAGGCATTTAACTATCATACTTGTTCCAGTTTGGGCCAGGTGTTCACTCCTGGACCAATCACTAAAGCCAGGAAGTGGGGCTATATAAGATGATGGTGAGTCTATTTTAATCATCTGGTTTTTTTTTTTTTTTTTATGGAGGGAAAGGGACAGGAGTACAGTTTTCTCCAAGTGGAGGAAGGACTTTTGTGTAAAAGAAACAATGGATGTTAGATGTTCTGCTATAAACTTTAACATTATTCCTGAATGGTTTTCTTTTTTTAGCCGTGTCCACGTGGAACAATTACGTTATTTCTTTTTTTTCCTTTTGCTTTCATTACTTTAAAAAACACTTGTTTATTCCACTACCCATCTGTCTGTTTCGTGTACTGTGGTGGCTTGCATGTTGCTGTGATGCTTTCAAATACCTATGATGGACAAGTTTCAGCACAGCTTCCAGGCTAAGATAAACTAGGAAGAAAGGTCAGGCAATCTACTTCCAAAAATTAGTCAATGAAAACCTTATGGCTCACAACAGAACACTGTCCAACTCACTTGCTTTGGACACGTCATCAGGAGGGATCAATTGCTGGAGGAGGGCATCATATTTGGTGAAGTAAAGGGCAAATGAGGGAAAGGGAGACCCTCTGTGAGATGGATTGGCGCAATAGCCACAACAATGAACTCCAGTAATTGTGAGGCTGATGTAGGACAGGGCAGCATTTCATTCTGTTGGACATAGGTTGCCATGAGTTGGAGTCAACTTGACAGCAGCTGTTTATTAATTTACCCCTTTTACTCTTCCCAAAAATATCTAAGGTAGACCACAGAAAATTTACACTCAGAAAACAGTAAATTCTTATGGAGAAGCTTGTTTATTTTAGTAATTAAAAGCATAAGGTCTACAGTGAGTGCCTGAGTTCAAATCCTGGCTCCATCATTTGCTAGCTATATGACCCTGGGCAAGTTATTTAACCTCTCAGTGTTTCAAAGATCTCTGAGAATGAAATGAAATGAAGAAAACTGATAGTATCTATCATAATCCTTGTTTTAAGGATTATGAAGGATAATACTCATAAAGTAGTTAGGACAATGGCAAAAAATAATTGCTTAGTAAAAACTCATTATTAGTGTTACTATTGGCAGGAAAGATTTAAAGCCCCAATTTCCCCTATGGGACAGAATTTGACATTGATGAAGGTCTTTCTTCTTGTCTATGCCAGGATTTCTGGGTCATGATATCTTAGGCCCACTGCCATTCTGAGATGATGCAAACTCAAGGAAAATCAAACCTTCACCTCATCTTCAACACCGTTAGGTAGTTACAATTATGTGAAAGTCAGGGGAGACGGAAGATAGAATTTCAGCCTCAGCCTCACTGGTGGGGATTGTTTATGGTTTGATTATATGCACATAAGCCTAGGTCATTTTTTTCATCTTCTGAAAAAATACTTCTTCCCCTCTACTGGCTGCCTCACTGAGTCACTGTCCAGGTGTTTTTGATGGTGTCAACAGCCTGTCTGGCCTCCAGCCTCACTTCTTCCCAGTAAAATTAAGGTGGATCATCAGTAATAAGCTTCAGATAGGTTTTGCTCCTGTCATTAAACTCAGAATCCAGTAATTGGTTTAAATTGTCCATTTCATAAAAATAAAATGGTTGCCCAAGAACTTTAACATCTGTCAATAATTACGCAATATATTACCCTCTGTCTTCATTTCCAAGTGTTTGTGATTTCTCCTATTCTGCCAAATAAACATATTTGTTTCTTCTAGTATTACTACTTTTGCTTCTACTTCCACTCCACTCCTACAGGCTGTAATAATATTTTAAAATATATATATTATGTATCAGGCACAGTGCTAAGCACTTACGTACAATACCTCTTCTAAATCTCACTACAACTCCACGAAGTAAGCATTATTATTTCTGATTTTATGGAGGCTCAGAGATTAAATGCCTTGTCAGAAGTCATGGATAGTAAGTGGAAAATCCAGAATTCAAACCCAAGCCTGTTTGTTTCTAAAGTCAGTGCTCTGTGTATGACATATCTGATGACATGAAAGACATGCCTGTCATAGTTGCAAAGGACATCTATCTAGGGTGCTACTGTGTTGATGAATGAAACCAAAGTTTTCATAGGCTTCAATAAAGGGCTGATATAAGTGGGAGACAGTGAAATAGGTCTCAATGCCAGATTTGTTTTACCAGTTTAACAAAAAATAGATACCTTTGGAAAATTCCTCCACAAAATTTTCCTATAAATTCTTGCATATTTTCAAGTTAGACTTTGTAATAGCTGAAAATGTTTGCATGGTGAAGTTTTTAAGAACCATATCCTGGGCATGGAAAATATGTAGTTGAACCATTTTGAAAGCTGGAGGTTAATGTTTAAAATTACAAAAGAAAAGGTGGAGGTTTTTTTTCAAAGCCATAAAAGGAATAATTGCAATGACACACCACAGAATGCATTTTATACTGTTGAATGTTGGCAGCTTCACTTTTGGCTCCATGCCTCAGAGGCCTAGCACACCCGAGGAGCATTGTAAAAGCTGCCTAACGCACACCCTGGCGTGTGTGTGCCCACTTTTACAACGAGCAATAATTTTAAAGGAACATACAGTACCTACTAGGAAGTTATTCAGAAGACAAAGACGTATATGTCAATGGAAATATAAACCCTTTGTATAACATTATCACTAATAAATAAATAACAATCCTGTTTTGAAATGTTTAACCAAAAAGGAATTAGAAACCATTTTATTTTCTTAGTTCCTCTTAGTGAAACTCTAAATATTTTCTGATGATGGTAAGATCAGAAATATTTAGGTATCCAGCTTAAGTATTTAAGATTTAGGTATTTAGGTATAAGCATATAATCTCCTTGAAAATGTTTTTCTACTACTTTTCAGTCTAGAATCATTCTATTATGACATGTGGTACCGTATTTTCCAAGTAAGAATGAGCAAGCCACTCTCTTTTGGAGGAATAATGTTAGAGCTCCTACAGTAGAATTGCTAATACTCCTTAGAATTAATATTTTTCCCAATAGGGGTGACAAAAACATGTTTAAAAAAAATCCATAAATTATACCAAAATAAGTAATCCTTTAAATCCTAGCAGTACTTTTGACATTTGACCTGACTTCATGAAGAAAGAACAAGAAATCCGATTATCATGGACAATTTTTGGTTCTCTAGCATTTGAATGAACAATCTACAATATTCATAAGAATTACCAGTCCATCAGGGACATTCAGGTTTGGTGCAGACTTGACTTTATATAATTTGGTGGTATTGGAGGTTGCTTTTTTTAAAAAGTAAGTATAAAATGATAAATGCAAAATTACAGAAGAAAGTGAATATGTAATTAGAATGAGAAGAGAAGCCATAAAAAAATTCCTGGAGACTCAGCTTGTTTTCTTCTAAGATTTCTGTAGGCAATTTATAAGAAATGCTTCCTGGTTGTGGCCTGGATTCTCCTCTCCACCTGGAGCCTCTGAAACTTCCAGCAACTCCAAGTGCTCACAGTGGCCTCTGTAGGTGAGAGGCCCTGAAGCTTAATCTTTGTTGGTTTCATGGTAACTCTACCTCTGCTGTTCACATTTAACATTGGTGGGGGAAAAAAGTGGTAAGAAGTATTGTTTCTGACCTTTCATCCTTCAGAGCTAATATTTCTGGATTCAATTTAAGATTATAGTCAAAAGTTGGGTCAAGGTTTAGAACCCACTCCTAGAAGGAAATTATTGAAATGTTTTCTTTTACAATTTTGACTTCATATTTTACTCTCTTGCCTACCATCAACTGGGAGAAATCGACACACAGAAATGGGAGCAACCCATCGTTTCAAGGGCTCTGGCTCTGAAGCAAAATGGGAACTAGGAATTGTGGAAGCATTTTTATTCTCAGCAATCCATAATGTACACATTCATGTACAACTTCATAATATCGTAGCAAACACTATGCATAAAAAAAAAAAAAAGTTGCCATGAAGTCCATTTCATCTCATAGAGACCCTATAGGACAGAGTAAAACTGCCTCATAGAATTTTCAAGGCTATAATCTTTACCAAAGCAGACAGCCACATCTTTCTCCCACAGAGCAGCTAGTAGGTTCCAACCTTTCGATTAGCAACTGAGCACTTAACCAGTGCACCCCCAGTGGTTTGTAATTCCTGTCAATGAATCCTGTAAAAAACTAGATGCCATTTGGATGCTGCAGACACATTAAAAAAGGATTAAACTTCTGTAAGAATTAGAATAAGATGTGCTCACAGGACTGGAGCAGATCCTAAGGAATCAGATGATTTAGCTCTTTACCGCCGGCAGGATTGCACCACAGAATCCAAGACAGATGGCTGTTGCCTCACCCTAAAAATGGCTTCCTCCAATATTAAGTCCTCAGAAATCTATTTGATCAATGAAATTCACTTTTCTCTCTTCATGTTTCTGTTAGACAGACTTATTTTTGCTAATTCATTTCTGTAATTTTCTTCTCCATAGTATTTTTTAGGAGTAGAATTTAAGCAACTACCTGAAAGAGGTAAGCTTATATGGTGTTTACACAAGAGAAATTTCTGAAACCATTTTGTCTAGGGGAAAAAAAAATCAAAATGCAAAAACATTTGGTGTGGGTTTTTATTCTGTGTCCAAAGCATTTTTCACTATTCTCAAAACTAATCATTTCCTTCTTTCTGACATAAGCACTCCATGGATTTTATTGTTCACATTCCTAGTACTTGTGTTGTCTTCTTCAGTATTGAGTAACTTCTCACATATCTCTTCAATCAAAAGTGCATTTCTCTGCTGATAACTACAGCCACTCAAGGGAAAAATGGAAGCAGAGAGAGAAAAGTAAACGCTGTCCTGAGAGAGAAGAAAATAACAATAACTCAACCTAGCATGGTCAGTAAGGATATACCAGGCTCTGTCTAATAAAATGGAAGTCACTGAATTCTCATGTTCAGTATAGACTAGGGCATGGGAGAAATTCATTCATTCAGCAAATACTTTTTGAGTGCCTACTAAGCATCATTTAAAGGCGATGTGAAAACAGTGTGGCAGTTCCTTACAAAACTAAAAATAGGACTACCGTATGACCCAGCCATCTCACTCTTAGGTATATATGTACCCAAGGGACTGAAAAGCAGCGACATGAACAGACAAGTGTACACCAACATTCACTACAGCACTCTTCACAACAGCCAAAATGTGGAAACAACCCAAACATCCGTCAGTGAATAAATGGGTAAATAAAATGTGGTATATACATACAATGGAATTCTACTCAGCCATAAGGAGAAATGGAGTTCTGATACATGCTACAACATGGATGAACCTTGAAAACATTATGCTGAGTGAAATAAGTCAATCACAAAAGGACAAACATTACATGATCTCACTTATATGAAATGACAAGATTAGGCAAGAGTGTAGAGACCGAAGTTTATTAGAGGTTACCGGGGGTAGGAGGGAGGGGAAAAGAGGGAGCCGTTGTTTGGGAAGCAATAGCTTCTGTTTATGGTGATGGGAGATTTGGCATCGATTAAGGGTAATGGTTGTACAATGTGATTCATGTAACAGATATCAATAAGCTGCACACCTGAAAAAGGCTGAATTGGTAAATGTCATGTTATATATATTTAAAAAAAAAAGGCAGCGTCTTAGGCTGCTTACGTACAAACACTTTCTGGGATTTGTTTTCCTCGTTTGGAGATTTAGGGGCATTCAGCTTCTTGGGACATCCCAGTCAATTGGCCTAATATTATTTTTAGTGTTTCTGTTCTACCTCCTACTTTGTTGCACAATGCCTGGGTCTTAAGAGCTTGCAAGTGGTCATCCAAAGTACAACAACTGATTTCTATTCACCTGGAGCAACAGAGGAAAAAGGAGAGGTAGGAATCAAAAGAAGAGCGGGACTACATGTCTAATTGCCTCCATGAAAACTACCTCCTTTGCTATGAGACCAGCAGAACTGGTTAGTGCCTGGGTACCATTACAGAACATATCGATCAAAGATTTTATAGAAGAATCTTGATCAAAAAGGGGAGGGTGGTGGGATGTGAGATAGAATTTTAAATTCTCATGGAATCTAAACTTTTTGGAACCATTGGAGCAGGATGAACCCCAAAAACTATTGACCTGAGATAATCTTTAAACCTTACATTGAAACTACCTACTAACATTATCTTTAAACCAAACAACAGGTTAGCTTAACTAGTAAAGAACGTCTGCCTTGAGCACTGTGGTCTTTTGAAGAATGATCTATATGGGATCAAATTGACAATAGCAACTCAAGAGATTAGATGAGAAGTTTAAGGGGCAGTGAATTTATGTTAATGGGGGAATGATTTGCAAAAGGATAGTGAGAATGGTTGCAAAACTTGAAGAATGTAATCTGTAACTGAATTTTATGTGTAGAAATTGTTGAATTGGTGTATGTTTTGCTGTGTATATTTTTATACAAAAACAAACATATAAAAAATAAAGGTAATCTGCATGCAGTAGTGAATAAAACTGAAAAATTCCTCCTTTCTTGGAGTTTACAGTTTGGGTAGGATAGCGGGGGAGATAAACAGTGAACTAAATAAATAAATAATATAGCATATTAAAAGATAAGTACTTTGAAGTAAAACAAAGCACTATAACAGGATAGGAAGTGCTTTGGGTTAGGGGTGGATACTAAAAATTTTAACCTGACACTAAAAAGGTGACATTCATGCAACAACTTGAAAAGGGTGAGGGAGCAAGGAATGTGGATACTGAGGGAATGAGCATCCCAGAGAGAGGGAAAGTCAAGTGCAAAGGCATTATGCAGGGGTATACCTGGCATGTTCAAGGGAAGGCCAGGATTTTAGTGGGCTGAAACAGAGGGGAGAGTAGCAGTAGATGAGATCATACAAATGACATAGTGTTAGAGTGTGAAGGGCCAAGTTGTCCATTGTAGTAACTTTAGCTTTTATTCTGAGTGAAAAGAAAACCATTAGAAGGTTTTGAGCAAAAGGTGGCATGATCTGACTTATGTTTCAAAATGATTCACTCTGCTGCTGTGTTGAGAATAGACTGTAGGAAGCGAGGGCAAAGCCAGGAAGAGAGCATTTAGGAGGATATGGTGGTAATTCAGACAATAGATGATGGTGGCATGGATCAGAGTGGAACCAGTCCAGACAGTGAGAAGAGGTTGTATTCTGAATATACTTTACAAGTAGAGCAAATAGGATTTGTCTGATGAACTTCTGATGAAATATGAAAGAAAAAGAGGAATCTCAGAAGATTGCAAGGTTTTTGATCTGAACAGTTGGAAAGATGGAGCCACCATTAACTACAATAGGGAAGACTGCACGTACAGCATGTTTAGGCAGGGACAATCAGGGGGTCAATTTTTGACATGTTAAGCTTGAGGTGCCTATTGGTCAACCGGGTGGAGGGTTCAAGTAGGAAGTTCTATGAATGAGACTGTAGTTTAGGGAGGAGATCTGGACTGGAGGTATCAGATTATGGAGAGTTTTTTAAACCATGTGATGGAAGAGCTCACCAGCTGAGCGACGGTAGGTAGAGAAGTCCGAAGACTGAGAAGACTGAGTCCCGGGATACTCTGCTGTTAACGGATCAGGTGAATGATTAGGAACTAGTAAAGAAAATTGAAATAGAGTTAACAATAAGGTAGGAGGAAAAGCAGGAGAGCGGGGTTTGTTTTTTTTTTATTGTACTTCAGGTGAAGGCTAACAGAACAAATAGTTTCTCATGAAACAGTAGTACACATATTGTTTTATGACATTGGTTAACAACCCCACAACATGTCAACCCTCTAACTTCTCC
>NW_004444114.1:3673780-3682394 GCF_000243295.1 Trichechus manatus latirostris
TATTGAAAACGGTATTGTTTTCCTGATTTCCTTTTCATCGTTCTCCTTATTGGTGTATAGGAATCCAACTGATTTTTGAATGTTTATCTTGTATCCTGGGAGAGCGGGTTTTGAGAAAGTAAGAGGGGAATGGTTTGATTGCACGTACATGCTAGCCTGGAAAAGCATTTATTGGGGGAAATCTAGAAGGAGAAGCAATAGCAAGTTACAATCACAGTCTGCGACAGTGCACAGGGATCTAGGAGGACCAGATGTTGTATTCCAGGTGAGGAACACCAGCTCTTGGACAGTAGACTTTATAACCTTCATGACTAGGGAAGCACCAGCCATTCCCCTGTGTTTCAATCCCCTCCTATTCATTCCTTTGGTGAGGAAGGGATTCCCACCCTAGGGTTATAGGGATGACCGAACACACAAGACTCTACACTGAATGGAGAGCGACAGCAGTTTATTAGTCACATATACTCACAGCTCAGGAAGGGAAGACCCTGCAAACCACACAGGGCCACATGGGGGTTATACTTGGGAATAGAGTGGACAACCAGGGACTGGGAGAGGCAGGTTTTGTCGTATTAAGAAGATGGGGTGTCCTCTGATCCTGTGAGAGGATGTAATTAGCTTGTTTGCATAATTTTATGGGCTGGCATAAAACCCACTATTCTAGGATAAGCAGGAACTGTACCTGGTACATTTGATAAGGAGGATTGTTTCCTTCCAGGGTATTATAGGTGGGAGCAGAGGGGGAAAGGAACTTGCAGTACAGGCATTTGAGGCCTTCCCAATTTTATTAGATATCAAGGCAATACATAATATTGAGCCTTAATTTCAGGCCTTACACCACACCGTGATGGGATTACAGGCTATAATCCAAGCCTGTGGTTCCATCTATAAAATGTGACAAGGCCTTTCAGTCCTTTTCTTTGTCTCTTTTTTATATTGTTGTTGAGAATATGCACAGAAAAACATACACCAGTTCAACAGTTGCTACATGCACCATTTAGTGATGTTGATTACGTTCTTAGAGTTGTGCAACCATTCTCACTCTCCTTTTCTGAGTTGTTCCTCCTCCATTGACATAAATGCACTGTTCCCTAAGGTTCTTAGCTAATCTTTCAATTTGCTGTTGTCACTTTGATCCCGTATAGATAGTTTTTAAAAGAGCATAATGATCAAGGCTGACATTTTTTACTAGTTAAGCTAAGCTATTGTTTGGTTTTAAGAAGACTTCAGGGGATATTTTTGGTTTAAGGTTTAAAGATGATCTCAGGGCAATAGTTTCAGGGGTTCATCCAACCTTCATGACTCCAGGAAGTCTGGAGTCCATGAGAATTTGAAATTCTGTTCTGCATTTTACCCCTTTTGACGAGGATTTTTCTATAGAATCTTTGATCAAAATATTCAGTAATGGTATCCTGTTCTTCTGGTTTCATGGCAAAGGAAGCGGTTGTTCATGGAGGCAATTAGCCACATATTGCATATCCTCCTATTCCTAACTCTCTTTCTTCCTCTGTTGCTCCAGGCAAATAGGCACCAATTGTTATGCCTTGGATGGCCACTTGGAAGCTTTTAAGATCCCAGGCACTATGCAACGAACTAAGAGGTAGAACAGAAGCACTAAACATGTTATTAGGCCAATTAACTGGGACGTCTCATGAAACCATGACCCTAAACCACCAAACCAAGAAACCAAACCCCATGAGGTTTTTGGTTGTACAGACCTTTTCTATAAGTGATCAGCCAAGGAGAGTCCTCAGGGAGAAAGAAGTAGAAGGTCACATGGAAATAAGTGTGTTTGTGTATGTGTATGTGTAAACTAGAGACAATGAAGAACAAAAGAATTGTATACTGGTAGAAAGAATATTAAAGAATCCTTATGGGGCAGTGATTAAGAGCTCGGCTGTTAACCAAAATGTTGGTGGTTCAAACCCACTAGCTGCTTCTAGGGAGAAAGATGTGGCAGTCTGCTTCCATAAAGATTATAGCCTTGGAAACCCTCTGGAGCAGTTCTACTCTGTCCTATAGGGTCCCTATGAGTCAAAATCAACTCCACGGCACACAACAACAACAACAAAAAGAATAATAGAACAAGAAGTTATAACCATCATGAATACATATACCCTGAAGATTCCATTCTCTCTCATGGCTTTAACTTCTAAATATATTCAGATGACTTACACTTCATGCATTCCATTTGTGGCCTCACAGGCACCTCATATTCAGTATGCTCAGAATTGAGCCCACTCTCATCTATCCCACCATACCCCCCCAAATGTATTCCCTATGTTTTTGTATGGTACCTGTTTTAGCTTTTTCTGTGTTTAAAAGAACCACAAAAATCTCAGTGGCAGACACAACAAACATTTATCTCAGTTACAAGTCTATCATTTAGCAGGAAGATTCTGCTTCAGGCTGTGGGTTAAGTTCAAGTCCATTCCATGAGTTTCATTCTGAGGCCTAGATTGGAGGGGCAGTGGCTACCTGGAGCACGTTCTTCTCTTGGTGGAGGGGTGAGTAGATACATGTAATACCTCTTAATTCCTAAACTCAGATGGGTACTCTGTCATTTTGCCCACATTTCATTGGTGAAGGCTAGTCACCATGCCAAGGCCAACATCAATTATGGGGGAGGGAAGTTACTTCTCCCATTGAGAATGGATGAAGGGAGAGAGTGAATATTTCCTGAATGTTAATCTAATCTTTCACAACATCATTATCTACTCCTATCCACCCCATTTTCCTTGACTCTTTTCTCTTTCTGATACCCATCACCTAACCTGAAATGCACTCCCAGTGACATTGCTTATCATCTATCACCTTTATCTTCTAATTCAAATTTTTGTTCCCCGTGCTTTCTCATGCTCCATTTCCAAAACTTAACCCAGAAGCAAGATTAGAGCCTCTTTACCTTCAGATCTTAAAAACATATTTGGGGATTCTATTATCCATCCCTCACCCCAGCAACTCTAGGAGCATTAAACAATGATGCCACCATATCATTACCATCATTTTACTTTATGCTAATTGAGTATTTACTATCTACAAGTCCCTGAGCTGAGCAACCTTACATGTATCATCTCATATAATGCTTACAAATGCCTTAACTAGTAAACCAGTTGCCTGAGAGGTGATTCCAACTCAGAACTGTATCAGAGCAGAATTGTGCTCTATAGGGTTTTCAGTGACTGATTTTTCACAAGTAGATTACCAGACGTTTTTTTCAAGGTGCCTCTGGGTGGACTTGAACCTCCAACCTTTCGATTTGCAGCTGAGTGGGTTAACTGCACCACCCAGAGACTCCTATAATTGCCTTCCAAACCTAATCTATTGTTATCTAGTTGATTCTGACTCATAGTGACCCTGAAGTTAAAATGACAGTAGTGGAGCCCCAACATGATTTTTCTGTTTCCAGAATCCTTGTTCCTAACCACTATATTGTTTTTCCTATTATTATATTTTCATACCCAGCACTAAGAATAGTATTTAGTTAAATGGATCTGATTAGTTGACTATAAAGTCTAAATTGACCAAATGGTTACATAAATCTCTACTTTAATATGTTTTATAAAGTACTAGTGTATTACTTTTTTTCCTCCATAACAGTTAAGTATAAATATTCGATATCAAAACTTTTTGATTATAAATGTTTTCTGTAAACCAAATTTACCCCAGGATGATCAATACTCCTTTCTAAAGCAAGTGATAACACAGTTTCAATCTTTTATATCAAAGGTAGAGAAGAATTCATAGAGATTACATTAATATCAGATATTTTCAGTTATATATCCCTGAAACTTTGTTTTAGGGCTTTATTTCTCCAATAAAAGAGAGTCAAGAGTGTGTTGATCAATAAGTAGCAAAATAATAAAAAAGGGAAAATCTTATTCTGCAAATCAGATGATTTTACTTTGTATTTCAAATGAATGCAAAGTAATTCTTTATAAGGAAAATAACCACTTTGTGAATTTTTTTCTTAAAAAATGGCACAAGACGTAAAGATTTTCTGCTGTGCATATGCAGATTAGACACTTGGGGAAGCATTATGAAGTGTGGGTCCCCAAACTCTGTAAGTATACTAAAAACCTTTGAATTGTAAACTTTAAATGGGTGAATTTTAATGTATGTAAATTATATCAATAAAGTTTTTTTTTTTAATGTGGGTGCCCAGGTTTCATTCTGGACTAATTAAACCTGAATCTTTCCAGAAAGGACTAGGCACCAGGTGATTTTAGTGTGTAGCCTCAGTATAAAATCACTGTTTTAGCTTGTTCTGTTTATTTAAAAAATCTAATCTATTGTTAGCATTTATCATTTTTAGGATTTATTCTGGCAAATGAAGCAGATTCAATCTTCAACTTTGTTCTTGTGGCTTGATTATAACTTTTCAAGGTTAGGTATAAACCAGAAAACCAAACCCGTTGCCATGAGTCGATTCTGGACAGAGTAGAACTGCCCCATATGGTTTTCAAGGAGTGCCTAGTGGATCCGAACTACTGACCTTTTGGTTAGCAGCCATAGCTCTCATACCAGTATGCATAAGCATAAAATTCTTTAGAAATATCAGAAAGCAACATAGTTATTTTTAAGTAAGTTCAGTGTGATATAGGAATATGCTCATTTCAGGAAATGACAAAATTTCAGGGACAGAAGTTCCAACAGAATCAAGTTCAAATGATTCATATTCAACCCAAGAGATCTCTTTTGAAGGGGTGGTGGTGGAAGTTGTTTTCACTATAGTATAGAAGATGATCAAAATCTGCCAGAAGGTTCTGGATAGGTAGGCAAGTTAACTTCTCTGTAGACATAGATAACACAGTTTTTCAATGACCCAGTTATAATCATCTTGGTCACTAGGTTAAGAATATGGCAGGTTGTGTCCACGACATGAATTCACTGCTGGAAACCAAAGAGTCCTGTAGTGGAATATGCTATTATATTCTTCTCATTTTTTTGTTCATGGCATTACCTACCCTGCCAGGTATGAGTCTACTGTCTTCAGGATATACCCAGTAAAGCAGTACTTCCGTTTAAAAGAACTTTCTCTGGCCTACCCTCAGTGTTCCAACTATGGACTTATCTCATCACCCTTTGAAGTCCATCATGAGGTGTACACAATGAACACTGTTATTGCCTCCCCTACATTCAACCTCTTCCCATTACAGCAGAGATGAACTCCATGATTTAAGTAAATGCCCTTGACGCAATGATTGGTTCAAAGTGTGTTTGTCCTAATTTAGTCCGGTCAGTTTTGAGCTCAGGACTTCTGTTTGATTATCAGGAAAATACACTTTGGATGTGAATGAGGAGACATGTAGCCCTGCAGCTGCTGACAATTATGTTTCCATTAGGGAAGACAGGCTGAGAATAAATTCAACCCGTGGAGGGGGGCATAGTTGAGAAAATTGCAGAGAAGTAGATGAAGAGCCCTGATGACACTGAAAATTTGGATCTAACCACGCCCAAAACATGGCTTATTCCAGGGCTTCTCTGTTAGGTGAGCTGATTTATCAGCTCCAATCGTGTAATTCTGTTTGAGGGGGGCGTTCTGTTCCTTGGAAACAAAAGCATCTAAACTGATTCCGGTTTTTGATGTGGAACTTCTTTTAACTAATTAGTTCACAAAATAAAATAGAAGCCAGTGTAATATTTTGACATAATAGCAACCTTGTCAAGATATTTGAATTTATATAGGGAAATGCCTAAAATTCAAGTTCATTTTTTAAAAAACAAGGTTGTAAATGACCCTCAGTCTATTACAGTTGAATAGAGAGGTTTTCTCAAATCAGATTCCTAAGGAAGACCATCTTGCCTCTATTTTATGTCCAGCAGAAACTGCCCTTCCATTTGTCAATTGTTTCTGTTACTTCTATACTGATGCGTACTCCTCCAACTACCTCTGTTACTCTGATCATCATCAAAACAATCTGTCACCTATCTATCTGTCTGTCTATCTACCTACTTGCCTATCTTCACTTCTCTCTCTTCCCCTTGTAAATTTCTCCTTTTCATTTTGACCTCCACTGTTGTTCCAAGAACTGGATTAATTTGAGTCTATCATTTTGACTCAAGAGGCTCCTAAATGTCATCCCTTCAGGGCACTAAATGACTAATAAATTAATCCAAATCAATATTCTAATGGCTAAACAGTTCTTCCCAGATTACACATTAATTTTTAACCACACCCCAGCATCTTCCTTGTTGATTGTAAAGGTTACTCTTGACGGTGGCAATTTGATGGGAGAAAATGCCAAAAGAAGAATGAGGGCAGCTTCTGAGGAGATCCTCAGACCACCCTGCAGAAGCTAATGTGGCCAGGAGAATAGACTAGGAAATTCTGGAAGAATGAAAGTGGGAGACAGTTTGGAGGGAACTTGGTGTGTGAAGGTGGGATAATGAAAGGAAAGAGAATGTATTTCTAAATTGAGTGGAGGAATAGAAAGAATTTTGCTCATTGAGGAGGAAGGCATTTCATGGAAGAAAATATGGGGGTGGGTAAGTAGATGATTGTCATAATCTCAGAAAATTGGCAATCAGACTCAAATTCAATAGAAATTCAATTAAGAGTTTATCATTTTTATATATAAATATTAACACAAAGCAATAGAATGAAAGTCATGTAAAGATTAGGGTGCTAGCAGAGGCTATCACTAGATGTGATATATCAAATACAAACATTTAAAGGAAGGGCAGCAAATAAATCTAGAAAAAATACGTGACTACCAATTTTTACCTTTCAATTTTCCATCCTTGACTCTTTCTTTGCATAGACATGTATTTTTCCCCTTCAGACGCACTAGAATGAAACAATTTTATCTTTATACGTTTTATGATGATTTTAAAACCTCTTTAGACTTCACTCCATGGAAGGGCCACATCCTTGAGAACACCTGCCCCGAGCTGTTAACTGATTATTATTAAGCAAGAGCAAATGTCATGAAGTCAGTTACAATAAAGTGTAAATAAAAAAGTTTATGGCAGGGTGTGTAAAGAAAAAAATTGAAATTAATCACCGAGACAAAGCAATGACAGATCCAAAGGTCATTGTTTTGTTCTCTTAAATACTTTATTAGATGCCTTGATCAAAAATTGTGTTCATGTTTCAAAATCTTTAACTGGTTGGAATCATGATTGATTAACTTTTGCATGAATTCTAGTAAAACAACTACATTCATCCTCAAAATAAATGTATTTTTTTTACTAATGAGCTTTTCTCCAAGATGACTCTGAGCAGTAAATATCAGCCCAGAACATCTTGAATCCTTAAGATACTGTACTTCCTTTGCAGTTGGAATTTCTCCCAAAGAGATAGAAAAATTCAGCTTTCTGCATTCACCTTAAGCTATAGCTTTGCTTAATTGAGAATCAGAGTTATTCTAAGAATTCAACATGAGAGAAAGAGTTATTCAAGTGGTTCTTTTTCTTAACATGTTTTGTACCCTATCTCAATTGGACTAATTTCCTCTGAGAATTTAGGAGATAGTTTAGAGTTGGAGAAAAGATTCTACTCAGCTTGAATTGAGTGAATGTTTATTAGGCACTCAGTATATTCCAGTCAATATACTAAGACTTGCAGGAGGTACAAACATAAGCAAAATATATTTCCTATCACTGGCAGTATCAGTGGGAGGCTGGGAGATGGTTAGTTTCATCATAATCTCTATTATTCAACTTTGTTGTTATTGTTGTTAGGTGCCCTCAAGTCAGTTCCAACTCACAGTGACCCTATGTACAATAGAATGAAACGCTCCCCAGTCCTACGCCACCCTCACAATTGTTGCTATGCTTGAGCCCATCATTACAGCCACTGTGTCAATCCATGTCATTGAGGAACTTCCTCTCTTTTGCTGCCTCTCCTCTTTACCAAGCATGATGTCTTTCTCCAGGGACTGGTCCCTCCTGGTAACGTGTCCAAAGTATGTGAGACAAAGTCTCGTCATCCTTGCTTCTAAGGGGCATTCCGGCTGTACTTCTTCCAAGACAGATTTGTTGGTTCTTCTGGCAGTCCATGGTATATTCAATATTCTTTGCCAAGAATTAATTCAAAGGCATCAATTCTTCTTTGGTCTTCCTTACTCATCGTCCAGCTTTCACATGCATATGAAACAGTTGAAAATACTGTGGCTTTCTGGTGTTGGTACAACAACAGACACATAGACCAATGGAACAGAGTTGAGAATCCAGACATAAGTTAATCCCCCTATGAGCAGTTGGTATTTGACAAAGGCCCCAAGTCCGTTAATTGGGGAAAAGACAGACTCTTTAACAAATGGTGCTGGCATAACTGGATATCCATCTGCAAAAAAACTGAAACAAGACCCATACCTCACACTATGCACAAAAACTAACTCAAAATGGATCAAAGACCTAAATATCAAATCGAAAATGATAAAGATCACAGAAGAAAAAACAGGGACAAGAGTATGAGCCCTAATACATGGCATAAACACAATACAAACCATAAGTAACAATGCACAAGCACCAGAAGAGAGACTAGATAAATGGGAGCTTCTAAAAATCAAACACTTATGTTCATCAAAAGACTTCACCAAAAGAGTAAAAATCTACAGACAGGCAAAAAATTTTTGGCTATGACAAATCCGATCAGCATCTAATCTCT
>NW_004444114.1:3683235-3700766 GCF_000243295.1 Trichechus manatus latirostris
GGGACAGAGTAGCAGGGGTAGGGGTCTGGGGACCATGCTTTCAGGAGACATCTAGGTCAATTGGCATAACAAAGCTTATTAAGAAAATGTTCTGCATTCTACTTTGGTGAGTGGCGTCTGGGGTCTTAAAAGCTTGCAAGCGGCCATCTAAGATGCATCAGTTGGTCCCAACCACTTGGAGTAAAGGGGAACAAAGAACACCAAAGACACAAGGAACGTATTAGCCCAACAGACAGAATGGGCCACATAAACCAGAGACTTCATCAGCCTGAGACCAGAAGAACTAGATGGTGCCCAGCTACCACCAATGAACATCCTGACAGGGAACAAACAGAGAGTCCCTGATGGAGCAGCAGAAAGAAGGGGTGCAGAACTCAAATTCTAGTAAGAAGACCAGACTTAATGGTCTGACTGAGACTGGAGGAACCCCAGAAAGCATGGCCCCTGGATTCTCTATCAGCCCAGAACTAAAACAATTTCTGAGGTCAACTCTTCAGACAGGGATTGCACCAGACTGTGGGACATAAAGTGATACTCATGAAGAGTGTGCCTCTTAGTCAAGTAGATACAAGAGACCAAAGGGGCAGCTTCTGTCTGGAGGTGAGATGGGAAGGCAGAGAGGGTTAGGAGCTGGTTGAATGGATATGGGGAATCAGGGTTGGAAAGGAGGAGTGTGCTGTCGCAGAATGGGGTGAGCAATTAGGGTGAAATAACAATGTATGTATAAAATTCTGTATGGGAGACTAACTTGAAATGTAAACTTCATTTAAACTACAACAATAAAAGAAAAAGAAAAAGAAAATACAGTGGCTTGGGTCAGGTACACTTTAGTCCTCAAAGTGACATCTTTGCTTTTTAACACTTGAAAGAGGTCTTTCACAGAAGAACTGCCAATGCAATAAGTCCTTTGATTTCTTGACTGATGCTTCTAGGAGCATTGATTGTGGATCCAAGTAAAAGGAAGTCCTTGACAACTTCAATATTTCCTCCGTTTATTATGATGTTGCTTATTGGTCCAGTTGTGAGGATTTTTATTTTCTTTATGTAGAGGTGTAAACCATACTGAAGACAGTAGTATTTGATCTATATTAGTAAGTGCTTCAAGTCCTCTTCACTTTCAGCAAGCAAAGTTGTGTCATTTGCATATCACAGGTTGTTAATGAGTCTTCCTCCAATCCTGATGCCCCGTTCTTCTTCATATAGTCCAGTTTCTCAGATTATTTGCTCAGCATACAGATTGAATAAGTATGGTGAGAGGATACAATCTGATGCACACCTTCCTGACTTTAAACCTTGCAGTATCCCCTTGTTCTGTTCGAACAACTGCCTGTTGTTCTATGTACAGGTTCCTTATAAGCACAATTAAGTGTTTTGGAATTCCCATTCGTCACAATGTTATCCATAATTTGTTATGATCCAGAGTTGAATGCCTTAGCATAGTCAACGCAAGTAAACATCTTTCTGATATTCTCTGCTTTCAGCCAAGATCCATCTGACGTCAGCAATGATATCCTTCGTTTGACATCCTCTTCTGAATCTGGCTTGAATTTCTGGCAGTTCCCTGTCTCCGTATCGGTGCAACTGTTTTTGAATTATCTTCAGCAAAACTTTACTTGTATGTGATATTAATGATATTGTTTGATAATTTATGCATTCTGTTTTATCACCTTTCTTTGGAATGGGCACAAATATGGATCTCTTCCAGTTGGTTGTCCAGGTATATGTCTTCCAAATTTCTTGGTATAGATGAGTGAGCATCTCCAGTGCTGCATCCATTTGTTGAACATCTCAATGATTATTCCATCAATTTCTAGAGCTTTGTTTTTCGCCAACGCCTTCAGTGCAGTTTACATCTCTTCCTTCAGTACCATCGGTTCTTGATCATATGCTACCTCCTGAAATGGTTGAATGTAGACCAATTCTTGTGGTACAATGACTCTGTGTATTCCTTCCATCTTCTTTTGATACTTCCTGCATTGTTTAATATTTTGCCCTTAGAATCCTTCAATATTGCATCTCAAGGCATGAATATTTTCTTCAGTTTTTTCAGCTTGAGAAATGCTGAGCATGTTCATCCCTTTTGGTTTTCTAACTCCAAATCTTTGCACATTTCATTATAATACTTTACTTTGTCTTCTCAAGCCACCCTTTGAAATCTTCTTTTCCGCTTTTCTCACTCTGAATCTTGCATCCTGCTCGTCATCATCTGACTTCCAGTTCTTGGGACTTGAGCTCGCAGCCTACCGTATTACCTGCCAGTCTTGAGATTTGTTGGCCTTTGCAGCCTGTGACCTAGTACCCTGCCATCTTACCTGCCAATCTTGGATTCTTCAGCTTCCACAGCCCATGAGCCAGCAGCCTGCTGTCTGACCTGCACATCTTGTGCTCATCTTCCCCTGCAGCCAAGTGAGCCAGGAGAAGCCTCCAGCCAGATGCCTGACCCATGGATGTGGGACTTGCCAGCCTCTACAGTGTGTGAGCCATTTCCTTGAGATAAATCTCTCTCTCTCTGTGTGTGTGTGTGTGTGTGTGTGTGTGTGTGTGTGTGTGTGTGTATGTGGATATATGCAAGTATTTCCTTAGTCTGGGTTCTCTAAAGAAGCAAAACCAGTGAAATGTACATACACATGCAAATATATATGTATGTATGTATATATGTATGTACGTGTATATATACACACACATATACATATATATATTTTATATGTATATGTATGTGTGTGTGTGTGTGTGTGTGTATGTGTGCGTATACACATATATATGGAGCCCTGGTGGCACAGTGGTTAAGAGCTCAGCTGTTGACCAAAAGGTCGGCAGTTCAAATCCAACAGCTACTCCTTGGAAACTCTATGGGTCAGGTGTCAGGCTGGAGGCTTCTCCTGACTCACATAGCTGCAGGGCCAACAAACCCAAGATTGGCAGCTCAGCTGCTAGCTCAAGTTCCAAGAACCAGAGGTCAGAAGATGATGAGCCCGCTAGAGCCTTGCTGGAACAACCATTTATATACTGGAAGCAGGCCACACCCTCATGGAAACTCTCAATTATTGGCTGCTCAAGCATAAGTCATCATGGAGTTGATTACATCATTACATAAGCACCAAATTATATCATTACCTAACTGTCAAACTACATCATAACTGCCAAACCACTGAGGATTTTGGCCCAGCAGGTTGACACATAACCTTAACCATCACAGTCCACCCCTTGTCAACTTGGCACCTATACACATCTCCTTAAACCATACATAATCTGTAAATAAAGACAACTATACAGTCATCTTTACACGTAACATGATACAACTAACACATGCACAACTGAAAATGCACTAGCCCCATTTCCATCTTATATTTTATAACTGAAGAAAACAAGAATATTTGATGCACACCTACAAGGAAGAAATACTCATAGCAATTACAGTCTTCATTTCTGTAACTGGTCAGTGGTCATAGGTAGTATTTAGAAATATCTTCTTCTACCACCCATTCTGTATTCCCTTTACCTTCAGCAAGCACCTCAGTTAGTTGTGGTTCTTTGCCTGGTGGGGTAATCAGATCTTCTATGATGGTTAAGGTTGTGTGTCAACTTTTCTGAGTCATGATTCTCAGTGGTTTGTTGGTTATGATGCAGTGTGGCAGCTATGTAATGATGTAATCACTTCCATAATGAGATCTGATGTAATGTAATCACCTCCATGATGAGATCTGCTGTGAGCAGCCAATCAGTTGAAAATGTGTTTCCTTGAGGGTGTGGCCTACATCCAATACATGTGGACTTTCTAGCAAAGCTTGCTGGCTTCTGTTCAATCTGGATCCTGCAGCTGGTGCCTCATCTGACCTCTGGTTATTGGGACTTGAGCTAGCAGCTTACCTGCTGATCTTGGAATTTGTCAGCTCCACAGCCTGATCTTGGGATTCATTAGCCTCTGCAGCCTGTGAGCCAGCAGTCTGCCATCTTACCTGCTGATCTTAGGTTCACCAGCCCCTGCAGCTACATGAGTCAGGAGAATCCTCCAGCCTGACCCACAGACTTGTAACTTTCTAGCCTGTACAACCATGTGAGCCATTTCCTTAATATAAATCTTTCTCTCTATATATAAATACACTTCACTGATTTTGCTTCTCTAGAGAACCCAGCCTAAGACACCTTCATTCCTGAAGGGTCTAGGCCATTAGTAGTCATGTCAGAATTGAGTTACTGTAGTTTTGCATTGACTTTAATCACAGGGTATGGTAGTACTAAGAGATGTCCTAAGGGATCTCCTGTATTGCAGACACATTCTTCTTTACCTCCATTATGTAATATCAATCCGATTTCCCTTTGGGAATCAGGATCAATCACACCAGCCAATATGGTAACTCCTTTCTTTGCTTGTTGATCCAGACGCATGAGGAGCCCAAAGTAGCCAGGTGGCATTCTTTAGTTCCAGTTCAGTGGAATCTGTAATATGTCTCCAGGTGAGAGCATTCCTCCCTTTGTAACTAAGATCTCTAGACATGCACAGCAGAGGGTCATGGGGACAGGAAGCAAAAATTTTATGAGAGGCTCACTAGGGGTAGTAGTGAGTGGTGCAACTCCCATTTCCACCCTTTGATTTCTGGACCCATGAATCCTGGCTATGGGAGAAAGAGTAACATATATTGGACACTGGTTTAGAGAATATAGAGCCTCCTGGAGAATTTTGCCCCAACCCTGCAAGATATTGCCACCTAGCTGGCACCATAATTATGTCTTTAAAAGGCCATTCCATCATTCTGTCAAGCCAGCTGCTTCAGGATGATGGGGAACATGGTAAGACCAGTGAATTCCATGAGCATGGGCCATTGCTGAACTTCATTTGCTACGAAGTGAGTCCCTTGATCCAAGGAGATGCTGTGTGGAATACCATGATGGTGGATAAGGCATTCTGTAAGTCCATGATGACATGGTAATTTTGGCAGAAGCATTGTGTGCAGGGAAGGCCACTCAATATCCACAATAAGTGTCTATTCCAGTAAGAACAAAACACTACCCTCTCCATGATGTAAACAGTCCGATGTAATCAACCTGCCACCAGATTGCTGCCTGATCACCTTGAGGAGTGATGCCATATTAGGGACTCAGTGTTGGTCTCTTCTGCTGGCAGATTAGGTACCCAGTAGTGGCTGTAGCAAAATTGGCCTTGGTGAGTGGAAGTCCGTGTTGCTGAACCCCTGTATAACCTCCAACCCTGCAACCATGGCCACTTTGTTTATGAGCCCATTGGGCAATGACGGAAGTGGCTGGGGAAAGAGGATGACTTATTTCCACAGGATGCATTATCCTATCTACTTGATTTTTGAAATTCTCCTCTGCTGAGGTCACCCTTTGGTAAGCATTCACATGAGACATGAATATCATCACTTCTTTGGCTCACTCAGAGAGAGCTATTCACATACCTCTTCCCCATACTTCCTTGTCATCAATTTTCCAATCATGATCCTTCCAAATTCCTGACCATCCAGTCAAACCATTGACCACAGCCTGTCAATTAGTATACAGTTGAACATTTGGCCATGTCTCCTTCCAAGCTAAGTGAACAGCCAGGTGCACTGCTTGAAGTTCTGCAGGTTGGGAGGATTTCCCTTCACCACAGTCCTTCAGGGGGGTCACAGAAAGGGGCTGTAGTGCTGCTGCTGTCTACTTTCAAGTGGTGACTGCATATTGCACAGAACCATCTCTAAACCAGGCATGAGTTTTCTCTTCCTCAGTCAACTGATCACAAGGAACTCCCCATGAGGCTATAGGTGCAGACCGGGAGAAGGCAAGTAATATGACAGGAGTGGAGCATGGGCATTTGGATCACTTCCTCATGCAACTTACTTGTGCCTTCAAGTCCTCCTTGGGCCCAGTCTCATATATACCACTTCCATCTAATGCTGGAGTGCAGCTGTTCACATCTAACTTTATGACTCTGTAGGTCAGACAACACCCAGTTCATAATGGGCAGCTCAGGCCGCATGGTGACTTGGTGACCCATGGTTAAGTGTTCAGTCTCTACTAAGACCCAATAATAAGCCAAAATCTCTTTTTCAAACAGAGAGTACTTATCTGCAGAGGATGGCAGGGCTTTCTCCAAAATTCTAAGGGTCTACACTGTGATTCACCAATGGGGCCTGCCAAAGACTTCAAAAGCATTTCTATCGGCCATTGACCCTTCAAGCACCATTGGATCAGCTGGATCATATGGCTCAAGTGGCAGACTGGCTTGCATGGCAGCCTTAACTTGTTGCTGAGCCTTCTATTGTTCTGAGCCCACTCACATCTAGCTGATATTTGATAAATAGGCTGGAGTAGCATACCCAAACAAGGGATATGCTGCCTCCAAAATCCAAAGAGATCCACCAGGTGTTGTACCTTCTTTTTAGTTGTAGGAGGGGCCAGATACAACTTATCCTTCAGTTTAGAAGGAATATCTTGACACATCCAACGTCACTGGACCTAGAAATTTCACCAAAGTGAAAGATGCCTGAATTTTTGTCAGTTTAATTTCCCACTGTGTAGCACTCAAATATCTTACCATTAAGTCTAGAGTTCTTGATACTTCTTCCTTACTAGGTCCAATCAGCATAATGTTATCAATGTAATGGACCAGTGGGATGTCTTGTGGAAGGGAAAGGCAATCAAGATCCCTGGAAACTAAATTATGACGTAGGGCTGGAAAGTTGGAATATCTCTGAGGTAGGACAGTGAAGGTGTATTGTTGGCCTTGTCAGCTGAAGGCAAACTGCTTCTTGTGGTACTTCGAAACAGGTGTGGAAAAAAAGGCATTATCAGATCAATAGCTGCATAGTAGGTACCAGGAGATGTATTAATTTGCTCAAGCAATGAAGCCATATCTGAAACAGCAGCTGCAATTGGAGTCACCACCTGGTTAAGTTTTCAATAATCCATTTTCATTCTCCAAGATCCATCTGTTTTTTGCACAGGCCAAATAGGCTAGTTGAATGGGGATGTGGTGGGAATCACCACGCTTGCATCCTTCAAGTCCTTGATGGTGGCAGTAATCTTTGAAATCCCTCCAGGAATGCAGTACTGCTTTTGGTTTACTGTTTTCCTAGGTAGGGGCAGTTCTAATGACTTTCACTTAGCCCTTCCTATCATAATAACCTTTATTCCATTTGTCGGGGATCCAATGTGGGTGTTCTGCCAGTTGCTGACTATGTCTATTCCAATTATGCATTCAGGAACTGGGGAAATCACTACAGGATGGGTTTGAACAGAACCGTTAGCTATCCCAAATAAGTACTCAATCTAAGTAAAAATACTGTACTTCATATTTTAAAGTACATTCTAGGCATACAACTTTTAGGAGCACACTACCTCTACCTTGTACCCCTAAAAAGAGTGTCACTTCTAAACTTCTTCTATCCAGAAGACTCTTCTATCTTGGCTCTTATAGTCAAGAAATTTGGAGTCTGGTAAGGGAGAAAAAGTGAATACACACACATATACACATGCACACACACAAAACTCTTTGACACAAAGGACTGTAATGTAAAAGTGACTTTTGTCTTTCTTGTTTTCTATTATCTGGGTATCTTTCTTTTGAAATTTCCTTCTGTTTTCAAGGACTATTACAAACGATGTTTTTTAAAATTTGAGTTTCCAATTGTTTGTAGCTAATATATACAAATTGATTGATCTCTGTGTGTTGAACTTGTGTCCTGTAACTTGATAAAATCATTTATTACTTCTAGGAGCTTTATTTGAAAATTATTTATTCCATGAGTTTTTATACATGCCACTTGTAAATAGGGACAGATTAATCCTTACTTTCCAAACTGCTTATCTTGCTTTATTGCACTGGCTAGGAATTCCAATGCAATGTTGGATAAGAGTGGTAAGAATGGACAGTCTTGACTATTTCTCTACCTCAGAGGGGAAAGCTTTCATTCCTTCACCATAAAGTACAAGGTTAGTTGTTGATTTTTTTGGTAGATGCCCTTCATTAAGTTAAGGAAGTTTCCCCTCTATCACTAGTTTACTATGTATATTTTATTATGGATGTTGAATTTTGTCAAATGCTTGTTCTACATCAGTTGATATGATCTTGTGGCTTTTCTTCTTTTGTTAATACTGTGGAATACATCAATCAATTTTCAAATATTGAACCAGCCTTAAATTCCCAGGAAAAACTATCCTTGTCATAGAGTATTATTCTTTTTATATGTTTATCGATTTGATTTCCTGGCATTTTGTTGATGATTTTTATGTCTATATCCAGGAGAGATATTAGTCCATAGTTTTCATTTCCAATATTATCTTTGTGTGGTTTTGGTAGCAGGTGATGTTAGGTGTGGTCTACCATGGTGAATATTCCCTGTGCACTTGAGAAGAGTATGCATTCTGTTTTTGCTGGGTGGATGAACTATAAATATCAATTAGATCTAGTTGGTTAATAATGTTGTTCAGTACTTCTATATATACTTGTTATTTTTCTGTCTACCCCACTTTATCAATTATTGAGAAAGGAGTATTGAAGTTTCTAAATAAAATTATGAATTTGTCCATTTCTCCTTTCAGTTCTGTCAGTTTGGGCTTTATGTATTTTGAAGCTCTATTGTAATGTGAATACATATTTTAGTATTTTTTATGTTTTCTTGTAAATTTTCCCTTTTATTATTATGTGATGTGTCTCTTAATCCCTCATAATTTTTCTTGCTTTAGAGTCTACTTTGTCTAATATTAATATAGCCACTCTAACTTGATTAGTGTTTACATTGTATATCTTTTCCCATTCTTTTCCATTTAACTTACTGATATTCTATTTAAGATAGGTTTCTTATAGGCAGCATATGGATAAGCCTTGCTTTCTCTTTTTTAATTAACCCTGACAACCTTGTCTTTTAATTGATCTGCTTGAACCATTTCTATTTTATAAAATGTTTGCTATGTTTGATATTAGGTCTACCACATTATTATTTGTTTTCTGTTCCTGTTTCACCTTTTCTTCTTTCTTTGGATTATTTGAATTTTTTGGTTATTCCAATTTAATTTATCTATTTTTTTTTTACTGTCTTTTTGTATAGCTTTTTTAAATGATTGCTCTAAAGATTAAAATATATTCTTAACTTTTCACTGCCTATCTAGAATCAATATTTTACCATTTCAAGGAGAATATAAAAACCTTACCATCCTATAGGTCCCTTTACCCTCCCTCATTCATGTTGTAATTGTCAAATGTTATTACTTCTGCATACGTTGAAAATCCCATCAAGGCAATGTTATAATTTTTGTTTTAAAAAGGCATATATATTTTATAGAATTTAGAGGTGAAGAAGACTCTATTTACTCAGCTTTTACTATTTCTGTTGCTCTTCCTCAGGGCCAGATTAAGGCATGTGAGAGCCCTAAACACTGATAATCTGTGGAGCCCCCTCCTCTGTTTACTCATGCATTTGAACAGGAGATGTAAGTTTTATATATATATGTAAATATATATATGTGTGTGTCTTAGCTATCCATGATGTAACTTTTTTTAAATACACTATAATATTAGCAATTAAATGCAAAAGTGGCATATGTCATTTTAGCAGAATGAGATGAACTGGATTATAAAATTTTTAGTGAATGTAGGCTAATAAGATTTTTACTATATACCACATTTTCTACAAAAAAATTTTCATGTATTCTACAACAAAGAAAATGTCAGTAAACTCAGTTGTTTCAACAATTAATGTAAAATTCTGTTGCTCTCCCACAACAAAAAATTGACTTTCACTAATTTTGCTTTAAATGGCTCATACTTCAGTTTTCATCCTTGTTTTGTAATAAATGCCATGGTTATAAATGAAAAAATGAAAAAATGTCATAAAAAATTTTAATGATCATAAACAAATATTAAATTACTGTATTCTATTTTTAGACAGATCTTTCATCTATAACATGTTATAATTGAAAACATTTCTTTCTATTTTTTGCTCTTACACATTCTTAATGTGTACTTCCTTACACAATAATATAATGAATACAGTATTTCTTGAATCGTTGTATGCAGAGGTTTTTTTAGTCTTTTTAGGGACAAAAATGAGCATTCTGTTGTTCAGTTTGTGATCATTAAAGTTAGAAATATGCGCAAAGCAATTTGAACATTGGAAAATGCACACTGTACTTTATCTTCTGTTATGGAATCATACATGCCTACATGAGTAAAATTTTTCTTTCCTGAATTTGTAAACTTAGTTCTCATGTAAGAATGAAATCATTGCACTTCTCTGTAAAGGTTTGTATTTAAGTCATTGGGATAAGCCTGCACTAATTTATTGGATGCCTTCATGCATTCTTCATCAGATATATCCACACTGTTTAAGAAGGAGAACTTATTTGAAAGATCTTCATACACTTTTTGCCCTTCTTTTCATGAAGATTCAAGTAGTATGTGGTTACACAAAATTGATCTCTGGCACTCAATACTTCTGGAGCACTGTCATTGATTGAATTGCATCCCCCCAAAATATGTGTCAATTTGGCTATGACATGATTCCCAGTATTGTGTGATTGTCCATTATTTTGTCACCTGATGTGATTTTCTTACGTGTTGTAAATCCTACCTCTACGATGTTAATGAAGTGGGATAGGTGGCAGTTATGTTAATGAGGCAGGACTCAAGCTACAAGATTAGGTTGTGTTTTAAGTCAGTCTCTTTTGAAATATAAAAGAGAGAAGCGAGCAGAGAGACGTGGAGACCTCATACCACCAAGAAACAAAAGCCAGGAGAATAGCGTATCTTTGATCCTGGAGTCCCTGTGCTGAGAAGCTCCTAGATCAGGGGAAGATTGATGACAAGGATCTTCCTTCAGAGCCCACAGAGAGAGAAAGCCTTCCTTTGGAACTGCCATCCTGAATTTGAACTTCTAACCTCAGAGACTGGGAGAGAATAAATTTATCTTTGTCATCCTCTTGTGGTATTTCTGTTATAGCAGCACTAGATAACTAAGACAAGTACTTCCATCATCTACTTGTTTCTTTCTAATGCTTCTGTGATGGTGACCTGCTTGATAATCAGTATTTGTTTTGTTGTGCTTTCAAATTTTTCAAAATCTTCTCTTAAATTATGTAAATATCTTGTTAATGACCAGTAGAGATCTGTACATGTCTTCAAATTTTCTTCTGAATCTTGGAGAGCTTGACTCATCTGATGAAAATGCTGCATTACATTATTCCACATAACCAACACAATTATATACTCCAGCGTTTGCATTTTGTTGGGAATGTTTTCAGCTTCTCTTGTAGTATCTTCTTTTTGTGTCTGGTCTGCAGCAATATTTTCTAAGGCATCTAGAATCTGAGTGTACAATTCCAGGATTGCACTGGTTGCTACAGCACGTGCTTACCAACATGTATTAAAAAGACATTTTAATACTTACCATTGCCTAAGTATGTTTTAAGAACTGCCCATTGGTGAGCAGAGGCAGCAAAAAACATGTAGAGAAACTGAACAGTAGGAAAAAAATCAACTATTTCTGGACACAATCTAATGAGCTATGTCATACAAGATTAAGTGAGTGCTCAGCACATGGTATGAAAATGGCATATTCATTAAGCTGTAAAATTTTCTGTTGCATGCCTTTATAATGCCATGACATATTGGCAGCATTGTTATAAGACTGGTCTCTGCACATAGAAAAATCAATTTTGCAAACTTCACAAAAATAGTGAAGTACTTGGTTTGTAATTCCTTCACAGGTATGAATTTTTAAGCTAGTAAATGTGATAAATTGTTCGATAAATTTTCCATCTTTTGGAGATACGTATCTTAAACCAATACTCAGCTAATCTGTATGAAAACAATTGATGGAACTTTATCACTTATTAAGTTTATTAATTCTTCACGCATTGTTTTAGACATATGCAATGGGTCACTCTTTCCTGTGTTGCCATATCTTGAAATGTGACCTGCTCAAAATGGATCAACTGAGTAACAAGTTTAAGAAAACTCAAAAAAATTTCTATTTTGTGGTGACCCAAACACTTCATTTCTTCCTCGAAAAGATAGTCCACATTCAGCAATTGTTATACCGACAGCAACAACACGTTGAAAAACAGCTTTCCAATATTGACGTTCTTCATTAATTTGTGTTTCCAGTTCATGAGTTAAGCCAAAACTAAGTCTTTGGTTTAAATATGACAACAAACAATCTCTGTGAATTGAACTGTTTTCATGTTTATCACTTATATTCAAGTTGCAGCAGTTGATAAATCTATCCATAGCAAATCGAGAATTAAATGATTTAGGACTGAATAGTTTGCAAACAAAGCAAAACACAGAGTCAACTGGTGGAGAATACAGTAGCCACTCCCTCTTATAATTTTCACCATTAGCTTTACACCCTTAGAAATAGATTCTGGATACAGAACCTTGTTTGTTTACCATCCAGAAATTTTCGACATGAAATTTCAAATGGTCCATGTGATATTCACAATCACTTGGCCCTCTTTTGATCCAGTAATTTACATCACTAGAAGAAAGATTATTCAACAAAGCAGGATCTGTATTTCGGTTATTTATGGGGTCTGTAGATTTGACTGTCAGATTCTAAAATAATTTCACTTTCTACACCATTATTATTATTATTTTTTACTACTGCAAGGAATGGATGCAGAATTTGTAATAAATTCTATTATATTTATGTTGCTATTAGTAGTTTCTACTCTAGTGGTAATAGTACAATGATTTGCACCCATTAAACTTGAGCTTTCAGTGGAAGAAGTCTCTTCTGATTCATTACATTTTAAAAATGAACTTAATTTTGGAATTGTTTTTAGGGATTCACAAATCCTATTCTTTTTATCTTCTGCAAGCTTTCATTTTTGCAATCCACTTAGTTGTTCCTGTTTCATTTTACCTGGATATAAAATTGTTACTTTTTAAATTTGGGTCTACTATAGCAAATAAATTTTAATAATTGAAAATAGATAAAATTTATAAAACAAGTAAAATTTATTAAAAAAATTTACATTCAATTTGGACATTAACGAATCTTTGTATATGAAAATTGGTGAGTAAAAAATTGATTTGGAACATGTAATTTTGTTCTTCAGGTCTGAAATAGTACTTACAAGGCAGTTGGAAATAACTTTATTCATTTCTTGTATAATGTTTGTTGGCAAGCCCTTTGCAGATCTCCGTAAGTGTTTTTTATCTTGAAATAATACTTAAAAACTTGTGTACTCACTTTCTGTCCTTTGATGCTGCATCTTCACAGTTCATTGGACTACTGCTGATACCCCACAGGGGAGAGAGCAATTACAAACAGCATGATACAAGTACAAGGCCATGCTCAATCTGAAGAGGCATTTTGGTTCATTTTGCGCAGGAACAGAAATGTCACGAGTCAGGTGATGATAGTGCCGCTGGTACCTTCTTAAGTGGTCAGCGAGAGAGAACTGAATGTGAGGTTATACCTGATTGGTCTGAAATGAAAAGGAAAATATAATTGTTATCGTATGCAAAATTTATAACATGGTATCAGTTGCATTTAGTGCCCTGCCAGTTTCCCTTCCTCTGCGGCACTCTTTTCCTTGTGTTCTGTCTGCTTGATATCTTTGCTTTGGACAACTGGTGCCCTTGTTTTGTTGATGCCCTAAGCACATGCTTACCTTGCTTATTGGGTAATACACCTCTGCTGTTCCTTCATTCTGAATGTTCTAAGTTCTGCCCTGGTATATTTACCTTCTGTTTGATGAAGCTCCTTTGGCAATTGTTTAGAGGAGGTCCGTGGTGACAAATTCTCTTAGTATTTCTTCATTTTGCCTTCATTCCTAAAGAATATCTTCACGGAACATAGAATTCTGAATTGACAGCTCTTTTTTTCAGTACACTGAAGATGTTATTTCACTTCCTTCTCTCCTCCATGGTTTCTGATGAGAAAGCCACAGCCGTTCAAATCATTGTTACCCTATAGGTAATGTATTGTTTTTATCTGGTTGCTTTCAGGGGTTTTTCTTTGTCTTTAGTGGTCAGCTGTTTGATTATGATACATCTGGGCATAGATTTCTCTGAATTTATCCTGTTTGGGGTTTATCAAGCCTTTAGAATTTGTAAATTTATGTCTTTTGCCAAATTTGGGAAGTTTTCAGCCACTATTTCTTCAAATACATTTTCTGCTAAGTGCTCTTTCCTCTCTTCTGGGACTCTGATGATACATAGCTTAGACCTTTTGGTATTGTCCCATAGGCCCTTAAAAACCAAAAATCCGGTTGCCGTCTAGTCAACTCTGACTCATAGTGACTCTATAGGACAGAGAAGGACCGCCCCATAGAGTTTCCAAGGATTGCCTGGTGGGTTTGAACTGCCAACCTTTCGCTTAGCAGGCATACCTCTTAACTACTACACCACGAGCGTTTCCCATAGGCCCTTAAGTCTCCATTAACTTCTTTACAATTTTTTTTTTTTGGTCTCTGATGTTCAGTTTGGATAATTTTTAGTTATCTATTTTTAAATTCACTGACTCTATTCTGTCATCTCCGTTTTGTTGTAGAGCCCATCTAGTGAATTTTTCAGGTTATTGAATATTTTATTTCTGTAATTTTCATTTGGTTCTTCTTTATGTTTTCCATTTCTTTGCTAAGACTCTCCACTCATTTCAAGAGTCTTCTCCCTTACCTATTGAAGTATGGTTAGAATAGTTTCTTTGCAGTCTTTCTTTGATAATTCCAACATTTATATCATCTCAGGGTTAGCATCTGTTGATTTTCTTTCCTTGTGAGCTGAGATTTCCCTGGTTCTATATATAAAAAACCCGTTGCCATCTATTTCGACTCATAGTGACCCTATAGGACAGAATAGAACTGCCCCATAGGGTTTCCAAGGAGCAGCTGGTGAATTCAAACCGCCAACCTTTTGGTTAGCAGCTGAGCTTTTAACCACTGCACCACCAAGGCTCCAGGAAATCCACTGTTTTAAATTAGTATTTTCCCCTCCTTTCCTGCCCCAGCCCCCAGTCAACAACACAGTAGTTGTAGTGGCTATGGAAGCACATAAAACTTTGAGGGAGGGGAACTTCTCTCTGACCAGAGAAGCTGCGGTCCCAAGAGTGTGAAGTGAATCTCCTCTTTCTTTTCTTTTTTCTTTTTTTATCTCTCTGCCCTTTCTCCACTTGGTCCCAGATGCAGGCACAGTCATGAGAAGTGCATGGCAGACAAAGGAAATTAAAGTCTTAGTTTTCTGGACAGAGGAACAAGAAGGAAAACCACAGCAAACCAGAAAGTGGTGTTTCTATCATGGAGAGAAGGGAAATAAAAAAAGAAAATGCATTTGTGGACTGACCCAAGAGCTGCACATGTACAGATCTAACCCTAAAGAATATACCAGCAGCTTTGACAACTGACTTATAAGGTCAACTGTTGCCCAGGTCTCAGAATGGCCACTGGGAAGTTCACACTGATTTAATAGCACTGCAAACACTTAAAAAACCAAAATGATATTAGATCCATAGACCACAGGAGGCAGTTCAGAACTTGGAGCCTCCATCTAACCTGACTGAGGGCCTACAAAAATAAACAAACAAAAATCCACTTTATTCTTAATATTTAAGCAAGATCCAGAGTCAACCTACTATTTAAAGTGTCTAGGATACAATTCAAAAGTATTTGGTTCTCTATATAGCAAGTACTTTTTAATTGTATCCTAGATACTTTGGATAATTTTTTATTTCCCTTCTCTCCATAATATAACTCTCTGACTTATAGGATCCTCCTTTTCCACTCTCCTTTTTCCAGAAAGAGAGGGTTTTCCTTGGAGCTCTTTCTCTCCTTGCCCATTTTGCACTTCTGGATTTAGGACTTCCCTTGAATTTATGTCAGGTGATAACAGAGAGGAAAAATGGGAAACTCAACAGTTTGGTTAGGTGCAACTTCGGATTCTGACCTCCTTCTCCAATCTTTCTGCTAAAATTTACTTTCAGCACCTTCATATGGCTACTTCAGCATTTATACTTGCATTCAGTAGGAGAGACAGGGTGGAATATGATTACTCCATCTTTTTTGGAACTGAAACATTTTTTAAGTACTCTTAATCCAAAATTTATTGCTCATTTTGTGATTTCCATTATACTCCAATAATTCTTTTCAGTTTATAAATAACTCCATAAATTTATAAGTAAATTTCACATGAATGATCTTGTTTTATCTTCACAACAATTCTGTACATTTGAATGGATGTAGGAACTAAGGTTCAAAGAATCTACGTGCATACTGGTTAATTCTTAGTCGAGAAATGACTACAAGTCTGGTCTTCCAAATCCAAGATGAGTGCTTCATACTGCAACTTCCTTTAAGTTACTGTGATTTATTATCCTTTCTATATCTTTCTTGATGACAATAGTCTACTGGGGAAATATAAACAAAATGTGCAAAGAGTTGGAATTAGAAAATCAAAAGGGAAGAACATGCTCAGCTGAAAAGAACTGAAGAAAAAATTCAAGCCTCAAATTGCAATTTTGAAGGATTCTATGGGCAAAATATTGAACAATGCAGGAAGCATCAAAAGAAAATGGAAGGAATACACAGAGTCATTGTACCAAAAAGAATTGATCGACATCCAACCATTTCAGGAGGTAGCATAAGATCAAGAACCAATGGTACACAAGGAAGAAGTCCAAGTTGCACTGAAGGCATTGGCAAAAAACAAGGCTCCAGAGATTGACGGAATACCATCTGAGATGTTTCAACAAACAGATGCAACGCTGGAAGTGCTCACTCATCAATGCAAAGAAATTTGGAAGACATCTACCTGGCCAACTGACTGGAAGAGATCCATATTCCAAAGAAAGGTGCTCCAACAGAATGAGGTAACTATCAAACAATATCATTAATATCATATCACACACAAGTAAAATTTTGCTGAAGATAATTAAAAAATGGTTACAGCAGTGCATCAACAGGGAACTGCCAGAAATTCTAGCAGGATTCAGAAGAGGACGTGGATTGAGGGATATCATTGCTGATGTCAGATGGATCCTGGCTGATAGCAGAGAATACCAGAAAGATGTGTACCTGTGTTTCATTGACTATGTAAAGGCATTCAATTGTGTGGATCATAACAAATTATGGATAACATTGCAAAGAATGGGAATTCAGAACACTTAATTGTGCTCATGAGGAACCTGTACATAGACCAAGAGGGAGTTGTTCAAATGGAACAAGGGGCTATTGCATGGTTTAAAATCAGGGAAGGCGTGCATCAGGGTTGTATCCTGTCATCATACTTATTCAATCTGTACGTTAAGCAAATAACCCAAGAAACTAGACTATTTGAAGAATGAGGCATCAGGATTGGAGAAAGACTCATTAACAACCTGTAATATGCAGATGATGCAACCTTGCTTGCTGCAAGTGAAGAGGACTTGAAGCACTTACTGAGGAAAATCAAAGACTACAGCCTTCTGTAGGGGGTACACCTCAGCACAAAGAAAACAAAAATTCTCACAACTGGACCAATAAGCAACAACATGATAAACGGAGAAAAGATTGAAGTTGTCAAGGATTTCATTTTACTTGGATCCACAATCAAC
>NW_004444114.1:3700866-3735626 GCF_000243295.1 Trichechus manatus latirostris
ATAAACGGAGAAAAGATTGAAGTTGTCAAGGATTTCATTTTACTTGGATCCACAATCAACACCCATGGAAGCAGCAGTCAAGAAATCAAAGGACCTATTGCATTTTAACACTTTAAAGTGTTAAAAAGCAAAGATGTCACTTTGAGGACTAAGGTGTCCCTGATCCAAGGCATGGTGTTTTCAATAGCCTCATATGCATGCGAAAGCTGGACAATAAATAAGGAAGACCAAAGGAGAATTGACAGCTTTGAATTATGGTTGTTGGCAAAGAATATTGAATAGACCATGGACTGTCAGAAGAACCAACAGATCTTGTCTTGGAAGAAGTACAGCCAGAATGCTCCTTAGAAGTGAGGATGGTGAGACTTCATCTCGTGTGCTTTGAACATGTTACCAGAAGGAACCAGTTTCTGGAGAAGGACATCATGCTTGGTAAAGCAGGGGTTCTGCAAAAGAGAGGAAGATCTTCAATGAGATGGATAGATGCACTGGCTGCAACAATGTGCTCACACAAAGCAACAACTGTGATAATAACGCAGGACTGCGTGGTGTTTCCTTCTGTTGTACATAGGATCTCTATGAGTCAGAACTGACTCAACGGCACCTAAAAACAGTAATGTGTTAGGGGTATACTAGAGGTCTAATCAAATGCTGACGAATCCGTGTGAAGAGAACGTCATGCAGAAATGTCTGCATTTCTCTACCTTTCAGGTTCTTCTTTTTACCTGACAACTTCTCTCATATCTCTACAGCAAAGGTCTATTCAATCTTTACTGGTTGTATAAAACCTTTCCTATCATTACCAATTGATCTTGGCTAGAATGATGACTAAACGGCCAGTGTTAGCGGAGGGGTTGATGTTCCAGCAATTCTCAGCTACACTCAGCTGGAGATTCTCATTAACAGTTATTATATTCCAAACGCTCTGCTAAGGATAGCAAATAAAATAAGAATGAGATAGATCCCTATATTTAATGAGCTCTCAGTCTAACCAGCGAGACAAGCCACATTACTGCCTCGGCAACTATTGGCAAATATTTATTGTCTGCTTTGTGCAGTGCACTGTGCTCAGTCCACAATATGGACAAACCTATGAAGTAGTAAAATTGACAGATGAAGAAACAAAACTCTCTAGGTTAAGTACCTTATTCAAGGTCATACTGTGTGGTACAGTGGTGATGCCAGGAGTTGAACCAGGCAGTCCAATACTAAAACCCAAATGCCTAACCATTGAGTGATTAGAACACAAGTTTCCTAATGATACATTGGGTTCCCTCCACTGAAACATCCTTTAAATTAATCAGACGTCTTTCTTTTCTGTTCAAACATATTCATCTTTCTTGACAATCAGTAGAGAAGTAACTAGTTGTTCTTAAAGAAGACTTAACATGTCCAAAACTGAATCTCCCTGCCACCACACGAAAGCTGTTTCCTTCTGATATCTTTCCCATCTCAGTAAATGGCAACTCTACTTTTCCAGTTGCTCAGAAAAAAAAAAAAGCTTTTGTGTAATCTTAGTTTCCTCTCTTTCTCTCACATCTCATTTCCATTGTGTCAGCAAATCCTGTTGTTCAGAATTCGACCAGTTTTCACCATTCACACCGCTAATTGCCTGATTCAAGCCACCATCATCTCTCACCTGAATTAATGCATCAGCCTCCTAACTACTTCTACAATCACCCTTCCACAATCTATTCTCAATACAATACCCAGGGAAGACATTTTAAAACCAAATCTATCCTCTGCTCAGAATCCTGAGATGACTCCTCGTTTCACTCAGAGTAAAGGCCATATTCTTTCCTACAGCCTACAAGACCCTAGGAGATTTAGCCTCTTCATAGTTCTCTAACTTGCTACTCACTCCTTTCTCACTCCGTGTCAGCCATGCTGGACTCTTGGCTAATCTTTGCACACACCAGGCACACTGTCATCTTAAGGCTTTTGTTCTTGCTGTTCCCTAACTATTTTCCCCCCAGGTATTGACAAAGTTTGCTTCTTCACATTCTTCTGGTCTTTTCTCCAAAGTTACCCCCTCAGCAAGGTTTCTTGACCACTCTATGTAGAATTTCAACCTTTTCCCCAACCTTATGTATTATCCTTCTTGGTTTTTTTCTCCCCTTAGTACTTGCTAGTAGCTAAACACTACCTATTTTGCTTATTTATCTCATATTGTCTATCTCTCCTCAGTAGAATACAAACTCCATGATGGCAGAGATTTTTGTTGCTTTTGTTAACCACTGTATCCTCAGCACCTAGAATAATGACTGGTCCATAGTAGGTGCTCAATAAATATATGTATTTTCCCTGGGAGAGTGGATCAGACTTCACAGAAGAATTGATGCTAGTCCTGGGTTTTGACTAGGTAGAGAAAGGAAAGGAATTGAAGGAAGAGAAGGAAGAGAAAAAGCCACCAAGCAAGTGTGAACATGTATAGGAACAGCTGGGGCACATGGGGTAGCTAGATAGAAATAGGGTAGAGAGGAAAGCTGGAGCCAGAACTTTTCCTCCAAAGCCTGAAAACTTATCGTTTGTGATTTGTTCGTTTGTCTTAAACCATCTTTCTTTTCTCGTTTTCTTAAACGTCGCTAATTCTGGAGGTCTGGCAATCATCAAACAGCAGTCCCAAAATCAACTGCCTAGAGAAGCCAATGAGATAGTTAATGTGAGTGAATCTGTTTAAGTGGGAATGGAGGATTGGCAACTGGAAAACGAAAAATAGAAGCAGCCAGTTCAGGTCTGGCCATTTGTCATCCAGCAGAAACGTGGCCCAAAATTACTAGACCTATTGATTTTTTCCAGAAAAGCTAAAACTCTGGGTTTTTATTAAATTTTTTATATTAAAATATTGAAAACCAAAAGAACTGTAACAATTTTTGCAGGGCAAAGAAAACAAGCCCGGTAGGCGAAGGTGGCCTGTAGGTTACCGGTTTGCAATCCCACCCCCAAAATCTTAGGAGAAACCAGTTGATCTGATGGCCTGTGAATACACAATAAAGAATATCCCAGAAGGAGAAGCCGGCAGCACTTGATTTGTTCCACTTTGCAGTCCTAATTCTTTCTTAGTCCATTATGTCTGACTGTTACTTAATCTTAGAGATGATTGATTTATCCATGAATGATAAATAAAACAATTATTTATCATTATTTTTGAAGCCTTTAAAAAGATAAAAAGGAATTTTATTGTTGTGTCAAGACCTTTTTTTTTTTTTTTTAATCATATATCTCGGCGAATGATTAAGGATTTGCATGTTTAAAAAAACTGTGATCTGGCTGGGAGTCAAGAAAGATGTCAAGCTTCATGTTAGGAACCTCTTGGCCAATGCTGTCTGTAGCTCCAAGGAAATTTATGCCTATCATTTAATTTAATGACCTCCAAGTAAGTTCATTTTAGAGAATTAAATCACAAAAGAGCACTATGATTTTGGCTTAATTCATGTTAGCCCTGTTGTTGTTGTTAGCTCGTCTAGTCAGGCCCTGATTCATGCGACTCGATGCATTACAGAGTAGAACTGCTTCACAGGGTTTTCTTCTCTGTAATCTTTACGGAAGCAGTTTGCCAGGACTTTTTTCCACAGAGCTGCTGGATAAATTTGAACCGCCAACATTTAGCTTAGCAGCTGACGGCAAACTGGTTGCGCCACCCAGACTCCTTTAGGTTAGACCTAATTCCCAGTGCCCTTTTGGTAAATGATACTTTTCACCTGTAAAGCACTTTGCCATTTATAATTTTCCTCCACAAACCATGGTGGTCATTAACACTATACTTCAGCCATTCCTGGTTCTCTTTCATGGTAGGATTATACTTCCTGGACTCTTTGTGATTGGTTGGGGCCTTGTGGATAGTTTTGGCCAATGACTTAAGAACAGAAGTAGTATGTCTTACTTCCAAGCAGATGGTATAATTACCTCCAAAGCCTTCTTTGCATTTGGTAACTAGCAATATTTGAGGCAGTGGTTGCTGTGTTAGTCTGGGTCCCTGAGTGATCACAAACCAAGCCCCAGCTCACCTGTGATGGTTTTGTATCATGAGCAAGAAATAAACCCTTGTTGCTTAAGTCACTGAGATTTTGGTCTTGTTTGTTATCACAGCATACATAACCTGGCCTAACCTGACTGATATAGATTTATTGTCTTATATGATCATCACAACAATCCTCTGAGGAGGCTCAGGATTTATTATTGTTTCCTTTTTTATAGATGACGAAACTGAGGCTCAGAGAAATAAATATTTTGCCCTTAGGTACACAAAACTAATAAGTGAGAAAACTGGGAACAAAACTTAGATTTGCTGACTTCAATTCTACTACTCTTTTAAAAAGGCGTAACTGTAAATTCAGAAAGAAACTTGTACTTCTCATTCTAGGAAGAAATGTTCTTTCTCAATTTGAAAATTTTCAATGTTGAACATTACATGTCACAATTTATAGTAAAAATACTGTAATTCACCACACTATTTTCTGTTATTACACATCTATGATAATTTACCTTGTTCTTCTATTTGATCAGAGTAGGAATGAGAAAAAGAATACAAGGAAAGTGATAAAAATCACTTTTCAAAATATATACTTTGAAATAAAGGCTGAGTTTATTTGCATAAAATTTTAAAATAGTGTTTATTCATACAAAGCAGACACTTGGTAACACTAACCCTGTATTCATAATAAATCCTGTGACAGTCTTATGTTGTAAAGGTTCATTCTCCTGAATGGAAAGCCAGACACAGTTCATTTCTTTCAGGAAAACATGCCTTAAGAGATTCCTCAAAGTCAGGAAGTAATGGATTACACTGAGATACATTAGTTAAGATGAAAAAAGAAAAAAAATCTAATATCTAGGATTTGTTGTATGAACAGAACTAAAAAACGTTTTTGGGCCTGGATCTTTCAGTAATCCTTCTTTCTGAAAGCCTACACCCTGTAAAACTATTCTAGAGCAATTATTAACCACACAATGAGCCTGTGAGACAGCAGATGCTAGGCTCCCCTTTCCCTCCCTTTTTACCTCCTCAATCAAACATATTTGTAGAGTACATATTTATCTACTTAAAAAAGAAAAAGAAAACCCTGTTACCTCCCCTCTAACAGGAAGTAAGAAGGACTTCTTATAGGCTATAAAAATATTGACAGTAGATAATGGGCCTGCATAAGATACTGGTGGAAAGTGAGTTAATAATCACAGGATCGAACTGCAGGGAGCTTCAGATGCTGCCTACGACCAGAATGGCAATGAACACTTTTTTTTGTTAATAACTACCTGGTGACAGAAAGCTCTTTCAACTTCACTTTCCTGGAATTGGAAAACACAATGACAGAGGGATATATGGTAATAAAATACACCTATCTTATTATATCCATGAATTAATTTTCAGCAAATATAAGAAAGAAATGAGCATCCTCTCTATCAGAAAAAAAGGCCAGCTCATTACTTTTTTTTCTAAATTAAAATGTGATAAGCAGTAATCAGAAGTATTGGAGAATAAATCCCTCTTTTTAAAAACACTGCAAGGAAGTGAAACTAATTTAGCCAAACAGTATTATTATCTAATTTAATGACATGTCTAAAGAATTTTCTCCTTTAAAAATATGTTACTATAGTCCAATCGCAGCCCTGGTGGCGCCGTGGTTAAGAGCTCAGGCTGCTAACTAAAAGGTCAGCAGTTCGAATCCACCAGCCACTCCTTGGAAACCCTGCTGGGCAGTTCTACTGTGTCCTATCAGGTCGCTGTGAAGTCAGAATCGACTTGATGGCAATGAGATAGTCCAATTGTCTTATAAACCTTCTATGTTAGGACTTTACAGAAACCTAATAAGTTTTTACATAGCTTAAGAAGTTCCAGGTATTTAAAGTACCAGAATCAGAGTTCTTTTAAGGACAGCTAGGGATGTTCCATAACATAAGAAGGACATCTATGTCTACATTTCCTTAGAAATTAAACTTTCAAAAGAGTCAATCATACTCTGAATATAACTGTTTTATCCTTGTCTTGAAGCATAAATCTTTACTGCCCGTCTGCATAAACCAAACTGAAAAGATATGATGCATCATTTTCTGTAATGATTAACCCCCTATTTGCCAGCTGTCCTGGAGAATACCTCTAGACTTGAGCAGACGTCAAGCAACCACAAGCTGTACAGATGAAAATTCATTCTTCAAGTTTTGCACTAGAAATCTCTCTTTCTCTCTCTCTCTCATTTCTAGAAGTATTATTTTAACCATTCATTTCTTGAAATTTATAGGATAAACGTTGAAATAATTGACAGCTTCTGCTGTCTGTGAGGAGCCCTGGTGGAGTAGTGGTAAAGAGCTCGGCTGCTAACCAAAAGATCAGTAGTTCAAATCCACCAGGCACTGTCTGTGAAACATATAATAATGCGGAACCATCAGCTGGAGACGAACTAGTTTACTGTTGAAAAATTCAGGAGAACCAAGTGAAAGGATCAATTACCTTGGTAAACGTCAGTGCACCATTCTGAATGGTTTATTGTATTTCCTCTACTGTTCCTTCTAAATGTCCTGTAAACCAGGTTACAAGCATAATGGACAAAAATTACAGTGTCTTTGGGGGGATTTGAATGAAATGATTCTGTTTATTTCCTGGATGAAAATAAACTCAAAAGTGTACATGATGAAAAGAAACAGGAAGAACTGATGACTGTTTTTAAAGAGAAATTATCCTGAAAAGCTTATTGCCTAGTGCCTATTGGTGCTGAAAGCAGCACTGTGTCCTTTGGATTGACCTTAAGGTGAATTCAAAAAAGGTATTCTCAAAGCTCCGCCTGTCCTGCAAGCTGGAGGAGCGATCCTTCTGAGGAAAGCCTTGTGATGAGCTCTTACGCTAACGATAATTGGAGTATTAAATGAGGGTTACTATAGCAAGGTGCCTGCCCAGGGAAGAATTCTGACCGCAAAAGAAATAGAGATCTCTGACTCTTGATCCAACAGATGGGCTGATGCTGACCTGCATCAATGATCCAGAGTTGATTAACCGAGATTAGAAGGCGAAAGTCAACTGCACAGCCAACGAAACACCGCTGGATTTCTTTGTCGAGACAGGGGGGAGAGAATGGGGAATAGGGGAGAAAAAACTTTGAGTTCAAACTGACAGGAGATCTGGTTTCCCCACCTTCCAGCCGCGCAGCCGCACTTCCCGGACTCTGCTCGGTTCCTCCGCCAGGGTTAAGGGGCGGTACCCGCAGCTGGTCCTAGGGGAGGCGCCGCAGATTGTTGGGTGTCTGCAGACTTTGACTTGACCCGGCCCCTGCCCGGGCTGCTGGAAGGAAGTGGTTCTGCCTTGCCTGAGACGCAGAGAAGTGGCTGCTCAGGTCTTGACCTGTCTGTGGGAGACGAGAGGCAAATAGGGCAGAAAAGATCCGAGGAATGAAGACTGATGTGGCTAGGTCGACGCTGGTATAAAAGAGCGAGAAAGGAAATAAAACCACTGGCTAAGGAGGACCAGGACTGGGACATTAAAGATCTAGGGAGTGAGTGGGGGAGGACAATAGGAAAAATCAGACCAAGGGATGACACAGGACTGGGGGAAATAACAAACTAGTGGAAACTGAAAAGACTGAAAAGCACGTGAGAGCTGATGACTAGGAAGGAAAGATGGTGCGTAGAAGAGAATAATGAGCTGGAAAACGCAACCAGGCGACTGGTAGCCAGAAACGTTAAGGGAGAGAGAGGCTGGGATCTCGCCTCTGCTTTCCAGGGATCTTGTGCGGTGGCTCTAGGGCCACACTTGGCTACGGCGGCGCGTTCTCGGGTTTCTGCCGTACGGGCCAGAGCGAGGAACAGCTTCCCTAATACCGGCCTCAAGCATCAGCCTGTCCAGATAAATCCTGCAAGGGCAGACTGGGGGGTCTCTATGAGCGCAGGATGCAACGGCGAATAAGATTTAGCCCTGACTCCAAGAACTAGCGGAAAGGACTTCCCAAATAGTTCACACTGTCAGTCCAGAGGGCCATTAAGGCACAGAGGAGGGGACACTTAGCTCTGCCCAGGGGGTGCAGGGGCTAGGGGAAAAGTTAGAGAAAGAATGGAAAAACCTTTTAGAAAGGGCTTGTAGGAGTTTCCAGGACAAAGAAAAAAGTTCTGGTGTTGGCTGTAAACAATTTAAAGAGTTTATCTAATTTAAAGGAATTCTGTGGGCCAGCAGAACACACCAAGGCCTGGGTGACCTCCAATCTCACTTATTTCTTCCATGAGCATTAGCTGGCTGCCACTGGGACAGTGGCAGAGTCAAATTAGACATGGTTCTTGCCCTCAAGAGGCTGGCTGTTTAAAATTAATCAGCAATTCCGGTGGAGTGTGGGAGAGGTTTGTATGGGGTCCTATGAGAACAGAAAAAAGGTAAGTCTTCACCAGACTTTGTAGGGCTGGAAGGGCACCCATGAGATGAGCTTGGAGGTGAAAATAAAGTTTTGAGGACAATTCACAGTTAACAAGATGAATCATTTTCACCTTTATTTTCCAGGAGTGTTGAGGGGTAGGGAAGTCTCCCGGAAAGAGGGACCTGCATATGAAATGTCCTGCACCCAGAAAAGCACTCTGCAGATTCTCCCAGATGGACCCAACTAAATTACTACCTCCCTTTCACAGTCACAGGCTCCCTCATTGATAGAGTCTTTGACTGAGTAACCAGGCTTCCCTGCCCTGACTCTTTCAGTCCTCCAATCAACTGGCTGATGCAAAAGGGACACGGTGGAGGAAAAAGGAGAGACACATTCAACAAAATATTGGGAAAGTAGCCCCTGGCTTACAATGAACTCCTTAGGATCTTTTCAAAGTAAGGCTAAATAAAGAAGGGTTCATCTCACAGCTTCGCACTTCTTAGAAATAGGAGTCATGTCCAGTAGTAGTAGAGTCGATTCCGACTCATAGCAACCCTATAGGACAGAGTGGAACTGTCCCATAGGGTTTCCGAAGAAGCGGCTGGTGGATTCGAACTGCCAACCTTTTAGTTAGCACATGAGTTCCAGGAGTCACGTAGGCTCCCCCAAAATAGTAGGGGGAAGTTTGGCTAGGTGGGTCATGTGGCATCATAGAGCAGGACATATTAGGGAGCAGTCTGGGTTTAGGTCTATGAACAAAGGGCTCTAAACTAAATCCTTAGAAGCTTTCCTGGTGTGTAGGCAGGGAGAAGGGGCAATGCAGGATCAATCTCCTGTGGGGAAGTATGTAGGCATGACTGCAAGTACAAAGTTTATTCGTTATGGCTTATGGATCTATTTGCAAACTTTCCTCTTTTGACTAAAAAATATATTCTGCTTTTCAAATGCCCCCTACTCCTCACTTCACTCCTTGGGAGTTTAAAAGCATCTAAATCACAAGCAATACAAAAGAGATTGCCTTAAACCAAGAAATATAAAATGGAGTACTGACTCATGACCAGTAAAGAACAGAACTTTTCAAAACAAAGAAATATTTCTCAGGCATTGAACCACTCAGGACAGTGGTAAATGTTTACTTGGGGAAAGGTTTAAGGGCAAAAAGCCAATAGCTCAGATGACCAGGAGAATAAAAAATGTATGTTATCACTGAATGAATCCACAGCTGCAAATATAGTAGGTTAATTCACTTCTCTCTCCAAGACAAACAATAAAAATTGTAGCCCCATATTCCTACTGTCCTTAAAAGCGTAGATGAAGGAACAAGTTTGGGAAATGACCTGCTTTCAGGCCATTACTCCTTAGGACACACTTTCATGTAACATTCCTTAGTTTAATTCTATAGCCTAATGCACTTGTATTTGGTATTGAGATGGGTTTTCCTAGATGAGAGTGGAAATGAATTTCTATATAGAACAGTAACCATTTATACCCAGAATTAGTCAAATCAGACGAGCCTCTGGGTAGGTTCAAACCACCAACCTTTCCACTATACGCTTAACCATTTGGGCCACACAGGTACTCCTCAGATGCAGGCTGTTGTTTTTGTTGCGTACCATCAAGTCAATTTGGACTCCTAAGGTCCCTATAGGACAGAATAGAACTGCCCCATGGGGTTTCCTCGGCTGTAATCTTTATGGGAGCAGATTGCCAGGTTTTTTTTTTCCTCTGGAGCTGCTAGCGGTTTGAACCTCGGACCTTTTGGTTGCAGCCAAGCACTTAACAATTGCACCACCAGGCTCCTAGATGTAGGGTAGTTGATCCAAAAGATCCACCTGAAGCAGGTGAAGAGAACATTGACCGTAGAGTCAGAGTAGGCCTAGGTTTCCATGGCCATGGATCTGCCAAGGCTACATTATCTTCAGCAGGCTGTTTAATTTCTCTCAGAGCTTCGATTTCCTCTGGTATGAATTTACAACTACACTCTCACTGAAAACTTCATAAGAAACTAAAGAAATCTATCTCTTAGGTTTGGAAAGGAAGAGATGGGGTCTGTGGTTGATTTGAAGAGCAGCACTTACGGCTTCAAACCACTACTATTTTTGAGGGGAAAAACGAAGGCTATGAACAGGGTAAACCTGGAACTGCAAGTGAAACAATTTGATGACAAACATCTGACTACAAAGCTGGGAGGCCCATTTGTAGCAAAAATGTCACCCTTACCTAGAGGGTGAAGCTGCTTTTCCATGTTTGAACTCTGAGATTCCAACCAAGTTCTAAGTTCTGTAAGGATTTTTTGTTTGTTTCGTGCTTCTCTCACAGTGGTTAACCCCAGTGTGACTCTGCCATCAGCACACAGTAGGTACCCACTCACTGATGAAGAAAAGACAGAGTTGGGAGAATATGAACAAGAAACAGTGGGGCGAGGGTTTGGAAGGAATAAGATTGAGTCTCCAAAGGAAGTTGTCCTCTTGCATGGGATCATGGCCTTCTAAATCATAAAATTGGTTCCCTTTGTATTCTCTGATTGTCACTAGTAACTCAAGGGAACACCTATTTATTTATTATTGTACTTTAGATGAAAGTTCACAGAACAAACTAGCTTCTCATTAAACAATTAGTACACATATTATTTTATGACATTGGTGATCAACCCCACGACATGTCTATAGTTTCCCCTTCTCAACCTTGGGTTCCCTATTACCAGCTTTCCTGTCTCCTCCTGCCTTCTAGTCCTTGTCCCTGGGCTGGTGTGCCCCTTTAGTCTTGTTTTGTTTTATGGGCCTGTCTAATCTTTGGCTGAAGGGTGAACCTCAGGAAGGACTTCATTATTGAGCTAAAAGGGTGTCCGGGGGCCGTACTCCTCGGGTTTCTCCAGTCTCTATCAGGCCAGTAAGTCTGGTCTTTTTTTGTGAGTTAGAATTTTGTTCTACATTTTTCTCCAGCTCTGTCCAGGACCTCTATTGTGATCCTGTCAGAACAGTCAGTGCTGGTAGCTGGGTACCATCTAGTTGTACTGGACTCAGTCTGGTGGAGGCTGTGGTAGTTGCTGTCCATTAGTCCTTTGGACTAATCTGGGAACACCTAATTCTTCAGTCAAGATATAGATGGCTGATCCACCAAAGTCGACTTTCCTCTAAATTGAAGCTGGAGTGCACAGTGCTATGACTTAGTCCACCCACCTTAAACCAAGGGCTTTAAGACAACTCTACCCACCTCCCCTCATTTCCCCAACCCTGTTTCTCTTAGAGTTTGCGCAGACTGAGGGAATTCTTGCTCCTTGCTTTTCACAAGTACCCGCTGGTTATGATTTGGCTGCTCCCACTGAGCCTCTTTTGTTTGACGGATAGCCTGAGGGCAAACGCCTTGTACTTCCTAGACTGATGTTCTTATGCTTCCCAGGGCAGCTGGTATAACTTTAGAGTTGAGATATCTCAGTCCTACAGCATATTGCCCTAGGCCCCATAGCCTGAAAGCAACAAGTTAGGTTCATGGGATCTAAGAAGCTAAGTTGTCTGCTTCTCTCTTAGAAAAATGACCTAGTATTGTAAAAGAAGGCAAAAGGAAACAATTAGCCAATGTCCATTTTTCACAGGCAATCTCAAGAAAGGATCTAACAGAGACTCCTTTAGGATAGTGCTTTTCACAGTGTAGTTCTTGGCCTCACTTGCATGAGATTCACATGGGGATCTGTATGCAGATTCTTCCCTGACCTACTGAATCAATGTTTTTTTTTGGTGGGGGGGGGGCGGGGTTGGTTAGAAGAGAATTTAAAGAAAAGCAACAACCCCTGTACATTTCTACTTAGTTGTTTTCAGCAGACATATGTTATTGAGAATAAAAAGAACTGGTCATCTATCATCCTGATCAACTGGTGGCCCTATGGCTTCAGATCTCTCCTAGCTTTGCGGCTTCTAAGGTATAAAGAATGATTTCTGCTGCATTTTCACTTGTTACCCCATGAAGATGAGGATAGATGAGGATCCCTCCCAATCCTGACCCCTGGCCTACAAGCACCCCAGCTCTAAGAGTCTATAGGGGCAGGAAGGTGGGAAAGAGTGTGGGGATCTGTCTCTCTAGGAAGAGACAAATAAGCGGCCAGAGGCCAAAAAGAGCAAGACTTCTGTTGGCTTGAGAAACTCCAAGGAGCTAACTCAGATCCTAGGCCACACTTTCCTGATGGTATCTGGGCCCTACAGCCTTCTAGCCATCAGACCATCATTTCCTTTATCAGATCTCTTATCTCTTTTATCAGATATGTTTTTTTAAAAAAGTGATAATAGTTATAATGAATAGCATCTTGTTTGTCATCCCAATGGAGGAAACTTCTGGTTTCTTTGGGGGAAAAGTATAAAGTTGTAGAATGGGCCTGGCCTCCCTGTCCATTAGGCAGCAAAAGTCTATTTTAGTTACTTGTTTGTTTTGGACCAGAGAAAGCAGGGCTAAAATAGGAGTGAGAGGAACCCTGGGATGTAGACAAGTCTAAAATCTTTACACTGAAATGCCTAACTCTGCTTTTCTTTTCTTGACTGGTTTAAGGATAGAAAAGACAGGCATCCATGTCAGGGCCCTGGACTGTGAGAGAAAATACCCGTGCACTACCTTCAATTAACATTTTAACTCTGAGAACTTTAACAGTATCAAAAAAAAAAAAAAAAAATTTGCCCCCTCTTTAGGTTAACGGAGGGACTGAGGAAATGTATCTTTGGCTAGGAAAGATGAGCGATCTTCAGCTACCAGCTCTGGGTCCGGCAGTTGGGCGAGTCCGCAGAGAGCGCGTTTGCATCCCCCTTGCCCGGGAGGATGCGCAGGCTTCCTTGTCCTGGTTCACTGCTTCAGGTGACTCAGCCCCCAGCCCAACTTTTCCTGCACAACCCCACAGTTCTCCCGCCTCCGCCGCCTCCAGTTTCCCCTCCCCTTGGCATTGCTTGGCTTTAACTTTGCGCAGCTTCTTTTCTTGCCTGGCTGGTTGCTGGGAGGTGCAGTGGGCAGTGGCGGCTCCTGCTGCGAAGCTGGGGGAGGAGAGGGGCCCCGGCCGAGTGCGGGAGGCGGCGAGAGTCGCTCGCTTCTGTGAGCTCAGCCGGTGGGGGGCCGAGGAAGGCTGTCGACGAGGAGGAGGCCGAGGTTGAGGAGGCCGGGGAGGGGTGATGATGGTGTTAAATGTGGCCGCGCAGTTCCCCGGGGAGCTGCCTGAAAGGAGAGTGCGCTCACCAGCTGACAGCGCGTGCTCCGCTCCAGACGCTCCGCACCGCGGCCAGGAGCCTCTGCCAGCCCCTCTATTGTCAAACATTCTCTAATTAAGAAACACTCACATTACGGCAAACCACCCCCACGCTTTTTGGTTCCTGTTCTTTGCTTTATCTTCCTCGACTTCTCTCCTCCCCTGCATCCTCGGATTTAACCCATTCTCTTCTCCTTTAGCCTCTTCTTGCTGGGAGCCTAGCAGGAGGAGTGCAGGGACCTCGGTGGTGGATGTCTGGAACTTTGCCCGCCCTAGGGGTTAAGGCGTCTAGTGAGAGCACAGTCACAAACAGCGAGGAAAACTTTCACCTTTATTTTACATCCCACCCCCACCCCCCGCATTTCCCCTTTGCACAAAACCAACTGCAAACAATTCAACTACTAGAGGTCATTTTTAATTCTTACCAGCCCTCGCTAGTTTGTCTAGATGGCAATTGAGAAGTCTAGATTGTAACTGACCAACCGTCTGCTACTTTTTGTTTAACTCCCTTCAATTCTATTTGGGGTTTGGAACCGGCAAGAAGTTGATAACCTCTTTCCTGAACTTTCAAACGGGCAGAGGAAGGAAATAATTACAAGACACCCTTTAATAAAACACCACTTACTTGATTTAGGTTTAAATCTCTAAAATCAGTAGGAAGCCAGGCCTCATGAAAGCATTGATTTCCCATTGGTTAAGACTAAGGAAATCAAGCCCCTCTTTTTTTCTGGTCAAGCTGGAGTCCCAGTGAGCCATGTACCATAAAGAGCGTGTATAAACTTGCCCGTTGCAAAAAATAATCTTTCTTCAGCTCTCCGTGAAATCAAATAAGTTTCCCAAAGTGTGGCGAGCCAAAACCCTCCACAAATAAAAGTGGTGGTGGGTGGGAGGCAAAGATAGAATATAAAGCAAGCTGCTTAAAGTATACAAAACTTGAGAAAGCACCACCAGTGTCGAAAAGGACTAAACGGATTTATTTATCTTCATTACTTTAAGAAACGCTGCCTCTTTGTTTGTTTGGGTGATATTAAGCATGCTTAACTTGTACACATAGTTGATTCCTTTGCTAGTATCTTGGATACTTGGATCTGACTTTGGAAGGTAGAAGCTAATTGCTAATAATGGAGAGAAAGGAACCAGTCAGCATGGCAGGAGTGGCCTGGCATATGGGGAATGAGCCCTCAGAAATACTCAATATTCAAGTTTCCAAAATATTAATGAGATTATAGAAACCTGCAGCTATATGTTACAGCTTGTTAATGGAGTGTAAGAGAGCGAGCTGACAAACATTTGTTATGCTAACTTCATAGCGGAACCTTAAAATGGAAATGTGATTGTGCATCTCTTTCAAAGAAATGCCAGCATTAAAAAGAAAGAAAGAAAGAAAAATAGAATGAAGGAAAGAAAAGAGGTTAAAGCCCTCGTTTGAACTTTGAGCATTCAGTTTACCACAAAGTGATTTGGCTTTTTGTGCATGCCCTGATGAGTTTAGAAGAATTCATCCTCACTTTTCAATCACTGTGATACAGAGTTTCCAATCTGATATTCTGTTATAATTGATTTTCTCTTGAGAAGAAATATAAAGCGGTTTCCTTAATTGAAGATGGGGTCATCTCCAATTCATATATAATGCCACTGATACTTAAAATTGTTGATATCTGCCTATAATGGTGGTGCAAGAAAAGAAAAACAAGAATTTGGATAGCTTTTACATCTCTTGTCCTATCTATCAAATTTCTTAGCAGCAACGTTTGTGGGAGTATTGACTTGGTAGACGGGAGTGTGAAAATCCAGTTCTTAATATGGACACTTTCTGGCCGTGTGATTTCGGGGCAAGTTAAGGGTAGTAGTGTCTTCATTTATAAAATAAGATGTGAGGACGATGTTCCTGAAGTTTCTTCTGTTTTAAATTTTTCAAGAGTCCATGAAAAGAAAAGTAACAATTTTGGAAGAGATAGAGCTTTTCCCCCTGTGGGTGACATAAAATGAACATAACTGGATTTGAAAGATAAAATATAGATCGTTTTTCGTTGAGAGAGAAAAAAATCACAACTTTTTTTTCCCCTCCTGCCCTTCCCTACTCAGACTCAACAGGTAAAATAATTCTAGCTCATCTTCTTTTCTTTCTCCCTCTACACATGCGGGCAGCCACACCAAGCCAAATAACTATAAAAACGCATGTGCTCTCATCCTGCGAGGTTGCTGAACGCTCTTGCCTGAGACTGCTTATTAAGAGCGAAATGGAAATGTGTTAGAAGCAAACGCTTGATTTATTCAGCAGCCTGAAGATTCCTGATGTTTATCATGAGCAGGGCAAACTCAGTGGGTGCAAAAGGTTATCTAAGGGACAGGTGCATTGTTTCTGCCCCGAAAGCGTCGCGATCCACCGCTCGCCTCTCCCGAAGAGCGGGCGGAGGCTCTCAGCTTTCCTGGACGGCTTCAGCTGAATGCCAAGGATACCTAGGTGATCAGTTAAACGCTGGTTCCGCTGTTCCAAGTCCAGACCAGAGCCTGCGCTCCCTCACCCATTAATTTTTCTGCAAACTCAGTTTATGGCGCTCTCTTTTCACTGTGTGCGAATGGGGTGCAGGGGCGATCAAACTAACATCCCCCCCCCCCCTTCTTGTGCGTTTCCTTGCCTCTCTCAGTTTGTTATCCCCAATGAAGACGCAAAACGTACAGGATTTGGTTTACAATCAACCTCTCAAACTCAGCAATGTTTTATTAGGTCCAGTGTCGCAGAGTCTTTAGTTTAACAAATGGTTCTATTCTCACGTTTGCCATTCAAATATATATATTTTAAATTCTGCTTTCTACGTTCTCCAGCCTCAAACTGTATTGCCGTTTTCAGAATCTATGATCCTGAGACGCAGAACAGCGCTTTTATTAAGTGAGGATACCTGCGGTGTGAGTGAGTGAGTGAATCGTTTAGTTTCCGCAGCTGACTCAAAAACGTAGGTAAGTATTTTCTACACAGAAGCTAATTCAGAAGGATAAACTAAAAGCAAACATTAGCTTCTATATTGGAAAAGATGAATTGTTTAAAAAGAGAAAATGAGTAGAGGTCAATAAATTGCTGGCACAATTAAACCCAAATCCCGTCCCCATCACGTTCTTTTCCATTGTCCGCTTTCCCTCTCCACCCCCACCCCATCCCTCTTAGAGGAGAAAACGAGAGAGAGAGAGAAAAGAAGAAGAGGAAGAAGAAGGAAGAAGAGGAGGAGGAGGAGGAGAAGAAGAAAGAGAAAGAGAAATGGTAAGTTTGTGCTATGTATTTGACCACGTGAAAAGCTTTCTGCTTGGCTAAAATTTTTGTGAAATGAAAATAGCTAACCCTGGTAAAGTTCACCATTTGTGGGTAGATCCTAGGAGACCTGAAACACATGCCTCCCCTTGCAGCGATTATTGGGGCTAGGAGTTGAGAAGACTGTAAAGATGCTGGCCATCCAAGACTTGAGTGATTTTCTATGCGGGGTTCCTGGTGTAAGGTACAAAGTTAACAACATTTTCCCCCCAAAAGGCTTAGATTGCATAAACTCACACCTAACAGAAGACTTAATTCAAGTCTTCAAGATCATATAAAACATTTTCAATGCTTGTAATAGAGTGGAATAAATAAAAGACAAATAAGTCACTGTTCATGTTTATTTTTATCATTTGAAAAAGGAAATACATAAAACTATGGTAGTTGGCTTTGCTAAATTAAAATAAAATGATTTCGAGTAGAAAATTTAAAAAAATGAACCAAAGTAAGTAGAAATGGTAGCAAACACTCAGTAATAAATAAGTTTTCTAACATTAAGGAAGCAAAATAAAATTGAGCAAATGCTTTTGACACTACTAAATTGTGTTTTTTAATTTTTCATTTTTTAAACAAACATTTGCAAAGAGCTTAAGGATCATAAGTGGCTGTGTTTTTTTTTTTTTTTTTTTTAAAAAAAAAAAAAAAAAAAACTGGTCTGCAATTGGCAGTTGAATTTCTCCTGGAGCCGCCGCAGCAGCGGCTGATAAAGTGCGTGCGCCAAGTTTCCTAAAAGACGCCAACGTTCTCGCGATTGGATATACATACTGGGTATGTTTATGCAATATACAAACCTTAAAGTTCCTAACAATTCCATCATCAAAAGTTATTCACGTTGTAAGCATTAACTGTGCGTTTCAAACGCGTTTTGGGAAACGACTTTGGAAGACTAACTTTCACACGTCAGTGCGCGCAACGCACAGGGATGGATGCCCAGGGCATAAAATAAATTAAACCCAAACCAGTGACAGAGAAGATGTGACATTTTAGCAGCGTATTGGCAGGGGGTAACTAGAATAATGATGTCATAGATGGGTAAATATAATTATACCGTATCTATCTACAGGGGAAGCAGAAGGTGGGAGAAAAGGACAGAACTTTAACAGCAGGTTTTCATCAGTCCCGGCCATTAGAAGTTTGGAAAAGCGGCGGCATTTGCAAACCATCAAATGTAGCTGCCTTCTGAAGCCAAGTCGTTGCTAAACAACGACCACAGCAGAGGAAAAATCAAAGGGTGCGGGAATCTGACGCGTCCCGCGCACTGGGAAAGGGTGGTTTTGTTTCTGTCTCAGTTTTCAGGATTCCTGTCACCTTCCTAACTTGCCTCATCCGAGTCACTGTAATGGGAGTGGGGGGAAAACTCCCCGTCGCTTCTGTGGGACCGGGGGGAAGTTTTGTTACTTTCCTCCTGCACCGGCTGCAGGATGCCCCCTGGCAGCGAAGGCGACAGGTTCTTTTGAGCCATCATCGCCGTCAGAGCACTGTCCTCGAAAGTCGAGAAGTGCAGAGCGTCCAGCTGCACAGAGTACCCTCCTGTGGAGGCCGGGGCCGAAAAACGAGTCCGGCAACTTCCGGACGGAGCGGGCCGCTGTCCCCCTCCCGAGGCCGGTGGGGCCCCAGCAGCGGCCGAAGTGCCCGCTCCGCCTTCGTAGGAGGCGGCAGCGCGCAGGTGGTGGTGGTCGCTCTTGCAGGAGGCGGGCGGCGGTGGCTGTTGCTCCCCGCCGCTGGGCGTTTGCAGCAGCTCCGACAAAGCGTTGATGTAGATTTGGGCCATCTGCAGGGTCTCGTACTTGGACAGCTTCTTGTCGTTGTTGAAGGACGGGATAACGTTGCGCAGCTGGTCGAAGGCGTGGTTCAGCCCGTGCATCCTGCGCCGCTCCCTGGCGTTGGCCGCCAGCCGCCTCTGCTTCTGCACCCCGTTCACCTGTTTGCTGGAAGGGGCACGCTGGCGGCTGCAGCCCAGCTCGTCCACCACCACCCCGCCTTTCAGCTTGCACAGCTGTTCCCGCACTTTCACCGGCCCAGGGCTCTTGCTGCTGCTGCTGCCACCGCCGCTCCTTCTCCCCAGTTCTCCTCGGGCGTCCGCCTCGTCCCGGGGCGCAGCGGCCTCGGAGGCACCCAGCTCAGGGGAGTGCAGCAAGTACTGAGCGGCGCGTGCCGTGCAGATGCCTTGCAAAGTGGGAGCCAGCCAGGCGCGTGGGTCGGTGCTGTCCAGGAGGGACAGCTCGGCCGGGTAGACGGGATGCTCTCTCGCCTGCAGGGTGGCAGGTGGCTGTGGCGGCGGCTGCTGCGGGTTGTGGTGCGGTTGGGGATGGCGATGGTGGTCCCCTAAGTCCTTCACTTCAGCCCACTCTTCAGCATGTAGCAGGCGGGACATTGCACTGCAGATGCAGAGGCTCAGGGCCGGAGGACGCGCTTGCAACACTTCTCAATAAAAAAACCTTCCCTGATCTCTTCTGCAACGTCTTATTTTTTTTTTTTTTTTCCCCTCCTCGGCCCTCCCCCACCCACTCCGAGATCACACACCAGGTCGCGTGCAACGAAGCTTCTCCGGTTGCTGAAAGCGCTGCGCCCCTTTAAAAAGCGGCACGCGCCAGTGTGTCTCCCCCCGCTTCTCTTCCAGCCCCCTCCTCGCGCCAGTCGCGTGTCTGTTCAGCCAATGGAAGGCGCGGGCAGGCGCGTGCGAGCAGCCAATCAAAGAGTTTTTACATCCGGAGAAAAGTTCCAGTGTACAGAGGAGTCCTACGCCCGCTCAGGATTTTTTTTTCTTCCGCCGTTTAAGTTCGTCAAATTCATATGTTAATTGCGGGGCTGTAATTCGACTCCGGTGTTGTGTCACAGCCCCAGCGGCGGGGGTACGTGAGCTGTTGAGGAGCGGGTTTTCGGCTTGAGCCTCAGCCGACTCAGGTCAGACGTGCGCGGCCGCCGGCAGGCGGGCGGGCGGCTCCTGGCGAGGCTGGACGCGCCTGGCGCCGGGAGGCGCCTTGCAGCCAGCGGAGAGAAGCCCGCTTGTCCTTTGCTGTCTCCAAGGCAAGGATTGCAGCTCCTGCTGCTTGTACCCAGACTTTTATAATTATATGTATATTATATATATTTATAAATTATATATGTATTTATATATATCACATATGAGCCCTTGTGGCGCAGTGGTTAAAGCGCTGGGCTGCAAACCGAAAGGTCCGGGTTCTGGCCCACCAGCGGGAGAAAGATGTGGCAATCTGCCTGGAAACCCTATGGAGCAGTTCTACTCTGCCCTATAGGGTTGCTGCGTATCAGAATGACTCCACGGCAATGGGTTTAGTTTTTGGGTTTTATATTACGTATATCACTGTAAATATATGCGATTTGAAATATATGTATCATATACGCCAAATCAAAACCAAACCCGTTGTCGTCGAGTCGATTCTGACTCATAGCGACCCTATAGTATATAATTGTTAAATGACGTCTCTCGTTTAAAATCACGGTTCGAATAAAGGGATAAAAATAAGAGCATAACTGCCTCCAAACCGTCTCTTAATTTTACTATGTCTTCTTATCTTTCCCTCCAGGACTCTTAGTTCGGCTTTGTTATGTACTCTTTTTCTTAATGGAAAGTAAAACTGTGTCATATTTTTAGAATGCACCAAATTACAGAGCCTTCAATCCTCTTGGTTCCCTTTCCCCAGCACCTAACATTGGAGCAAGGGCATCTGACGGTATTATGCAGAAAATTTCAACAGCCACGGTAAAGAACACCTTACTAAATGTCGGAGCCAGGGGAGGGTGCCCAAAGAAAAATGAAAGGCGCCTGCTTTCCCTACAATTCGAAACATTTTTAAGGTGCAGAAGCCACGAGTCACCTGCCCATTTGCCTGGTAAAAAAAAACCTGGGTTTACTACTGGCGCATGGCCTCTTCGGCAAGCGCCCAGTAAGCGCAGCCTAACCGCCCCTCACCCCCCGCCTCTGTCCTTTTAGTTAGGGTGTACTCTTCACTAGCACCTCCCTCTCCCTGGCAGCGGCTCTAAACCCGGGAGATCCTCGCCCAGGCTGGGGCCGCGATCTCGTAGGTGAGCACCCCCTGTCGCCTCCCGTTTTGCCCGAGCCGCGTCTTTTCTCAGCAAAGCCAATCAGAAGAGCCCTCAACCCGGGCACGCCCTGACTCGCGCCCAAAGCACCCTAGCGCTAGGCGCCCTACAGCACCGCCCCTGGGGCGCAAGAGTGGGACGCAGCCAGATTATGCTACTGTTGCTTTCCATTTACTCGACTACTGAGTTTCCGCAAGGAGTTTCCTACTCTAGGAAAGATAGTGAAATGAGCAGCCGGCAGAGACAAGTTCCTGGAACCTGCCTTTGTAATGCCGAGAGATGGCTGAAAGTTGTTCTCGCTAGTATTCCCAGGGACTTGATCTAAACCTGCCATCTAGAACTCCTTGGACAGAAGAGTCTCTGGGGCTGGATTTGAATTAGTTTTATGTATATATATACGCGTGTGTCTGTGTATTCCATAAAAGGGATAGCAGAGTAGAACAGAGTGCTCATATGATGCTTAATACATTATTTTGGTCTGTTTCTCCTCCAACCCTTTCTATTTGCAGTCCTAGGTCTTCTCACCTTAAGAGCCAAAAAAGTCAGAGCTAGAATCTAATGTGAGTGTTTAGGCTCTGCTGAAAGACGCATTTTAAATAAAGACATGCAAAAACGAAAGCAAAAACAGAAAAAGAAACCCAATCTGACAAACATTGATGAGAGAGAATAAAGAAAATGAAAAAGTAAAGTCATCTTTTTTGAGAGAAAATTCTCCAAATTTTTGGTGATTTTGACTGGGTACTCTTGGAATCAACAAACGATACTACCGTATAACATCTGCTACTTTAAAAAATAATAACTACTGATAGCTGTGGGTGCCAGAATGGAACTTTCAGAAGAATTATGGTTATCACGAGTCAGAGTCAACTTGATGACGATATATATCCCTGGGTGGTTCACCATTAAGTGTTTGACTACCAGCTGAAAGACTGCCATTTTGAATCCACCCAGAGGTGCCTTGGAAGACAAGCCTAGTGATCTGCTTCTAAAATGTCGCAGCCCTGAAAACCCTATGGGGCAGTTCTACTCTGCACACATGGGATCGCCATGAGTCAGAATCGATTTGATGGCAACTAACAACAACATATATATCAGTAAAAGTAGCTACAGCCAGAATTAACAGTTGCCAATATTGCATTTTCTTCCATGCTTTTATGTTTCCAACTGTATCAACTGAAAGTTACTGCTGGAATTCTTCCAGGTAATGCCATTAACAAACTGTAGGCAGCACAAGCTTACCTTCATCTGTGTCATCTGAACTTCTTGTCTGTACTTTAAAATTTGACTATGTAAGTGCAAAATATTTGTTTTCTTTTGAGCTTCAGCTGTTTTATGGGCTGTAGCCAAATATTTGCTAGATACACATAAGATATTGGTCCTAATTTTCCAGCTTTACAAATAGCCATTAGTATTATTAATTTTTTGGAGCAACTCTCAAGTTTTGGATGAGTGAATTACAGTGTCCCAATAATGTGAGATTTTCTGTAGTTTGTGGTGATACACATTTATTTTGCCTTTAAAATGAATAAACCCCCAAAACCAAACTCATCGTCAAGTCGATTCTGACTCATAGCGACCCTATAGGACGGAGTCGAACTGCCCCATAGGGTTTCCAAGGAGCCCCTGGTAGATTTGAACTGCTGACCTTTTGGTTAGCAGCCAAGCTCTTTACCACTGTGCCACCAGGGCTCCTTAAAATGAATAGGAAGCTATTTTTCTTCTCCCTCCCTTCTCTTTCCTTGTCTTTCCTCTCTTCCCACAGGCAGCGCTGAGAAAGCTAAATATCTGAGCTGAGAAGTGGGACATAGGAGCTTTGCTGGACCTTAGTACAGTCAGCAAGATGGCCTTATGGAGGGCTTGTGCATGAGATGTTAAACACCAATTAGAGTGAGTGTCTATGTAGGCTTGATGGTGGCAGCAATCGCCTAGCATGGAGTGTTGGTGTTCCAGCAGGGTGAGGAGGGCTTCTGTATGTGTGGGCAGCCTGCTTAATTACATACAGAAGGAGTAATGGGAAAAGTAAATATTTGAGGACAGTAGGACTGTTAGAGAAGGGAGTAGCAAATATGGAAATAGAGAACGCTTTGCTGTTGGATTTGAATTGGAGATTTTAATATGAGCTTATGATTGTCAATATATATAAAGATGATATAAACAAACAATAACTAATAAGTGTGTGTGTGTGTGTGTTTACCTACCTATATTCTTTAGCTACGTTCACTGACAGATCCTGGATCAGCAATGAGCATATCCAGCTCCCAGATCTTAGTTTCTAAATGTTTCTCCATCAGAAAGAACCAGGGTTCTTGGAAAGATGGGCTGATTCCAGGCATAGGGCAGAAAAAGTATAAGATGAACCTAAAACATCTTGTGTTGGAAATAGGTAAGTGCTCAAAGAGTGATGGAGATATGTCAGAAGAACAGAGAATCTTGCTTGAAGGGGTTCCCACTGGCAAAATCTAGGACAATTTGAACATCAAAATAAGTAATGATCGTAATAGATTACCTTCTATTGAAAAATATAGGAATCCATGAATCCTCACTAATACAAATAAATGATGCATTGAAGGTTTGAGAAATACTACTTAGTTACAAAATATGTATTACTGCAAATAAAAGAAGATTGACTCTACCATGGAGGAGTACTGCAGACACTAACTTAATCAAGTGATCTAAGTTAACATCACCAGCTATAATAGGAAAAGCTGAAATAATGTGCCATTTCTTAGGATACATACCACACAGCATTACTTCTATGATATTCCTGTCAGAGATGCATGCCCTAGATTCAATCAAGAGTAGACATCAAACCAGCTCACACTGAGAGATGTTCTAGAAAATAACCAGTCTGCAATCTTTAAAAGTGTCAAGGCCATGAAAGGCAAGCAAAGTCTCAGGGACTATTCTAGTCTAGAGGAGGATAATGAAATTCTAAACTGTGTCCTTTTCTAATAAAGAGCATCATTGGGACAATTGATAAAACTTGAATGGAGTCTGGAAATAGGTGGTAGAAACGTAACAGTGGTAATTTCATGATTTTGATAGTTGATAGTCATAGTTATGCAGAAGAATATTCTCATTTTTAAGGAATACTCATGCAACTATTTGGGAATGATAGGCAGTTAACTAGTCAAATGGCTTAGTAAAAAGGTTCTTTGCTTTTACTTGTAAATTTTCTGTAGGTTTAAGATTGATTCAAAATGAAAAGTAAAACAACAACAACAAAACACTGAACAGGCATATATAATTTGTTCTTTTTTAAAAAAAATTTTATTGCTGTACTTCAAGTGAAAGTTTACAAATCAAGTTAGTCTCTCATACAAAAATTTATACATACATTGTCATATGACTCTAATTGCTCTCCCTATACTGTGACAGCACACTCTTCAGTTCCACCCGTGATTTCCCGTGTCCATTCCACCAGCTGCTGACCCTCTCTGCCTTCTCATCTCACCTCTGGACAGAAGCTGCCCATTTAGTGACGTGTAGCTACTTGAGCTTCAAAGAAGCATACTCTTGATCAGTATCATTCTATGTCCCATGGTCCAGTCTAATCTTTGTCTGAAGAGTTGACCTCGGAAATGGTTTTAGTTCTAGGCTGACGACGAGTTCAGGGGCAATGCTTTCTGGGGTTCATACAGTCTCAGTCAGACCATTAAGTATGGTATTTTTACTAGAATTTGAGTTCTGCACCCCACCTTTCTCCTGCTCCATCAGGGACTCTCTGTTGTGTTCCCTGTCAGGGCAGTCATTGGTGGTAGCCGGGCAGCATCTAGTTCTTCTGGTCTCAGGCTGATGAAGTCTCTGGTTTATGTGGCCCATTCTGTCTCTTGGGCTAATACTTTCCTTGTGTCTTTGGTGTCCTTCATTCTCCTTTACTCCAGGTGTGTTGAGACAAATTGATGCATCTTAGATGGCTGCTCACTAGCTTTTAAGACCCCAGATGTCACTCACCAAAGTAGGATGCAGAACATTTTCTTAACAAACTTTGTTATGCCAGTTGACCTAGATGTCCCCTGAAAGCATGGTCCCTAGACCCCTGCCCCTGCTACCCTGTCCGTCAAAGTGTTTGATTATATTCAGGAAACTTCTTAGCTTTGGTTTAATCTGGTTGTGCTGACTCCCCCTGTAGTGTGTGCTGTTCTTCCCCTCACCTAAGATAATTCTTTTCTGCTATCTAGTTAGTGAATAACCCTCACCCTCGTAACCAACAAAGAATGTTTTCCTCTGTGTTTAAACCTTTTCTTGAGTTCTCATAATAGTGGTCTTATACAATATTTGTCCTTCTGTGATTGACTAAATTCACTCAGCATAATGTCCTCCAGATTCCTCCATGTTATAAGATGATTCACGGATTCATCGTTCTTTATCATTGCGTAGTATTCTATTGTGCAAACATGCCATAATTTGTTTATCCATTCGTCTGTTGATGGGCACCAAGGTTCTTTCCATCTTTTTGTTATCATGAACACTGCTGCAGTGAACATGGGTGTGCATATATCTGTTCGTGTGAGGGTTCTTATTTCTCTAGGATATATTCCAAGGAGCAGGATTGCTGGATTGTATGGTACTTCTATTTCTTGCTTTTTAAGGAAGTGCCAAATCGATTTCCAAAGTGGTTGTACCATTTTACATTTCCACCAACAGCGTATAAGTGTTCCAGTCACTCCACAACCTCTCCAACATTTATGATTTTGTGTTTTTTGGATTAATGCTAGTCTTGTTGAGGTGAGATGGTATCTCATTGTAGTTTTGATTTGCATTTCTCTAATGGCTAATGATCGTGAGCATTTCTTCATGTGTCTGTTAGCCGCCTTAATGTCTTCTTTGGTGAAGTGCCTGTTCATGTCCTTTGCCCATTTTTTAATTGGGTTATTTGTCTTTTTGTTGTTGAGGTTTTGCAGTATCTTGTAGATTTTAGAGATTAGACTCTAATCGGATTTGTCGTAGCCAAAAATTTTTTCCCAGTCTGTAGGTTGTCTTTTGACTCTTTTGGTGAAGTCTTTTGATGAGCATAAGTGTTTGATATTTAGGAGTTCCCGGTTATCTAGTTTCTCTTCTGGTGTTTGTGCATTGTTACTTATGGTTCATATTCTGTTTATGCCATGTATTAGGACTCCTACCGTTGTCCCTATTTTTTTCTTCCATGATCTTTATCATTTTCAATTTGATATTTAGGTCTTTGATCCATTTTGAGTTAGTTTTTGTGCATGGTGAGGTATGGGTCTTGTTTCAGTTTTTTTGCAGATGGACATCCAGTTATGTCAGCACCATTTGTTAAAGAGACTGTCTTTTCCCCAGTTAATGGACTTTGGGCCTTTGTCAAATATCAGCTGCTCATAGGTGGATGAATTTATGTCTGGACTCTCAATTCTGTTCCATTGGTCTATGTATCTGTTGTTCTACCAGTACCAGGCTGTTTTGACTACCATGGTGGTATAATAGGTTCTAAAATCCGGTAGTGTGAAGCTTCCCACTTTGTTCTTCTTCTTGAGTAATGCTTTACTCCTCTGGGGCTTCTTCCCTTTCCATATGAAATTGGTGATTGGTTTCTCTATCTCATTAAAAAATGCCGTTGGAATTTGGATCAGGATTGCATTGTATCTGTAGATCGCTTTGGGTAGAGTTGACATTTTCACGATATTGAATCTTCCTATCCATAAGCAAGGTATGTTTTTCCACTTATGCAGGTCTCTTTTGGTTTCTTGCAGTAGTGTCTTGTAGTTTTCATTGTATAGATCTTTTAAGTCCCTGATTAGATTCATTCCTAAGTATTTTATCTTCTTAGGGGCTATTGTAAATGGTATTGATTTGGTGATTTCCTCTTTGAAGTTCTCTTTGTTGGTGTAAAGGAATCCAACTGATTTTTGTATGTTTATCTTGTATCCTGATACTTTGCTGAAATCTTCTATTAGTTCCAGTAGTTTTCTTGTGGATTCTTGGGGATTTTCTGTGTATAAGATCATATCGTCTGCAAATAGAGATACTTTGACTTCTTCCCTACCAATTTGGATGACCTTTATTTCTTTTTCTAGACCAATTGCTCTGGCTAGGACCTCCAGCACAATGTTGAATAAGAGTGGTGATAAAGGACATCCTTGTCTGGTCCCTGTTCTCAAGGGGAATGCTTTCAAAGTCTCTTCATTTAGGATGATGTTGGCTGTTGGCTTTGTATAAATGCCCTTAATTATGTTGAGGAAATTCCCTTCTATTCCTATTTTCTTGAGAGTTGTTATCATGAAAGAGTGTTGGACTTTGTCAAATGCCTTATCTGCATCGATTGATAAGATCATGCGGTTCTTGTCTTTTGTTTTATTAATTTAATGGATTACATTGATTGTTTTTCTAATGTTGAACCATCCCTGAATACCTGGTATAAATCCCACTTGATCATGGTGAATTATTTTTTTGATATGTTGCTGAATTCTATTGGCTAGTTTTTTTTTTCCTTGCTTTTTCTGTTATTGATTTCTACTTGTGTGGCTTTATAGTCAGAAAAGACGCTTTGTAATATTTCAATGCTTTGGATTCTGTTAAGTCTTGCTTTATGACCTATGTTCTGGAGAATGCTCCATGTGCATTGGAAAAGAAAGTATACTCGGCTGCTGTTGGGTGGAGTATTTGGTATATGTCTATGAGAACAAGTTGGTTGATGGTAGCATTTAGATCATCCGTGTCTTTACGGAGCTTCTTTCTGGATGTTCTGTCCTTCACCGAAAGTGGTGTGTTAAAGTCTCCTACTATCATTGTGGAGCTGTCTATCTCTCTTTTCAATGCTGTCAGAGTTTGTTTTATGTATTTCAGAGCCCTGTTGTTGGGTGCGTAAATATTTATTATAGTTATGTCCTCCCAGTGTATTGACCCTTTAATCATTATATAGTGTCCTTCCTTATCCTTGCGGTGGATTGTACTTTAAAGTCTATTTTGTCACAGATTAATATTGCTACTCCTGCTCTTTTTTGAGTGTTGTTTTCTTGATATATTTTTTTCCATCCTTTGAGTTTTAGTTTGTTTGTGTCTTTAGGTCTAAGGTGTGTCTCTTGTAGGCAGCATATAGACGGATCGTGTTTTTTTTATCCAATCTGCCACTCTCTGTCTCTTTATTGGTATGTTTATTCCATTTACATTCGATGTGATTATTGACAGGTAAGAGTTTAGTGCTGTCATTTTGATGTCTTTTTTGGTATGTTGTTGACAGTTTCTTTGTTCCACTTAATTTTCTGTGCTGAGTCATTTTTCTTTATGTATTTTCTTGTCATCTTTTTCATTGTTGTTGATTTTGTATTTGCTGAGTCTTTATATTTTTCTTGTTTTTTATTTTGACTTGTAGGATTATTAGTTTCCTTTGTGTTTACCTTAATATTTACTCCTGTTTTTCTAAGTTTATACCAGTCTTTTATTTCTTTATATTGCCTTGACTTCCTCTCCATATGAAAAATCTATGTCTACCTTTATTAGTCCCTCTTTTTTGTTTTAATGTTGTCATCTTGTACATATTGACATCTCTGTTTCCAAATTTTCAGTGTTTTAGCTTGGATTTATTTTTCTGACTTCCCTGTCTGGGTTGATATCTGGTTGCTGTGTCCTGTGTTCTAGTCTTGGGTTGTTATCTGATGTTATTGATTTTCTAACCGGAGGACTCCCTTTAGTATTTCTTGTAGTTGTGGTTTGATTTTTGCAAATTCCCTAAACTTCTGTTTATCTGGAAATGTCCTAATTTCACCATCGTATTTGAGAGACAATTTTGCTGGATATATAATCCTTGGCTGGCAATTTCTTTCCTTCAAGGTTTATATATGTCATCCCATTGCCTTCTTGCCTACATGGTTTCTGCTCAGTAGTCTGAGCTTATTCTTATTGACTCTCCTTTGTAAATGACTTTTCATTTATCCTTAGCCAGTCTTAAGATTCTCTCCTTATCTTTGGTTTTGGCAAGTTTGATTATAATATGTCTTGGTGACTTTCTTTTGGGATCTATCTTGTGTGAGGTGCAATGAGCATCTTGGATAGATATCTTGTCATCTTTCACGGTATCAGAGAACTTTTCTGCCAACAAATCTTCAACAATTCTCTCTTTATTTTTTGTTATCCCCTCCTGTTCTGGTACTCCAATCACTCGCCGGTTATTCCTCTTGATAGAATCCCACATAATTCTTAGGCTTTCTTCATTTTTTAAAATTCTTTTATCTGATTTTTCCTCAAATAAATTGGTGTGAAGTGCTTTATTTTCAATCTCACTAATTCTGACTTCCATTGCCTTCCATTGCTCCTATGACTTTCTTTTGAGTTGTCTGATTCTGAAATTTTATTGTTAATCTTCTGGATTTCTGATTGCTGTCTATCTATGGATTCTTGGAGCCTGTTAAATTTGTCATTGTGCTCTTCTCTAATCTTCTTAAGTTCCTCTATTGCTATGTCTGTGTGTTCCTTGGTTTGTTCTGAGTTTTGCATGATCTCCTTCCTGATCTCTTGAAGAGTTCTGTATATTAATCTTTTGTATTCTACCTCCAGTAATTCCAAGAAATTCTCTTTCTCTGGAATATCTCTTGATTCTTTGTTTTGGGAGCTTGCTGAAGCCATCATGGTCTGCCTCTTTATGTGATTTGATATTGACTGTTGTCTCCAAGCCATCAATAAGTAATTATATTTATTTATTTTATGTTTGCTTACTGTGATGGTTAAGAGTGTGTGTCAACTTGGCTGGGCCATGATTCTTGGTGTTTATATGTGATCACTCCCATGATTGAATATGCAGTGAATAGCCAATCAGATGAAAGGAAGTTTCCTTGGGGGTGTGGCCTGCATCTGAATATAAGTAGACAATCTGGCTTTTTGCTCACTCTGGATCCGGCAGCTGCCTCCTGTCATCTCACCTCTGGTTCTTGGGACTAGAGCTGTCTGCTTGCCTGCTGAACTTGGGATTGGTCAATCTTCACAGCCTGTGAACGGAACCCTGCTCTCTGACCTGCCGATTTTGGGTTTGCCAGCCCCTGCAGCTATGTGAATCAGAAAAAACCTTGTGGTCTTGCCTGCTGATCTTGGATCTTGTTGACCTTCACAGCCTGTGAGCGGGAGCCCTGCTCTCTGACCTGCTAATCTTGGGTTCGCCATCTTCTGTGGCTGCATGAATTGGGAGAGGCCTCTACTTTGATCCACGGACTTGAGACATTCTAGCCTCTACAATCACATGAGCTGTTTCCTTGATATAAATTTCTCTCTGTATATATTTATACACTTTACTGGTTTTGCTTCTCTAGAGAACTCAGCCTAAGATACTTACTGTGTTCTAGCTTCTTGTTTCGTTTTGTTTCGATATGCCCAAATAGGCTGCTCGTGTGAGCTAGTGTGATTATTGACACCTTTGAAGCTCTAACTTCCAGTCACCAGGTGGTTAGAACTTTTGCTATGTATGTGAGCCCAAGAGTCCATTTACTTTTCTTGTATGGATTCAGCTCAGGTGTCCAGGTAGTCGGTCACCACCAAGTGTGTGCTGCAGGCTGTCACCTACTGTCCTAGACCTGTGATTGGAGGAGGCTTAGGTATGTGGCTGCAGTAGGGGGTCACGTGCTGAGCAAGGCAGGGGGCTGATAGTTGCCCCTGAGTGTCTGGGAGGAAAGCATGTGAATTGGCAAATTCTTAGGGAGACCTGGCATCCTGTTCCATTGATTGGCTCAAATTTATTCAGGTGTAGAAACTGGGAAAAGATTGGAAAATTTTTATCGTGGTGACTGACATAAATCTTTGGCCTATCTAGTCTTGGTCTCTTCTAGGCCAAGTAATACCGTTTTTGTCTACCTGTATTAGTTTCCTATTATTGCTACAACTACTTACTGCAAACATAATGGCTTAAAAGCACACAAATTTGTTATCTTACTGTGCTGAAGGTCAGAAGTCTGACATCAAGGTGTCAACAGAGCTGTGCTCTTTCTGAACATCTAGGTGAGGGGTCTTCTGAAGTGCCCCACTCTATTATTCAAGAATAGCTGACTCTCCTTGCCTAAAGACCATGCAGAGAACTTAGTTGAGTAAGATACCTAACAAGATAATACTTGCCCTTATCAAGATTTGCCCCAAATTTCCCCATGATTTGTAGATGTAAAGCTAGGATCAAGTCTCAGTATGACCCAACTGGGGAAATATTTTTCTTGTTTTGGCAGCAAAAGGATTTTTCACCAAAAATGGTGCAACACCTAGCTAATACCTAATGGCGGAAACTCAGAGTATATGGCTTAGAATGGACCTTGAGAAGCTGTACTAGGGAAGAGCTATTTTTTTTAGGGGCTATTATAAATGGTATTGTTTTCCTAATTTCCTTTTCATCGTTCTCCTCACTGGTGTATAGGAATACAACTGATTTTTGAATGTTTATCTTGTATCCTGCTACTCTGCTGAATCTTTTTATTAGTTCCAGTAGATTTCTCATGGAGTCTTTAGGGTTTTCTATGTATAGTATCATATCATCTGCAAACGGACAATTTAACTTCTTCATTACCAATTTGGATGCCCTTTATTTCTTTTTCTTGCCTTATTGCTCTAGCTAGAACTTCTAGCGCAATGTTAAATAGGAGTGGTGATAAAGGGCATCCTTGTCTTGTTCCTGTTTTCAAGGGGAATGTTTTCAGCCTCTCTACGTTAAGAATGATGTTGGCCATTGGTTTTGCATAGATGCCCTTTATTATGTTGAGAAATTTCCCTTCTATACCTATTTGATTGAGAGGTTTTATCAGGAATGGGTGTTGGACTTTGTCATATGCCTTTTCTGAGTCAATTGAGATGATCATGTGATTCTTTTCTTTCCTTTTATTTATGTGGTGGATTACGTTGATTGATTTTCTAATGCTGAACCATCCTTGCATACCTGGTATGAATCCTACTTGGTCTTGGTGTCTTATTTTTTTGATATGATGCTGAATTCTATTGGCTAGAATTTTGTTCAGAATTTTTGCATCTATATTCATGAGAGATATTGGTCTGTAAGTTTCTTTTTTTGTGACGTCTTTGCCTGGTTTTGGTATCAGCATTATGCTGGCTTCATAGAATGAATTTGGAAGTGTTGCTTCCTTTTCTATGCTCTGAAATAGCTTGAGTAGTACTGGTACAAGCTCTTCTGTAAATGTTTTGTAGAATTCTCCAGTGAAGCCATCTGGGCCAGGGGTTTTTTGGTTGGGAGTTTTTTTATTACCTTTTCAATCTCTTCTCTTGTTATGGGTCTGTTCAGATTTTCAACATCACTTTGTTGTAGTTTGGGTAGGTAGTGTGTTTCTAGAAATGTATCCATTTCCTCTAGGTTTTCAAATTTGTTGGAGTATAGTTTTTCATAATATTGTGTTATAATCCTTTTTATTTCAGTTGGGTCTGTTGTAATGTCCCCCATTTCCTTTCTTATTTGGGTTATTTGTGTCCTCTTTGGTTTTCTTTTGTCAGTCTGGCCAGCGGTTTGTCGATTTTGTTGATTCTTTCAAAGAACCAACTTTTGGTTTTGTTGATTCTTTCTATTGTTTTTCTGTTCTCTATTTCATTTATTTCTGCTCGGATCTTTACTATTTCCTTTCTCTGGTGGCTGTGGGCTTTTTTTTGCTGTAGGGGAGAGCTATTACTGAAGACTGGAAAAGGGAGAGTTTAGTGGTATAGGGGCACTCTACCACAGCTCAGGATTTAATGTCTTAAGAGTCCTAATATGATTCTGGGATGGATTTTTTTAAGCTTGGAAGAATGTTGACAGATAGTAAATGAGGTGGAGATGCAAGATCAGCTTTATCAAAGTTATGAGGAAAGGGGGAAAGGCTTAGAGAGAAAGATATGCTTCAGTGGATTTATTGCTTAAGACTAGGTAATCTATTGGTTGACTGTTTCTCAGACGACACTCCCTTCACTAAAACAAAAAGGAATGTGCTAGTGTGGGGATATTGACATTGTTGAGAAAGTCAATGAATCTGTCATTTTTAGACCAGAGTTCACAGTAAGGAAAGCTCCCATGGACCGAGCTCTTTAGTGTCAATAGGGATGATAAGATTCTGGAATAACATAGGCCAGGTGGTGTCACTTAATTGTCACAAGCAAGATGAATATAATTAGTGCACTGGGAAGCAAAGCTAGAATGGAAATCAGGGACCCTGACCCATGGGGATCTGTGCAATAGCTAACAGACTATGGTGTTTCCAGGGTCACAATAGATGGGATGTGTGGTGGGCTAAATAAGGGACCCCCAAAGATTTCCACATCCTAATCCCTGGAACAGTGAATATTTTACACTACATGGCAAAAGGGACTTTCAAATGTGATTAAGACTCTTGAGATGAGGAGATCATCCTAGATTATCTGTGTATGCCCAATATAATCACAAGGGTCCTTATAAGCGAAAGGACGCAAGAAAGTTAGAGTGAGAGAAGGAAATGTGACGACAGAAGTAGAGATCAGAGAGAGAGATTTGAAGATGCTGTGCTGCTGATTTGAAAATGGAGGAAGGAGCCACAAACCAAGAAATTCAGGGAGCATCTAGAAGCTGGGAAAGGTGAGGTTCAACAGAATTTGGGGATCTCAAGCACATTCACTCATATGCTTCCATTGTATCTCTCAGGTTACCACTTCTCTATCAGGGCCTTAAGTTTAGCATAGTAGATTTGCAAAAAAACAAACAAAAAACCATTGCCATCGAGTCAATACTGAATCATTGCAGCCCTATAGGTCAGAGTAGAACTGTCCCATAGGATTTCCAAGGCTATTATCTTTATGGAAGCAGACTGCCACATCTTTCTCCTGTGGAGTGGCTGGTGGGTTCAACCACCAACTTTTTGGTTAGCAGCCAAGTGCTTAACCACTGTGCCACTAGGACTCCTAGTAGATTTGCCAGGGCTTTGCATTAAGCCTTCTCTGCAATTCTGCTACTCTCACTATTAGGCCTGGTTTTCAGTCTATACTGTCCCTTGACTACAGTAGATGTAGGTGTCATAGAGATCTCTGGATTTTACATTGTACCTGGAGTTGGTGATGACTGACTTAAGCCTGACATTTTCTTTCATTTGTGGGCACATTGATGTACTTAACAACAATCTACCATCTTCACAGCCTTTTGTGACTACCATTGGTTCCGCATCTCTCCAAGAGCAGAGCTATTGCATAAGCCCAGCACAGCCCCTTTCTCTTGCACCTTGTTCCAATTCACAACTGATGAAAATCTTAGTAATAGTGATCCTACAGCATACCAAGGCTTGTCACAACCCACTTATCACTAACGACACAGTCTTTCTTGCTATCTGGCCAGTGACTTATCCCATTCCAGAAATCTATATGAGGAAATGCTTCCTACAACCACTTCCAATATGAGTTATTTTAGTTTTGGTTCTCCCAAAAAATGATCCTTAGACAATGATTAAGAATGTGGTTGAGTGGGTATTTGCTTTTCAATTATTTGTTGAATTGTATATTTATGCTTTATGTACCTAAGGTGTATGTGCTATATTTTATAATTGATTTTTTAAATCTCCCTTCTACTGCACCTAAAAAAAAATTGCAAATAGATAAAAAAGTTAAAAATGAAACATGAATTATAAACATATATAGAAAGTAACATAACTAGGTATTTAACTGATATCAAGCTAAATAAGGGTAGTCTATGCATAAAAATCACTGGAAGATTTAATAATTAAATGATTTTAAAATAACAATTTTTAAAATAATTTATTTGAAATTCAATGTAAATAAGTATCTAATCTCAAATAATAAATTTTGGTTTTGTTTTTATTGTTTTGTTGTAGAAGACAGAGTAGAGGCTTCACCCTGTGGAAGATGGCAGATCCTTAATGTAAGTGATAATTCACTTACTATTTAAATTTTTAAAATAATT
>NW_004444114.1:3735726-3816324 GCF_000243295.1 Trichechus manatus latirostris
ACTTACTATTTAAATTTTTAAAATAATTTTAATAAGTTTTAATAATTAAAAATTTCCAAAACTATAGTGCATAAAAATTAAAAGAAAAATTTTCATGTACAAAACTCATAAAAGTTAAAAGTAAATGACAAACTCGAAAAATATTTTCAACAAATTTTACACACAGGGGGTTAATATACATGATATAAAAAAGAACTATTAAACTAGATAAGTAAACTAGTGTCCAATATAAAAACAGCCAAAAGATCAGGTAATTTATGAAGGAAAAGTAAAAATGGTATGCATTAAGATGAAAAAAATTCAACCAGGAAATGCAAATTAAAGCAGTATGAAAGTTTCCATCAACTGTTTCTGATTGAACACACAGACTCCCTCCTCAAACATCATTAATATGATAGAAGAAGGACACGAAAGGTGAAAACCCACAGGACAAAGAGAATGGCTAAAAATGTAATAATGAATGAGAGATGTTCACAAATTTTTACAAAATGGAAACATATGAATAAGTGATAACTGATTTAGGGGAACTGAGAAAGCCAACACCTCAGTCTGCAGGGAAAGCCAAGAAGAAGCAGACTAGTAGACCAATTCTTGCCATAGCCCCTGAAGGGGCTCAGCTGCTGGAGGCATCTGGTGTCTCTGAAGGCCAGGGTGAGTGGAGGGTTGATGATGCATTGCAACTTAATATTGTAATTTGGTATGTATGCAAACTGGGGCATTTCTGTATTTCTAACGCTCCTTTATTACCTCTTTCCATTTTAAACTGAGCCCACGTCCCTTGTAAAGTAGTAAATAGTAATGATCCCTTCATTTACTCTTGTGGAAGCTTCCAAGATATTTTCGTCTGTGCAGTTGTTATTAAGACAGCTTTCGTATTAGGACAGCTGTTTTAAAGATAGGATCCCTGTACACACCATGCACATGATAAAGCTGCAATTGCTACATTCTTTTTGCCACTTAAAAGTACATCTCAGAATGCCTCTTCAATTGGAAAATATAATAGTTCTCTAGGATATTTTGTGGGAAAACATTTTCAAAATTCATTCACTGTGTATATATTGACACTCTCTATATGTACAACACAGCACAAGTCAAATTTAAGACTTGGCTCCTGCTGAAACTTGCAATGGATTCCCAATTCTCTTGGGCTAAAGACCAAGATCCTATAACACTCTGCATAGACTGGTTCCGACCCACCTCTATGACACACCTCCTACTAATCTTTTTTAGTCATATTGACATTTCATTTCTCAGGGGAGCTTTATTGTCTCTTACCAAAGGATGATTATTGGTTCCTCTTCCTAAAATGTTCTATACCGTCCGTCTTTATTTCCTAAACCTAGCTGACTTCTACTCATTGTCTTGTCTTAGCTCATGCTTTACTTCTTTGAGCAAGCCTCAAGCTAGGTTAGGTTTCTTTGTAGTACACCCTCATTGTATTTTATTCCTTTCTTTCAGGGGATTTATCCCCGTTGGCAGTTACACATTCATTGGTGTGATTATTTAATGTCTGTCACTGACCCCAGAATGTGAACTCTATGAGAACTGAGATTGTATCTGATTTTGCTTGCTATATTATGCTATTGCTTAACATTATGTTTGAAACATAATTGACATTCAATAAACAAATTGAAAGAAAGAATACCTTTGAAGAATTTAGTCTAGTTTTGTCTGTTCCTTCAAAGAATGGTTTAGTTGCTGCCAAATTTTGATCTAGAAAGAAAAATTGTGCAAATTTTCAATTTACAGAAATTTAGTTTTGTTCTTGGAAAGTGGAAGATGGGAAATCTGGGATTATATTTGCACTAGGGGCTTCTGTAAAAGGGATGGTATCATTACATCTTCCTGCCGTAATGTGTATATATCCAATTGTAAATAAATTTTGTTAAAGAGTTGTGGCTTAGTTGGCTTGGCCATTCTAGAATATTGATGGCAATTATCATTAGGGGAGGGGCCATGGTGGCACAGTGGTTAAGAGCTTGGTTGCTAACCAAAAAGTCAGCAATTCGAATCTACCAGCTGCTCCTTGGAAACCCTGTGGGGGAGGTTCTACTCTGTCCTGTAGGTTTGCTATGGATCAGAATCGACTCCATGGCGATAGGTTTATTTTGGCCATCAGTTAGGGTTCTCTTGGTTTAGATACTAACAGGTACTCTGTTAACTTTGAAGAGTTCTTTAATACTGGACTTTATAAAAATAATAAGGAAGAACTCACACAAAAGATTAAGAACGAATTGGAATATACTAAGCAGTCAATTTATGCATAGCTGTAGATACAGTATACTGGAAAGAACACAGCGAGACTACTCTGTTAGTAATTTTCAGTTCCTCACACTATAGATCTTGTGAATCTGTCTGTCTCCTGGTGATGTTCAGATTATCTTTTTTGCTAACCCAAGAGCTGTAATTCACTGACTTCCTTTATTTCCCACATTGATTCAGGCCTTATCAGGTTCAGTTAGAATAATCATTAAAAACAAAAAACCAGTCCTTGTTGCCAATAATAGAGAGTTCTTGGTCTGTTTGCAAGTGTGCAGAGTTCAGACTTTAATTACAGAAGCTTCCCAACTCTCTCTACCATTGTGTCTACTGGCCCAGTTCCATCCATTGCTGGAACTTCTAATGTGAGTGCTCAGAAAAGCCTGGCACTCTTGCCAGCTACGGGGAGTGGCTGGTCTCTTTTCAGCTACCTCTTTCTGTAAAATGCTTTCTGCATTATTATTTGCTTTCTTGTGTGTCTGTTTCTCACTCAGCAGCCTCTGCATCCTGACCTGGAGTGGGAAGGTTGATCTCCTCTGACTTTTTGAAGAGAGGTACAATACGCAGGTTGAGCTTCAATCGGAATGCTTGCTGGTGTCACTGTCAAACATTTTCTTGGCTATCCTTGCCTGGTGTTTTGCTATAAACATTCACTACCTCGCATATAACCTTGGGATGTAAGGGCAGATAAACTATTGACTGAAGTATTTCATTTGATTACCAATTTTTAATAACCAAAGAAGGAATTGGAATTCAACCAGGGAAATTATTTATTAACAAAGTTTTATTGATAAAATAATTTATCAAAGACATGGAAAAATTAAAAATTTCTCAAAAAGAAAATCGTATCAACCAAGATAGTAAAGGGTATGTCTGTGTGTAAGGAAGAGTTTTCTACTTTGGACTGGCTATGTAAGTGACATCAGTTATACTGAGGATTTTGCTGCTCCAGCAGAAACTGGGATGTAATATTGCAATTCACAAGAAAGGCTACTATAAGACAAACACGGTGGTGGCTGTAGTGACTCCATCTCCTGCCCGGTCTTATTCACCCTGATAACTATTTCAACATCTTATTCTACTTCCCAACTTGGATACGTATATTCTTCTTTCTCAGTTACTATGACCTGGAAATCATCTTGTTTCATATGCTTGATCTGTCATTTCAGCAACAGCTTTTCTTCCTGGCTTGGATCTGCTCTTTGCTGGATCTTTTGGCTCAGTGCCTCTGACCTTGGGTGGTTGATACTCTGAGACTCTCTGGCTCCCTTCCCACAGCAAGTGCTGATTTTAAACTATAATATAAGACACGGTTTAAATTCTTGTCTAATTTTTTAAGAATTAAAATGAAGTTTCAATATTATATCCTTAGGAAAAGATTCAGGAATTTTTCAGTTTACTCAGCTGGCACATTAGATAAGCCATTCTGACAAAGAGCAAGGAGGAGATTGTGAATTATTTCCCATTCCATTTAAAAATATTTTGGAAACTGATAGAAACATTGAATTGACATTTCTCCTTTTTCCTTGCCATAGGAACTCGATGAATGGATTATAGTTGAAATTTTCTATTTTAGACTTATGAACTTACCCCAGAGCTTCGGGGATACCGATCTTATTGGATGTTTTGGTATATCATTATCATTCTTTTCACTCAGGAGAGCTCTAATAGAAACTTTATGTAATTCCTGGAGGTACATGCTAATACATTCTTAGTTTTGGAGGAGTTTCTGAAGTCTAAGTAGAAAGATCTCCCTTTGCTTAAAGGATTGCTGGGTATCTGTGGCTCTATAGGCACTCTAGTTATGCTTCTACCCAGGACTGATGTCAATCTGGAATGGATCAGGACTGCTCCAGTGAGATTCAACTCAAATTAGATCAGACAATCCAGAATCCATATTGAACCATTAGAAGTGAAAGGCCAGGCTAGGGCTTGGCTATGTGGGTAGGATAGGAAACATGGGTAGGATTCCTCACTGTTGTGTGGATGTGTGTGTGTGTGTGTGTGTGTGATATGTGATAGGGAGATGTGTGGAACTCATAAGCAAGGAACACATCTTATCACATGTCTGTGGTACCGACAGGCAGTAGACAAATCATGATCACAGGCAAGAGTCATGTTGGCCTGCGAGATAAACTGTGATAAAAGAAGGATGTGTCACCAAATCCTGGCTTTAGATGAGTGTTTGAGGGTTTCTCTTACCAGTCCAATGATAATAGGTCAGTCAGTCAGGGATGGCTTGTAGTTTTGTTTTAGTGGGTCAGTGTCTCCTTTCACCAAGTCTTCTTGCACTAGTTTAGAAGGCACACTCTCTACTAGGGAGCCCTGGTGGCGCAGTCGTTTGGAGTTATGGCTGCTAACCAAAAGGTCAGCAGTTTGAATCCACCAGCCGCTCCTTGGAAACCCTATGGGGCAGTTCTACTCCATCCTATAGGTCACTATGAGTGTGAATCAACTAGATGGCAATGGGGTTTTTTTTTGTTGTTGTTGGCTGTCTACTAGAATTGCTGGTGATTCTTTTGTCAGCTAGAGCCCAAGTGATTCTCTGTGTCACTGCTGTTTGATTATTTCTCTGGAGTCCAGAATGGGTTTTCTACAATGGGCCTTGGGGACATCTCTTCCCAGATGCCATCAAGAAGGCTATTCATGTCTATGGGGTGCTAATCGTAAAATTTGCATATGGCAATAGGGTCCCAGCTTTGGTTCACTGGATTTTAACCTTGTTATTCTATGAAGCATCAGAATTCCCATACTGAAATCAGATATCCAGGAAGGCATGAACTTCATCTTCTTTATCCCATTCACTTGTGTGGGAGGAAAGAGTACAACTTTCTGGTAAATTGTATTATTGTATTTGGTAGGGAACATGAAGGACCCGTGGAACATGGGGTGATTAAAAACTGACAAAGTTTACAGACAGAGTGCTGTCACATACATTTTCACTTGATTCTCACAAAAACCCTGTGAGGTAGGTACAGCATATATTGTTTCTATTTGTATTTTGCAAAGAAAGACAAGAAAGACCAGAAAGTTTAAGTGATTTGCCCAGTCATAGTAAGTGCCAGAACCCAAACTTGAAGTCACTTTTTCCGACTTCTCAGCCTGATTTCATCTCTGAGCAGCTACATCCTGAAGGTTACCAGTTTGATGACATAATCCAGAAGATGCTCAGTAAGTGAACATCTAACGTCTTTAAAAGTCAGGTGGTTTAGAAATAATACATTAGTAACCAGAATCTATCAGGTCACCACTTGGGGTTCCCAAAGGTACTGCTGCTTGTTGGCTTGAGTTTTGTGGGTTGCCTTGGCATATTAGAAGATCATCTGTGAGTTAGCCTGGGTAACTAGGAGTTCCCGGGGGTGGTCAAGGAACAGAGATGAGGGAATCATTAAACTGCTCTAGCACTCGTCATGCTGTCTAATTGTCTGACTTCTCCACTGGAATACGGACTTCTTAGGGGCAATAACTGTGAGTTATTCACCATTGCCTTCCCAGGATTAGTGCTTGGCACATAGTAGGTGCTCGATAGAAATCTGTTGAAGTCATGAGGGGCTGGGATGTTTCATAAGATGCTTCTATATTTTACTTGGAAGATGTATTATAGATGAATGTAGAAGTGAGAATAGGGAAACTCAGTTATCTCAGTAGTGGGTAGAATACACAGGCACTGCTATTCCAGGGTGTAATCTCATGATCCAAGAGATCTTTGTTTACAAAGACAAATCTACAAAGTGTGGATTCAAATTGGAGACTCTCCACTAGCCAAGAATCCATGCAGAACGTAGACATTTAACGGCCATTGGGAGCCCTGGTGGCGTAGTGGTTAAGACCTCCCCTGTTAATCAAAAGGCCAGCAATTCAAATCCACCAGCCACACCTTGGAAACCCTATGGGGCAGTTCTACTCTGTCCGAGCTACTCTGTCACTATGAGTCAGAATTGACTTGATGGCAATGGGTTTGGCTTTTGGTTTGGGGGTAAGGGTGGAGTCCTTGGGTGGTGTGATTGATTTACAAGTTCAGCTGCTAGCCAAAAGGTTGGCAGTTTGAGTCCACCCAGAGGTCCCTCAGAAGAAAGGCTTGGTGAGCTACTTCTGAAAAATCAGTCATTGAAAACCCCATGAAGCACAGTTCTACTCTGATACACACTGGGTCGCCATGAATCAGAATTTACTGAACAGCAACTGGTGGCATAAGGGCAATGTCCATTGGCATAGAGGAAAGTGGATCATTTTGGTAAATACGAAGATAACGTTGTTTTAGTAATACTGACAGAGCTGTATGATAAAATCTTCAAAGATCGTTAATCACAATCACCAGTGATTCAGTCAGAATGGAAAGAGACCTCTGTCTTTTTCTGGTGCAGTTCTGCCAAGGCACATTCTCCCTGGTCCTCCATGTCTCCTAGACCCTTGGCCATCAGAAGTCTCAGAGACCCAGAGTTGAGACTGTGGTGAATCTTGAACAGGAAGAAGCTGGAGGACAAAGTTGTGGTACGGACATAGACCTCAGTGTGAGTACTGCTCACCAGGACCCATAGGCAAGAAATCCACTGCGTGAAAGCATCCCTCCAAGGCTAATGGGTTGGCTCAGGCAGGACCCATGACTTGTGACTGAAAGCAGCAGTCCTGTTGTTGTTTTTCTATGAGTAGATTACAGCAAATTTTCTGGGTGTCACAACCTGGTGAGGAGTTCATCTTCCTTGAACTGAATAAGAGTTTTTAATTTAGGAGATAGTACCGCAGCTCACCAGTTTGGGGTACTCAGGATCTACTGGGTCCTGAAATCAACAGGCAGAAAAGTGATCAGCAGCTCTGGGGCTGGTAGAGGTTATGGGTCGTCCAGAGATCCTCCCAGTTGTGATGATTGGTGCAGGCCATGACTGGATGCTTGGCTTCTCCAGGTATTGCTGCTGAGTTTCAGACACGGCCTTAATGGCCAAGTATTTCGTCTTTCAGATGTTGTGGTTTCATTCTGCAGGGATGAAGCCTGTGGGAAAATAAAGCATAAAAGTCACATCAAGGTTGATTTTAAACAAGCTTTGACTTTCTGTGCTCCTACCACTATTTATAGGGCATTGATACCACTTTAGTGGTTATTTATAAACAAATAGGAGCAGGATGACAGCTGTTGCAAACCTCTGATTTAGGGCTTCATAGGTTTTTTGGATCTCAGGCAGCCAGCAGAAAGCAGAGCACACTAACTGCAGGCTGCTGAGGTACGACCTGTTTCAGGGAGGGCCTTGGATTCAGTCAGGTCTCTATTAGGAAACCTTAGGAGCTTAGATTTAGCAAGGCCTTGGACACCTCCACTAGAAAACAGTATCTCCCTCAAATGGAGATTGAATAGAGGGTTCTACCAATGTTGGTCACAAAAAATCCTGGAGACTGTTTGCTTAGATCTTGAATCTCAAGTCTTGACTTTCAATTATTGGTTCCAGACCATGCATACATGTTAAAACACTGATAATTAACGATAAATCTATAAATCTTACTAAAGTTGTAATTGGTAATCAAATTTGATATTGTTAAATGCAGTTTAATCTACCCACTTAAATATATACTCTTAAAGAAGAACTTCCCTTTTTCTTGAAATCTAAGGGCTAAACTTGATAATTTAGCTGTTAAATAGTGGAATCATAAACATTTACGTAGGCAGCAGGAACCTTAAATCTAGGCCCTAACTATGAGTCTTAACTGTGGCCGGCTCACCAGCTTTGCAAGGAATCAGTGTGATCCTTACCTCTATGTCCTTGTTAGGAGAACTTGTGCCCAGGCTTTATGTATATCAAAATCTTTGCTACTGTTATAGAATTTAAAGAAGATGGAGTGTTTCTTGTAATGTTAGTGGATTGGTAGCACTTACCAGTTCATTGAAATAAATAACCAGTAATTTTGACACTGCAAATGGTTTGACTAACTTTTCCATTGACTGATTAAAAATACGAATAGCTCTAAAGATCTTAGGAGCCCTGGTGGTGCAGTGGTTAAGAGTTCGGCTGTGAACCAAAAGGTGGGCTGTTGAAATTAACCAGCTGCTCCTTGGAAACCCTATGTGACAGTTCTACTCTGTCCTATAGGGTTGCCATGAGTCAGAATCGACTCGACGGTAACAGGTCTAGTTTTTTGTTTTAAAGATCTTAGAGGACATCAGAAGTTCACAAAGTGAGCTCTGTGAGCACAAATTCCAAGGTATGAGTTTTGTTATCAAGCAGATTTGGGTAACACCGAATAATGTCTATTTCTCTTAAAGACCTATATTACACAAATTTTAAAGCTCTGAGATGTCCTGTAATAAATAAACTTATTTAACTATGTTTAAATCTGTATGTTCCCAACATTTCAACCTAGCATTAAATGAAAAAAAATACTCCTTTTAAATTTATACATATTTTCCATCAAAAATAAATTAAGCAATAATTAGTTATTCTTTACTACAATTGTCTTTGAATTAAGCTAGATACTTTGGAAAACAGGAAATTCTATCCTTAGTTAGTTAACATTCTAGTTAGGGAGATAAGTCGGTCATACACAAAACAATATAAGACACCTAAAGATTCCATATAACTAAGTACTGTGTTAAATAATGCAGACTCTAATAGATACAGTAATTCCAGAAAGGAGGATGAAATATTGAAATAATGAAGGAAGAAATCATGGATCAGATGGAACTGGTTTTGTGGAAATGGCTAGGATTTTGATAGGTTGAAGATGTTTTTAAATTAAAGGGTGAGAATACAAAAACTTCTGGTGCCCTACAGCTCCTAGGAATAAGAGGTGGTTTGACAAACAATACTTTATTACATGGTAGTCATTTAATTCTAAAATATCTGAGGCCTTCTCACCCAAGGACAAGATGTTACAGAAGTATAGTTATCTTTCATTTGTCTTATACCTCTATTTACAGTTCTTCTAACCTGGTATATCGTAATGAGTTATTTTATTATCTATTGTCTGTGATAGTCTTATTGATGGCAGGGACAATGTTTTATTTAATCTTACATCCATAGAATCTAGTACCTTTGTATCTGTAGCGTCTGGTCCATGGTAGCCTTCAATAAACGTTTTTTCATTATGGGAGGGAATCAATAAAAAATTAAATGGCAGAAAATTGTCTGGACCAAAATAGATTTTGCCTAGAGGAATAATGTGTAGGTTGGACAGACTTTAAATGTGTAGGCATAATAGAAAAGAGGAAACCAGTTAAGATTTTTTTAACAGCAGTGGATGTAATTGTTTAAAAGCATTATTTATGAAAAATCAAACTAGCAATGATGTATAGGTTGGAATAGAGTGAAGACGAATCAAGGGATTGACTGAAATTATTGTTAAAGCAATCTAGTATCCAGGAGATGAGCGTCTAGAAGCAAGTTAGAGGCACAAAGAACAATGTAAGGAAAAACATACGCACACACAAATGCAAAGTAGGTGGGTCTCTGCAGCTAACTCAAAAAGAAGGATGAATCAAAAATTAAGTTTAATAATAATAGTTAAATTTATTGTATGATTATTATAGGTTGCACCAGGCACTTTGGTTTACCGTATTATTGCACAAGTAACATGCACCTTCTATGTTTGTTTGCCAACCATGCCCTCCCTCGGCAAGGTATTTTCATGAGTACGCTATACTAATTTTTTTACAGCAACATGTGAAAAAACATTGGCATAGCAATGCTTATGAAAATACCTTGTGGGGTTGGGGGGAGGCGTGATTGGCAAACAAACATAGAAAGCGCATTATTTGCATAAAAACATGGTAGTCTCTAATCCAATCTCATTATTCCCCACAACAATTCTGAGATGAGAAGTATTATCATCTCCATTTCACTGGTAAGGAGATAGGTTAGAAAGGTTTAGAAATTTACTGAAAATCATACTGCTAGTATGTGACAGAGTCAGGATTTGTACTGGTTCTATCCTATTTTAGAGCCCCAGTAAGCCCTAGGGATGGCATTAATGTCTATTCTTTTGGGAGATAGAAACATTCATAGATTAGTTTTAGATATTTTGATTTTGAGATGATCATGAAATGTATCATTGGAAGACTAACATTATCCCTCCAACAGTTTAGAGCTTGATTTAAAAATTGATTAGTTTTTCAAATGGTCTATTAATGTATTGCTTAAAATACAGCCCTGTCAATCATGTGGAGTAGGACTTTTCTCTGTTTGGATAGGGCAAACCTAAAACCGTGGTCTGGAGTTGTTACCCAAGAGCAAGCTGCGCCCTGCTAAGAACACCATGCCATCCAGGGCATCACTGTAGACAAGATTGGCCTCAGGGTTGTAAATCTTAAAATTAAAGTGAATTATCCGTGGAATCTAGTATCTTTGCATCCCTTAGAATTCTGAGCAAAGAGCCTTGGTGGCACGGTGGTTAAGTGCTCACCTGCTAACCAAAAGCTTGGCGGTTCAAACTCACCAACCTCTCCATGGGACAAAGATGTGGCAGTCTGCTTCCGTAAAGATTTATTGCCTTGGAAATCCTATGGGGCAGTTCTACTCTGTCCTATAGGGTCACTAGGAGTTGGAATTGACTTGGTGGCAATGGGTTTGGTCTGGTTTTGGAAGGATTCTAAGCATCCCACAAAGGCTGTGTGCTTCTTCTTATTTCCTACCTAACCAAATCAAGGAGACTATAGGAGCTATAAGGAGCCCTGGTCTCGCAGTTAGCAGTTAGCACTAGACTGCTAACAGAAAGATCTGCACTTGGAACTCACCAGCCATTGCACAGGAGAAAGATGTGGCAGTCTGCTTCTGTTAAAGATTTACAGCCTTGGAAACCCTATGGGGCAGTTCTACTGTGTCCCATAGGGTCACGTGAGTGGGAATCGACTTGACAGCAATGGGAAGAGGAGGAGGATAGGAGCCGTGCAGCCTGGAATCATCACACACAATCCTGGGGACTGGATGCAGCATGGTGGTGTTTGTAGTTTTTCATGTTGTTTTTGTTTTTAATCTTTAGGAAAGTTTTTGTCTGCTTTTTCCATTGTTGCGTTTATACTTTGGGGGTGGTTTGGGGTGCTAATCAGAAACCACTTATGCAAAAAAAAAATGCAGCCACATAAAATCATATGGTGAATTTGTGCGGCATATTTGTGAAAAGGAATGATTTGAAGGAAGAAAAACTTGAACTAGGACTACTAATGTTTAGAATTAAAACCTATGTCTGATGTTATCACTGTTTTTCTCTCTTTCTCTCTAAGCTTTAGGGATAATTCATTGTAAAAATGATAGTGAAGTCATATAATTTTATTTTGTATTACTTATGTGCCACAGATCAACCTTGTGGGCGACTGCCACCAAACTCTAAACTGTTTGAAATTTTTATTTTATTTGCTTAAGAAAATGGAAGAAAATCAAAACAGAGGAAAAGCCTGTAAATCATTTTAAAAGTTGACTATACTTATTTAAGGCCACAAAATTCCACTGCATGTAAGCAGATCATGGGGATTCTACCATTTCAATCCAGACTGCTGGCGAAATGAAACCCTTTTGTCTGTTCAAGCAAGGCCCTTGGAGCAGTGCTTGGCATATACCACTAAGAAAACCTTACACAGTTACCTAAACGTGCTTATGACATTTCGCACAAATCTTTTCTAAAATTTTAGTTTCTATGTTGAATATTGATTAACAACAGCAATGTATGAGAATTATATTATATTGGCAGTGTACCAGTAGTCTACAGGGAGAAAAGTAATGCAAGCACAGTAAAACAGAAATTAGAAAGTCTCAGATAAGCAAAAAATAAATATGATTTTAGTAGGTATATAATACTAGTAAATTCATCTATATTTGGAATCAGTATCAGAACACTAGATTAAAGCTTCTTATGAAATGGAAATGATCTTGAACCTGCTATGTATAATAGCCCTTTTTTGATAGCAAAAACTCATATAAAGTTCTGAATAGGCCTTTTATATAGTACTTCTAAATCTTTGTAAATAGAAAAATTTATTTGGTAGCACTTTCTCATTTTTTTTCAAGTTCCTCTCTTCCGATTCACTGTTAAGTTAACCTTCAAATCACCAAAATTTAAAGGCCGTTCCATAGTATTAGAACTATAGCAAGATCAAGTCTAACATTACATTTTCTGTACTCTAGAAAAATTTATGCAGACATTAAAAACTGTGATCCCAGTGGCAAAGTAAAACTTGTCAGAAAGGTTTTACCAATTGGAATACACTTTTAAAGAACACATGGAATCAGAATTTGGGGGTATTAATTTCAAAGATGGAATTAGCATGGACTCAGAAAACATTTCCCTTATCCTTCAGTTATTTGGGCTGCTTATATTTTAAACATTATTATTATATTTTACTTATTTTGCAGACTCTGTTTTATTACATGGGATTTTGCCGTGAGTTTTGAAATATTAAGCATGTACAAATCACTGAACTAGAAATTGAAAATCTCAGATGCTTTATAATAACAAGTACAGAAGACACAACATAAATGTCGCAGTATAGATGTTAAAGCAATGCACAATCAGAAGATTTTGATATAAATACTCCGGATTAATTCAATGAAAACCATGCTAAATTTATTTAGTTGGGCCTTTGGTAATTTGTGTTTTTAAATGTTTTCATTGTAATTCTTATGAGGTAACCAGTGTTACCTAATGAAATCTGTTCCTTTTAATGTACAATACACATCACACACACTCACTCACTCACACACACACACACACACACACACATTCACACACACAGGCAAAGTCAATGGCAGTGGGTGGTTTATGTCAGGGCTGGGTTTGACGCCCCTCTCCCAGAATAAGATAAATGTAAGTGATGAAGCTCCTGGGGTTGGTTGAACTCATTTTGTATTCAACACTCTGCCTGGCCCCTTTCTCATCTCTTTCTCCCTCTCTTTGTATGTTCAAGCCTACTTGAGTTTCTTTTTTCTTTTGTAGAACTTGGTTCTTTTGATGTGTTTCAGGGCACGCCCTGCAGCAAAGAGAACTTCCCAGGAATCGGAAACATAAGCACACAGGTCTGAAACAGTCACTGTACAATAGCAGGAAAGCTTCAGACTTGCAAGCTGGATTTTTCTCTCCCCAAAAGCATCAAAACGTGTGATTTTCAAGTGAGATAAATTCTAAAATGTAATTGCAAAGTAGGCATTTGGTGAAGTTTTTAACCTGGCTTAAGCCTATGGTAGTGATTTAACCTGAGATGTGTCTACATGCATTTATATATTCCTTAGTTTAACCATAACTCACCTATAATTGTAAATGAATTTTTTTTCTGTTTCACTACTTTTATGGCATAATATATATGAGATTTTTAATGGTACATGATTCTTAGTGATCCTATTCTAATCATTACTTTCCATTAAAAAATAATGTGAGAAAGTGCAGTGCTTTAACGCTCTATTTACGTTTATAAAGCTGAAAGACATGTTGCTATAAGTATTGTAAAACTACTGTTAGAAGATGCTATATTATTAATAGAATGTCTAGACAGGAGTTAATTACTTTATACCCAACATCAGTATTTCTATTTTTAGAAATTTAAAATATTTAATAAGATAGTGTTATGTTTTATTTAAAACATCTGTGTTTACTCACATATTGTACTTTATTTGACAAATCTTTCAGGACTAGTTCACTGAATTAGAACTTGGAACTGAAAATAAAAACAAAACAAAACCGAAAATAAGTAAAAACAGTGCAGTTTAAAATTATTACAGATGTATGAAAACTCACTTTTTAAATTAAAAAACTCAAATTAAAACTAAACTTTAAATAATAGTTAAATTCAAACTTTTTGCCCAGGTCTCTAAAAGAAACGTTTTTATTTTTAAAACCAAAACAGTTGAAAAAGCAAGCTGGATTAGAAATTTGGTAATAATCTGGTTTGTTTGATCAATTAAGAAAACCAATCTGTATAAATTAGATGTATTTTTCACTTCTGTATAAATGAGTTCACTCTCATGCATGTATATTCCTAAACTTACTGAAAAATAGTATGTTAATGGATGAATAATAGATGTGTGGAAAAAATAGAAATTTGACCAGCAAATAATCATTTTCAATTAAATTTGATTCAGTTCACTAAATGTATTGAGCACTAATTACATGTTTGTACTAATAAGACATTACCTAGTAATGCGTGGAAAGATAATTAGTGGTACCACTGAAATCATTCCGCATTTTCAAATGTATTTTATGCTGAGATAATAAACTAATCATCTAATTGCCATATTTCCTTTCAACTTTGGTCTGTACTTCCACAGCTTAAAGAAAAAGAAAGAAAGAAAGATAAAATGATTTCTCATATTCAAATACTTGTAAAATGCATAATTTAACAATATAATGGGAGATTTAGTTGAACAGACTGGGAATTCTAGTAGACTTTTATAACTCAGTGTCGCCTGAGTTCTTTATGTAGCTGTGGTACTATTTATGAATACTTGTGCAAATTTCTATAAATAACATAAGGAAAATTTCTTTGATAGTAGTAAAGGTTGGGGTTTCACAGCACCCATTTAAATGTTATCTGAAAAGTTTAATGGGGGCTTTGTTGCTTAAACAAAATCAAATCTTTAATACAACACAAATATACATAAAAGAGTACCAAGGAAATATTTTCATCTTTCTGATGCACATAAATAATCCTATTTTTTTTTCTTTCCCTTAATGTTACATGACATTTCTAGATATTGGTTGCTTCCAAATTGTTTGATCCTAAATTTGATAAAATACACTTTCCAGCCTTATGGCAAGTGGTTGCATGCAAAGGGTCGTATAATTCTCCATCCTTGTTTATAAGTATCAGTGAAAGCCAAAGGCTTTGTATGTGAAATGTCCAGAGCCTCCCAGTTTACACAAGATTGCTATTATCACACTGCCTCACGCTGATGGCCATATCATATATTTTAATTGTGCTAGAAAACTTGCCTTGTTATGGTTACAGTTGTCTTCTGCCTCCTCCTCCTTTTCTGCGGAAGTGTTATGCTTGACCTATACGATTATATAGAAGGTTGACATGCCGGGTGTCAGACTAACACATACTGTGTATTAACCCAAGCCTAGGAAATAGAGGTGCTTTTATTTAAAAATACATATGAAAAATTTGAGAGAAACTTAGCCTTTGAAAATGATTGAAGCGTTTCTAGACCTAGCATTTTTTCCATTTATTTGACTGATATATAACTCTGACGGCTAAAATAAGATTTCATTAGTGTCTCACTGAAAATTATTACTGACATTTTATAGAAATCACTTGGGAAAATACTTGTGTATTTATTAAAATATTTTAATAAACAAAGCATAGCAGCAACTGGATTAGAAACTAGTTGACTGAATTATATACAAAGAATCAAAGGATATATTTGAGACACCACTTAAATAATACTGACTGGTTACCTTTATTGATTGCATTTATCAGATAGCCATATAGTCTTCTATTTTAATGAAAGGAATTATGCAATCATTCAATTATTCAGAATTTTCATTATTAGCTAGCTTCCAAAAGTTATATTTCTATTTATTTGAAAAATAAAGAGTTGTTTGGCTAAATTAAATATTTTTTAAATCTCTATTCTTGTTCCCCTGCCCTCTATATATGTATATGTGGATGTCATCTAAATATTTTTGTAGCTGGTGTTCTGTACAGTTTTTTCTTGAGTTCATGATCAATTTTTCAGAGACTTTAGGGATCATCTATTCCAAACCTCTCATTTTACAAAGGAGACAGACAGTCTTTGGGAGGTTACCTCGTTTTTATCACTCAGCTCCGGAAACATAGTAAACAAACAAACCAGTTGCCGTAGAGTCGACTCTGACTCACGTAGACCCCATATGTGTCAGAGTAGAACTGTTCTCCATAGTAGGGTTTTCAATGACTGGTTTTTCAGAAGTAGATTGCCAGACCTTTCTTCCAAGTTGTCTCTGGGTGGACTGGAACCTCCAACCTTTCTGTTAACTGCATATGCCACCCAGGGACTTCAGGGAACATAGTAGGCCCTCAAAAATGTGTTAAATGAAGAAATTGATATAGAATCACATAAATAAATGCAAGTACTATGGTAGTTAACAGATTGTATTGCAATAATTTATTTATAATAATAAACTTTTATAAACACTATTACATAGCCACAACAACACGAAGCAGGAACCACTAACAGATCCTATTAACTGTAGAAATTTCTGACAGGTGAGGTCACTGAAGCTGAGAATCTTTAAACAGTTTGCCCAAGATCAGACGCCGAGCAGTGGAAGAGCCGAGATTTGAGCTCCTGTTTTCTGATTTCAGAGCCTCTGTGTGTAACCAGTGTACTACAGTCCCTATAACCTGCCTTTCGTGCTCTTTCCTCTCCCCAACCTCAGGGAATTACAGACAGGAACCAGTCTTATTTATCTTTGTAAGCCCAGCGTGGTGCCTGCATAATAAAGAGCACTCAATAAATGGTTGCCAGAGGAATAAACCCATGATTGTAGTTTCCTACTCTGGCTCTCTTTTTGCTAGCCCATGCTCCATTTCCAGGGTGGAAGCAGCATCTGAGAAGGTGGAAGGAAGACTGAAATCTCAAAAATATAGAAACACTTCAAACCATTTAAATTGGTGAAACTTCCTCTTTGTAGTCAATAACTTTTACATAAGAACAATTCCGCTTCGTGGATGTGGGCTAATGAGGACAGAATTTGTTAGTAGTTTCCCGATGTACCTGGCACAGAGTGAGTACTCAATATTATGTGTATACTGCATGATCTACAAACTCACAAGCAGATTTAAACATGACTCAGGGAATTCACTTGCGGTCATTATTGAGGTTCTCCTTCACCTTCATACTATGTTTCCTCCAACCGAGCTTTGGGCCAAGGTCCTGGGGTCTTAAACACAATCATAGTATGCAGGAGGCTTCTTTGGTCAAGGGTCCATACTGATTTTCTACCAAGAGGCTCACTGTCCCAGGCTACAGAGGGGGACCTTTTTAAGTGTAATGGCTTTGCTGTTTCTGGTCATGTTCTGGAAATAAGACTATTAGAGAGACTGGAGTCCCAGTAGAAGGTCCCTAGGTGGCACAGACATTTTGCGCTTGACTACTAACCACAAAGGTTGGCAGTTCAAATCCACCCAGTAGTACCATGGAAGAAAGGCCTGGTGGTCTGCTTTCACTAAGATTACTGCCAAGAAAATTCTGTGGCGCAGTCTCCTCTATAACACGTGGTGTTGCCATCAGTCAGAATCAACTCAATGGCAATGGTTTTTTTTTCTGTTTTTGGTTTGGGGTTTCATTGCCTATCACACCACAGAGCCTCCCTTCTGAGGAACTGTGACTGCTCCACAGTTCCCTTTCACTGACAGCTACCTTTTCCCAACCTACTGAACTTTAAAAAATATTTCTGGAATTAATTTTTGTCTTTCTTCCTTGTTAATGTTCCAGGAGTAACTCTTTAGCAGCCTTACCTTTCCAGGTCTCCTAGCATCCTCTCTTTGATCACTTTAAGTTTTTAACAAGGAAGGGAAAAGCACCTAACAGTTCTGCTTTCCGCTCTGCAAAATGCCCCAGGCAAAGAAACACAAAGCGTTTGGCCCTACACTTGGAGTAGGGAAGGAGAGAAAATGCAGAAAACAGAACATAAATCGGTATTTCAAAATTCTCCTACGACAAAACCTTTTTGAATAAATGAATAAGTGGTTTTAACACCAGCCATCACAATGATGAAATTATAATTATTAATTTGTAGAGGACTTTCTCTGCATCTTCCTAAGAGCCAACCACTTCAGTATGTCCCACTGAGACACATTTCTCTACAGGAACTGTAGAAAAAGCAGCTCACAGTTATGTGTTCGAACACATCACAAGTTCTGTGTCTTGGAGTAACTAAAATTAGAGCTTCTAGAAAAAGAAGTTTTTCTTAACATTATGGATTTGAAGTAGGAATTTTCTTAATTTAAAATCTCAAAAAATTTAGTATCATTGATGTATAAATGGGACTATAACAATATTTTAACAATAAATAGAATTTTCATAGCAAAATAATACCCTCTTGAACAATGGTATCACTAGGGTTGATGTCACCCAGGGTGGTAACTCATGGTGTCACCCTCCCCACCATGGACCACCTTCTGTACCAAACCATACAAAATACTTAGTAATGTTTTTTGTACTAATGTTACTCATAAATCATAATTCTCATATATCATTCTTTCTTTTCTTTTAATTACTTCATTCTCAAAAAAATTATTGATATAAGCTCACAAATGCTAATTACCATAGTATTGTAGCTAAAACCCAGAACAGTTGACAAAACCTCCTGCAGCAACTAAAACAACAGCGCATGCTTGTAGCGCCTGCAGGCGGAATCACACAGTTCAAAGCATCATTGCAATTGGGTAACGATGACAGCTCTGACTTGAGGGCATTAGAAGGTTCAAAAAGTAAATTCGCGTAGAATTTTCACCCAGTAGGTATATTGATACATGTAAGCTGGGCTTACAAAAAATGTTTTTGTTGTTACAACTAACTACAGGGTATTTTTATAAAAAATAATAAATTTCTGCTGAAACACTGCGCAAAAATTTTATAGACAGTCATTTTGGTGTCACCACCTCTGATGATGTCACCCAGTGTGGTCTGCATCTCCTGCACACCCACTGTAATGCCACTTATCTTGAAGTACATCCCATGACTGGCTCATTCTGTGCCCTACAAGTCTGAGATCAAATATTACCACTCCAGAGAGGCCTTTTCTGACCATTCTATCTAAACAGGTTCCTCCCTTCTCTATCCCTTACTTTATTTCCTTCATAGCAGTTTGACTATGTGTAATTAGGGATAATTCTAAGATGGCCATCATAATTCCCATCCCCTAGTGTACACATTCTGTATAATCCTCTCCCGGGACATATGACATATGACTATGATGGGACACGACTCTCATGATTGGATTACTAATCAATTGACTTTGAGTTAATCAAAAGACAGATTATCTGGGTGGGCCTGACCTAGTCAGATAAGCCTTTAAGGGGACTGGGGTCTTCCAGAAATCAGAGGGCCTGGAAAAATGGGAGGGCCTATGGAGACAGCCTAGTGGAAAGGAACTGCAGGCAGCCTCTAGGAGCTGTAAGCAGCCCCCTACCAATAGCCAGCAAGAGATGGGGAGACCCAGTCCTACAACCATAAGGAACTGAATTCTTCCAACCAGCCTGTCAGCTTGGCAGAGAACCCCAGGCTCCAGAAGAGAATGCAGTCTTGTTGACATCTTGATTTCAGCTTTGTGAGAACCTGAGCAGAGAACAAACTTGGTTCCCTCCACACACTCCCCCAACTCTCTCCTACTAGCAGTATCACATTATTGCCTCATAAAAAGCTTGTGAGGTCAAAACAACCCACACGTGGTTTTCACATAAACTACTTGCTGTTAACACACTTGCACTTGGGATTCTTAACTGACTGTATCACACACATATTCCTGTGAAAATCATATTTTCGTATCTCAAGGTTAATGTTTACATTATTTTATATATAAATTTATAGATGTCATTGTTATGTTAATAGGATATTATTTTTATATTATTTATATTACAGTTGTATATGTATATTTGAAATATAAATTTGAAATGATATATTATGAATTTATGAATACTTATTTAAGTAAAAAATAAAAGTAGATTCATTTGGGTGGACAACAACGATTATTTGGAAAACTTTCACATAGACATACCTATTTTAAACTATTGTAGAAAGGGAGGATTTCAAAGGAAGAAAACTACGAAAGAAACAGCAAGGAAATTGTTTTATGACTCTGAAAATGACAGCAGTACTAAGTGTAGGAGCATGTCCTGTAGCAAAATGTACATCATTAACTTTCAGTTCACCTCTTCTCTCCCTCTTTGTAATCTTTCACATAATGGACACTTGTCATTAAAGTGGAAATTAAATTAATTGTATATAGTTGATAAGTATAATACGTATATATGTATAAAAACAAAACAAAACTCTTTGCCGTCGAGTGGATTCTGACTTACAGCAACCCTACAGGACAGAGTGACAGAGTAGAACTGCCCCATAGGGTTTCCAAGGAGCACCTGGTGGATTCGAACTGCCAACATTTTGCTTAGCAGCTGAGCTCTTAACCACTGTTTCTATATGTATATATGTATCTATCCATTTATATGTATATATCCATACGTATATATACATTTGTAGTATATGCACACTCACTTGTTTTTTCTTTTATGATGCCTCTTTAAATCTTTAAGCCTTATTGTGATTTTTTCTTAAAAAATTTATCTTGGTTTTGAATTTTTTCTACCTGTCATAGTCATGTTACTATAGATTATGATAATACTGTACTATAAAAGAAGCAAGTTATTATTTTTATAATATTGTTCAAAATATCTGGAATTGAATATATCATAACTATTTAGAACTGTGCTCATTATATCTCTTTAATACTTCTATACTCTTATACTAGAATATCTTTTTAAATGAAAAATGTGACACTCATTTTAAATTCAATATGGAGCTTAGTTACCAATTGTGATGTAACAGGTCATTTGAGTTTGTTTTCTAAAGTAAATAAGGTTTAAAAACAATTAAAGAAGTATTTTATGGATGTCTGAAAGATCATGAATTGGGAAATATGAAAATTATTAGTTCTTCTCAGCTTCCTCTTATCATCTTCTCATCCTGAAGCTTTCTCCTGGGTCTTCCGTTCGTGAAGAATATCCTAGTAAAGCAACAGATGCCAAGAATTGTGAGGAAAGGAGGGGGGATGGGGAGAGAGATAAAAGAAGATGCTAGCTGGGCACAATTAAAACCCGAGGGACATGTGGTTATGTTATTTAATTTGAGATGCATTATGCAAAACAAAACAAAAATTATCTGCAAGTTGGCCAACCCTGTTGAAAGTGCAACTTATATTAGAAACTGAACAAGCAGCAGATTCAAGAAATGCTAGCTGAGTAGCTTTGAAGAAAGCAAGCAGCCAGACCCCCATCCTCAGGCATAAATAAACTCCAAACAGACTCATTTGCCATGAAGGATGAAATGTGGAGGTGCCGCGGAGCCTGTGTCTCTGCCTCTCCATGGCTCCCTTCCCTAAGTTGTTCTGGTGGGTTTTTGTGTCCCAAAGTTGTCCCTATGCAAACAACAGGTTGAATATTGTAGGTGTGGGTTATTAAAGTGTTCCTGGGACAATGGCAGTCTGTGTCCCATTTGTAACGCTTGGATTAATCTTTGGAAAGTGCACACAAAATGTGACATGATGTTGGCTTCCAACATTATTCAGTCTGCATAGCAGCAAATCCTGCCCTGTCTCCCTGGAAATAAAACTCCACAGACCTATCACCGCCGTCTAAAAGAACCTATCATTTATGGTCAGGATTAGGGACTCCCTGATATAATTTCTGTACGTATTTTGATTTCACAGTTTGGAGAAACACTTACAGTGGAAACAGAGTATATTCAATCATTTTATTCACAGTCTCCCTAAAGAAAATCTGCAGTCAGGTAAATCATATTCCTTTTTGCTATAGATGAGAAAAATAAAACAGCTTTACCTTTTAAAGAGAAGTCCATATTAGTCTAGGGTTGGTTATAACCCAGAACTGGTGCCAGACAAAAAACAGGACTGTTAGCATTTCCCCTCCTTCCCACCCTACTTTGCCTTTTTAATTTTAAAATTTCTAGAGAAGAGCGCCAAGATATGGGAACTGGATAAGAAATGCGTGCCGAGAGGAGAGCGTGTTTATCAAGTTTCCTTTTCATTTTCCTCCATCCTTGAAGTTTCTGTAGTTTCCAGGCTCAGCTTCACCTCTCTGTACTTTAGAAATTCTTGACTTATGTCCCGTCTTCACAAAAGTACTAAGTAGCAATGTGAAATTTGGAAAGATGTTCTCTCAAATCATTTGTTTAAGGGCATCTCAATGTTACAATTTTAGAAGACAATTAGAACTATGATAATAGAAATAAACAAGGCATGTTAAATTACAGACACCCACTAATGATGGTTGGAATTCTTATAGAACCAAAATGGAAAATACCTTTCTTTCATTTCAGCAAGACCAACTCCACAGATAGGAATAATTGGAAGTTTCCTAACAAAATGGCATTAGGTTAAAAAGAAAAAAGGCATGGCATTGTTCTATAACAATGGGTTTTGAAGTGAAAAAAATTTGTTTTTTAGTCCCCTAGAGAAGTAGGGCAGCATCTAAGCAGACTAGAAATAGCCTTCAAATTCTGTTACAGACATTTTGTTATTCTCCATATGTGTGTGGGCCCATCAAAAAGGTCAAAATAAACTATTGAATGCTTAGTCTTTGGTTTATAGCAGTCATCCATTTTCCTTCGTCATTGTCTTTAAATAAGACAATTTCATAAATTTTAAGTTATAAAGTAAATTTATATTTAAAATAATGTCTTTATTTGTTTGGCACATATTGGGGATTAGTATAAGGTTTTGTTTGGATAAGAACAGTTTCCACTGAAAAAATGGTTAAAACAGTAGTTACAGAGGACGAAGCTGAATTCCATAAACACTGCTTCACAATTTACCTAGAAGAGGTGGGAAAATCTATGGAACCTGAAGTCCAATGCTCTGGAGGCCTACCTGGAGCAGTAGAGGTGGCAGTGGATAGAGGGAGAGGGGCACTCAGAAACTGTCATGAACGCTTCTCTCATTTCTGTCCCTGATTCTCCAAGATAAACGGCTGACGCTGAGGCTGCAGTTTGGGTCACAAGAGCCCTTGTTGTATGGAAGCTAAAAATTGCCTGTTGCCTCTTCCGGATGCGTCTTCCTTCTTGGGCTTCGTTTTTCACCTGCACTTTGTCTACTTGGACCTGGCATTCCAGTATTTGCGTTGCTTTGTGTTGTTCTGATGTTAATTTTATTCTGTGTTAGGGGTGAGGTGGGAGGGGCATGGTAGGATCACCCGGTGTGATTTTTGTCCTGGGTTGGCCAAAGGTAAAAGGAAAAGAATTTTGATAGCAAAGTAGATGCAGAAGAAAATGGCCCAATTAATAATTTTTCAGCCAACTCTGTTTTTAATTTTCATCTTTTGGGTGTAAATCTGATTAAACTTAAATTTCCAAGAAGAAGGTGGTTTAGTAAGATCAACAACATGCTTGAGAGGGAAAGGTGTTTAGTACAACTGGAGGCAGGGGTGTGGGCATCACCAAATTAACCTAATAACATCACTTTTAAGAGGAACAGGCATTCACATCAAAAGAGGGTTAGAGAGAGAGAGAGGTGGATTACATTTTAATGAAGATGTGGAGTGGGGAGGTGGTGTTTGGAGATATTTTAAGACTTTTTTTTTTTTGAGAGATTATAGACATTTGACAACAATATGCTATTTCTAAAGGACAAAATATACCTATTTCTCTTCATTTTTATTCTCATAAACAAAGAAAACAACAACAGTGACGCAAAATACCACTACCTGCTCTCAGTCCTTTAGAACTACTACTACTATTACCGCATATGTCCAGATACCGACTATCCTGTAGAGAGTACAGGTAAGTCATACGCATTTCCAGGTTTTAGATACATCCTTGTAAAGAAAGTAAATATTAAAATCATCTAAAGGACTTAAACGGTGAGCTTACTTACTACTAAAGACAAAAATAGTGTATATTTAAAAGAATATCTTTTTTGAAAGAGGGCTTGAGCCTTTTCAAAGAATGCTGTTGCTTATAGGAACCTGAAGATTTAAAGCGGAATCTCGACAAATGGTACCACAGCGCCACCATCTGGCTTTTCAAAACACAGCAGGGAGTCCCAATATAATAGAGGACCAAGACTGGTGTTTTCTCTTCCTTAAAGGACGTTCTGAGGAAGAGAGAGAAGGCACTCTCTCAGTATAACCCTGTACCTGTCCCTACTTCAGCTAACACCGAAGGGTCGCCGTGCCAGAAACTGCCTGTATCTCCCTTTGTGTTTCTATTTTAACTTGAAAAATAAACACATTTCCAGTGGACAAAAACTTAAAAAAAAAAAAAAAAGAAAAAGAAAGCTTCTTTAAAGTTAACTTTCTTTTGACAAAAAATAAAAATACTTTAAAAAAAGTATTAAAAACTTGTAGTGTTGACGTTAATTTTGTACAACTATTGATTTTCAACCTGTGATTACCTTTGGATGTTATCTTTTTATAGTATTGCTGACGCTTCTTTGAATTATTAAAGCTCTAGATAAATTTAAGATAAACATACGCTAATAAATAATCAGGAGAACAATTCTGAGCCTGAAGACATGGAGAAATATATATTTTTTTGCATATTCAAAGGTCTGCTTTGTTTGCTTAGTTTGTATACTTCTAAAATCAAATGTCAATGTATTTTTTACTTTGTGCGTGGCCTTTCTAGCCATGGTCTTGTGACTCTCACCTAGGTGATTGGGTGGGGCTGTGCAGATAAGATAATTGTGGCTCACCGAGAGGATTGGTCAGTTTTGCCTTAAAAGAGAGCCAATTCCAGAGCGGAGAGGAGAGCCCACCACCACCAAAGAAGCAGAGGCCTGAAGCAGAGACCCACAGGAGAGACCCACAGGAGAGACCCACAGCAGAGACCCACAGCAGAGACCCACAGCAGAGACACACAGGAGACGGTGCAGTGGGCTTCCCAGCCCACAGAGCAAGAAAGCTGAGTGCCTTTGGGCAGAGGCTGAGGGCCAGGGAGAAGTCTATGCCTGACCCACAAATTTGGGACTTGCCAGCCTCCACAACCGTGTGAGCCATTTCCTTTATAAGGTCCGTGAATTCTGTGATTCGTTGCAGTGAATTAGGAAACCCAAAGACAGGAGGGACAGTACTGAGGCGACAGGGAGTAGTTGATGTTAGAGATGATGGAGCAGCTTGGAAAAGTTGTACGTTTGGGACATCTTTAACTTCTGCTCATAGGAACCAGCTTTGTGCTGATCCTTATAAAAGAAATTATTTGTTTACTTTGTATTGCAAATTTTCAAAGGATTGTAAAAAATTGCTAAGTCACCGGGTGGCTGATGTATATATTTTCATTTGTACATCTTTTTCAGTAAAGATTTTTCAGGATTGACTTGAAAGAATGCTAGTATTTCCATATTTTGCACTCTTGCAGCATATTTTATTCATTCTTGTATTATATAAAAGAGTGTTTATAAAGTAAAGATATTATAAAACTATTTTGAGCCTACTACTAATGAGGCAGAGTTCCTGGATGGCGCTAGACTATTAACTGAAAGGTTGGCCGTTTGAATCCACCCTGAGGTGCCTTGGAAGAAAGCCCTGGAGATCTACTTCAGAAAGGTCCCAGCCATTGAAAATCCTATGGAGTGCAGTTCTACTCTGCGCTCAGGAGGTCATCATGAGTCAGAATTGACTCCATGGAAACAGTTTTTTGGTTTTTTTTTTGGTCACTATTAAAGCACCATTCTAAGTGCTTTATATATATTAAGACATATATATCAAGACATTAAATGTTTTTAACAGTACTATGAGGAATGTCTTATTGCCATTTCCATTTTATGAATGAGGAAAATGAAACACAGAGACTTGCAGTAACTTGTCTAAGATAACACAGCTGACAAATGGTACCTCTGAACCTTGGTCTTTAGGAGTCAGTGTTCTTGATCATACACTAAATCATTTTTCTTAGGACATCAGTGTTCAACATTTTATGTTCTTTCTGCATGTATGTTCTTTGTTTACATATGAACCTATTTAATATGAAAAATATTGCTTTAAAAATTTTTTTTATTAAAAATATTTTAACAGTGTTAATGGTTAAACAGGACTCCGAGGGCTAAACTAAGAAGCAATCATTACATACTACATATACCTTTTATTCTCTATGAAATAACACACTCTATCTTCAAAATAAATGACTTGCAAATGAACTTCTAGAAATAAAATTTGTAAACTGAGGACTTTTTTTTGCCTTATTTTCAATCTCAGATTCTAAATAGTCACTTTAGATAATTATTTCGAATTATTCATGCTTATTGTAGTGTGCTGTAAAATGTAATTAAGGGAAACCATTGATTATATTTTGGCTGTATATTTGTTAAAATGTCTGGAATTTTCTAAAACATCTTAGAGGTTAAGATACTTCTTAAATTCATAACCTATCAATTTTAGGGAGTCTGTGGATATGTAAATCATATATAACAACCTCCAAAACTACTCTTAACTTAGAATATATAATATTAAATGTAATTTTCATAATCCTCATTTTCCTCAAAAAGTTTAATAATCATTTACATGAAAATAAAATTAAAGTGATGCTTAGTCATTAAAGTTTAACTAATTGTTCTTGATTTTTTCCCCAAATATAGTACAATATGTCTTATATTATTCTAATGGTGATAGAAAATATGGGGCCACACAGAGTATTTTACTGTAATTTTAATCAATGTTTTATGAAGATAAAATTTGAAAAATGTGACACCAAAGATATAGTAAGAGCGTACTTATTTTTGTACTGTATGCTGGACTGGGAAACCAATTTTGACCAAGTTCATGGAGATATTGAAGTCACTGTCTAAGTCACCTTTTGGTATATTAGACAGTGGGAAGCATAGCTCAGTGTAAGGCTAACTATGAATTAAAGTCACAAATGAACATTAGCAATTTCTTTATTTTAAAAAGTCTTTACTATTAATTGGTTTAGAGCTTGGAGATTATCTTCATGTAAGTATTTCTAAGTATTTTAACACATAGATATGGTGTTAATATTATCTTTATTTATTCATAATAGTTAATTTAGAGAAACTCAAAAATGTAAACATTTAGCATAGCAATTAAAATCAAAATCATTTATGTGGTTATTTACTATGAGTTTGAATTATAAAAAATGTTATCTCATCAATCTAGCATTCCTAAATGTTTACTGATTCTGATTTTTGCTAGTATTACTATTATCCTTGTGTTTTAGCTGTTACTTTGGTGGTGAATAGATATGAAGAAGAGGAAGACTGTGAGGAGAAAAAAGTTGTTTCTCTTCTCCCCAAGGATACAAATCAGAATACATAAAAGATTGCTTGTTCTTCTATAGAGTTCTCAAGGAATAGTTTGATTCAGGACTCAGCAAAGGGTGGGCCTGTTTCTATCCAGAAGAGCCACAAGAGGGCTTAGATGCGGATCATATTTCATCAGGACAACCATGAGGATTTCTACTGTGTACATGGTGCACTTTATATAAGTACAGTGGTATTGATTAAAAGATACAGTAAAGGATTTCCTGAGAATATATATATATATATTTCAGAATTAAATTGTGATACTGTTATTTTAAACCACAAGAGGCCACTGGATTGTCTTCCAACATCCCTTTAATCAGGTAATTTTACTAAAAAATTTCATTGCCTATTGATTAATTTGCCATCTTCTTATCCTAAGAACCTTAATGTCTACTTTTCAATGATTTGCCTAAACCTGGGTTCTGCATTTTAAACGTCCTGCTGAATAGACCTACCAGGATATTTTACCTTCATCTCAAATATGACATTTCTAAAACCAAATAACATTTTCCTCTCCATATACAAAATATTTTTTTCTTGAGTCTACTGTTCTTCCATGCATCTGTCCATTTGTTGTACTGTGGTGGCTTGCATGTTGCTGCGATACTGGAAACTATGCCACTGGTATTTCAAATACCAGCAGGGTCACCCATGGTGGCAGGCTTCAGTAGTTTCCAGACTAAGACTAGGAAGAAAGACCTGGCAGTCTACTTCTGGGGGAAAAAAAAAAAACCTTATCAATAGCAGCAGAATACTGTCTGATATAATGCCAGAAGATGAGAACCTTAGGTTGGAAGGCACTCAAAATATGACTGGAGAAGAGCTGCCTCCTCAAAGTAGAGTTGACCTTAATAATGTGGATGGAGTCAAGCTTTCAGGACCTTCATTTGCTGATGTGGCATGACTCAAAATGAAAAGAAACAGCTGCAAACACCTATTAATAATTGTAACATGGAATGCATGAAGCATGAATCTAGGTAAACTAGAAGTCGTAAAAAATGAAATGGACCACATAAAGATCAATATGTTAGGCATTAGTGACTGGCATTGGCCATTTTGAATCAGACAATCATACGGTCTACTGTGCCAGGAATAACAATGAGAAATGGTGTCACATTCATTGTCAGAAAGAACATTTCAAGATCTATCCTACAGTATAATGCTGTCAGTGATAGGGTAATATCCATATGCCTACAAGGAAGACCAGTTAATACAAGTATTATTCAAATTTCCACACCAAACACTAATGCCAGTGATGACAAAACTGAAGATTTTTACCAACTTCTGAAGTCTGAAATTGATCAAACATGCAATCAAGATGCATTGATAATTACTGGTGATTGGAATGCAAAAGTTGGACACAAAGAAGAAGGATATGAGTTGGAAAATATGGCCTTGGTGATAGAAAAGATGCTGGAGATCGCATGATAGAATTTTGCAAGACCAACTACTTATTCATTGCAAACACCTTTTTTCAACAACGAAAATGGTAACTATACAAGTGGTCCTCACTGGATGGAAAATATAGGATCAAATTGACTACATCTGTGGAAAAGGACAATAGAAAAGCTCAATATCATCAGTCAGACCAAGGTCAAGGCCCAAACGAGGAACAGTCCATCAATTGCTCATATGCAAGTTCAAGTTGAAGCTGAACGAAATTAAAACAAGTCCACAAAAAACAAAATATGACATTAAGTATACCGTCATGAATTTGGAGACCATCCCAAGAATAGATTTGACACACTGAGCACTAATGACTGAAGACCAGACGAGTTGTGGGATGACATCAAGGACATCATATATGAAGAAAGCAAAAGATCATTAAAAAAACAGGAAAGAAAGAAAAGACCAAAAAGGATGTCAGAAGAGACTCTGAAACTTGCTCTTGAATGTAGATTAGCTAGAGCAAATGGAAGAAATGATGAAGTAAAAGAGCTGAACAGAAGATTTCAAAGGCGGCTCAAGAAGACAAATTATTATAATGAAGTGTGCAAAGACCTGGAGTTAGAAAACCAAAAGAGAGGAACACACTTGGCATTTCTCAAGCTGAAAGGACTGAAGAAAAAATTTAAGACTTTAGTTGCAATATTGAAGGATTCTCTGAGCAAAAAACTGTAAGACCCTGCAAGCATCAAACGAAGATGGAAATAATACACAGAATCACAGTACCAAATAGGATTGGTTGATGTTCAACCATTTCAGGAGGTAGCAAATAATCAAGAACTTATGGTATTGAAGGAAGAAGTCCAAGCTGCACTGAAGGCATTGGTGGAAAAACAAGCCTCCAGGAATTGATAGAATACCAATTGAGATGTTTCAACAGACAGATGCAGCTCTGGACGTGCACACTTGTCTATGCCAAGAAATTTGGAAGACAGCTACCTGGCCAACCAACTGGAAGAGATCCATATTTGTGCCCATTCCAAAGAAATGTGAGCCAACAGAATGCAGAAATTATTGAGCAATATCATTAATATCACTTGCAAGTAAAATTTTGCTGAAGATAATTCAGAAATATTTGCAGCAGTACATTCTGACAGGGAACTGCCAAAAATTCGATCCAGATTCAGAAGAGAACATGGAAAAAGGGATATCATTGCTGATGTCAGATGGATCTTGGCTGAAAGCAGACAACACCAGAAAGACATTTACATGTGTTTTATTGACTATACAAAGGCATTTGACTGTGTGGATCATAACAAATTATGGATAACATTGTAAAGAATGGGAATCCCAGAACATTTAATTGTGCTCGTGCAGAACCTGTTCATAGGCCAAGAGGCAGTCATTCAAACAGAACAAAGGGATATTCTGTGGTTTAAAGTCAGGAAAGGTGTGCATTGGGGTTGTAACATTTCACCATACTTATTCAATCTGTATGCTGAGCAAATAATCCAAGAAGTTGGACTATCTGAAGGAGAACTTGGCATTAGGATTGGTGGAAGGCTAAGTAACAACCTTCAATATGCAGATAATACAACCTGGCTTGCTGAAAGTGAAGAGGACTTGAAGCACTTACTGATGAAGATCAAAGACTACAGCTTTCAGTATGGATTACACCTCAACACACACAAAAAAAAAACCCGAAAATCCTCACAACTGGACCGATTATCAACATCATGATAAATGGAGAAAATATTGAAGTTGTCAAGGATTTCGTTTTACTTGGATCCACAATTAATGCCCTTGAATGCAGCAGTCAAGAAATAAAACGACATATTGCATTGGGCAAATCTGCTGCAAAAGATCTCTTTAAAGTGTTGAAAAGCAAAGATGTCACTTTGAGGACTAAAGTTTGCCTGAGCCAAGCCACAATATTTTCAATTGCCTCATATGCATGCAAAAGCTGGACAATGAGTAAGGAAGAGTGAAGAAGAATTGATACCTCTAAATTATGGTGTTGGTGACGAATATTGAATATACCATGGATTGCCAGAAGAACAAACAAGTCTGTCCTGAAAGAAGTATAGCCAGAGTACTCCTTGGAAGCGAGGATGGTGAGACTTCGTCTCAAGTACTTTTGACATGTTATCAGGAATGATCAATGCCTGGAGAAGGACATCATGCTTGGTGAGGTGGAGGGTCATCGAAAAAAAGGAAGACAAGATGGATTGACACAGTAGTTGCAATAATGGGCTCAAACATAACAATGATTGCGAGGATGGCACAGGATCGGGCAGTTTCATTCTGTTGTACGTATAAGTCGGAACTGACTGGACAGCACCTGACAACAACTGTTCTTCCAGATATCCAACCTTGAATCTTTTTCATGATGTTTGTATCTTCCTTCCCTTTCTACGGCTAGCCCAGCATTTCTAAATGCATGCATACATACTCCCACTTCCACTTGACTTCACCATAGTGGATCTTGTTAATCAATCATGGCATTCAATCATTCAATAAATAGTAATTCAGTGACCCCCATATGCCAGTCTGTGTCTCAGATACTGGAGAAAGCAGCGAACAGAATAGTGAAAAGTTCTTACCCTCAATTTCCTTACATTATAATGGATGGGAAAAGACAACAAGTTAAGTAAGTAAATTATACTGAATATTCCAAAACCCAAAACCATTGCCATCGAGTCAATACTGACTTATAGCAACCGTATAAGACAGAGTAGAACTGCCCCATATGGTTTCCAAGGAACACCTGGTGGATTCGAACTGCTGACCTTTTGGTTAGCAGCCATAGCTCTTAACCACTATGCCACTAGGGTTTCCATACAGAACATTAGAAGGTGATAAAAACCTTTGCTCTCGAGTCGAGTTTGACTATAGCAACCCAATCGGACAAAACAGAACTTCCCCGTAGGGTTTCCAAGGCAGTAATCTTTCGGGAAGCCGACTGCCACTTCTTTCTCCCGCTAAGGAGCTGGTGGTTTCGAACCGCTGACCTTTCAGTTAGTGGTCAAGCGCTTAACCACTGCACCGCTATGACTCCTTTAGAAGGTGATATGTGCTATGAAAAAGAGTTGAGCAAGGTAAAAGGAAATGGGACATGCTTGGGCAACGGGTTGCAACTTTAAAAGGGTGATTAGGATAGACACGTTCTCTGGGTGGTGCAAACAGAGATGTGCTCAACTACTAGCCAAAAGGTTGGTGGTTGGAACCCACCCAGAACCACCTTGGAAGACAGGCCTGGTGATCTGTTTCTGAAAGATTACAGGCTTGAAAACCCTATGGGCAGTTCTGCTCTGCACACATGGTGTCACTAGGAGTCAGAATAGACTCAACGGCAACTAACAACAACAGGGAGGGCCTCATTGATCCTGGATTTTGGTTTACAATTAACAGTGTTATTTAGACAGATCCTTTCTGATCATCCTTGGCCTAAGCAATCACCAAATTCTGCTGATGATCTCCTAATGTTCCTTCCTTTTCATTTCCACGGCTTTTTGTCTTGTTCAGCCCTTTAGCTCTTTATGGCTGACTCTATGGCTCTGTGGCATTCAGGTCAGATGCTCACCAGACTGTTTTGATGTGGCCCTGAAGTTGAGTTCTAGGCAGTGGAAAATGGGTGGAAACGATGTGCATCACTCCAGGACTGGCTCATTAAAACTCCCACAATCCTCTGCATTCTCTCCCTACCACATCTGCCAGCTGGAAGCAGAAGAGCCACCGGGGGACTCCAAAGTCCTATGGCATAACAGAGCCACTAGATAGGCAGAATCTGGGTCCTGAATCACCACATGGAAGGTGACCCTTTGTTTGCCCTTTTAAACTTTATGTGACTGAAAAATAATTTATTACAGTATACCACTGAGACTTGGGGGGACTTTTTTTGAATAGCAGATAGCATTATTTACCTTAACTAATACAGCCTCTCTCCATAGATTGTATACCACTGGGACACTCCATTGAGATTAATTTCCTTTTTGTAACACTCTGAATGGTCACTCTGCAGCTTATTTATACTTATGTCTTCGACTTTGGTTAAATCCAACTCTCTGTCTTCCCACGCCTAAATCAAGGCTGCTGAGGATGGTTGAAAAACATCACAACTGTACAGATTACTGCCATGAGAAGTTCATGGACTCCAACCTCAGCTGAACCCTCAAAGCTATACACCCGTTGGATGATGTTGCTCTAGCCAGCTCCCCCATTTCTTCATTCTTCTAAAATCTCTGACCCTCCACCCTTATCAGTGATTTTCCTCCTCCATCATATAGAAAACAGAACCCAACAGAACTCTCACTGAACATCCTGTTATTAAACCTAGAAATTTACTTGCATTCACACTTATCCTTTCACCCCTTCCATGCAGGAACCAACTCGATGGCACTTGACAACAACAACGTGCAGTTATAATAAAATATGTGTCCCTTCTCCTACCGAAGACTCATTGCTTTACCTGTGCCCTGGATCTTACACCCTTTTACCTTTTTAGTGACCCCTCTTTATATAGTATCCCCACTTGACACCATATTCTTAACCTTTACCTCACTACTGATTCCTTCCTATTTGAATTTAAAGATGTTCAAGTCTCTCCTCACTTGTAAACAAAAACCAAACAAACAAAATACTTTCCTTGGATTCCATTTTCTCCTCTAGGTATCGTTCCTTTTATTTCTTCTCCTTCATCACCACACTCCTTAGAAGAACAATAGATATGTCCTTTCACTCAGTATTCCGCCTACTACAGTCTGCTTTCAGTCTCTACAGTTGTCTTGATCACCATTCTTGCCAAGGTCCTGAGAACCTCTATGCTGATAATTCTTATCAGTACTTTCAGCCTTTGAATAGCACTTGACGATATTGACCACTATGTATTGAAATACAGGTAGTCCCTGGATTATGAACAAGTTCCCTTCCTAAATCTGTTTTTAAGTCAAATTTGCGCATAAGTTGGAACAGTTAGGTATGTTCTTATCTAAAGTAAGTTAGTCAAATGTTTGTCTTAGTATGTAGTGTACTTTCTACTCATAAAAAACATTAAAGAAACAGTTCCAGATACACTAAAACATCTTTAACATGATTGCTCATTGCCGTTGAGTTGATTCCGACTCATAGCTACCCTGTAGGACGGAGTAGAACTGCCCCACAGGGTTTCCAAGGAGCATCTGGTGGATTCAAACTGCTGACATTTTGGTTAGCAGTCGAGCTCTTAACAACTACACGACTAGAGCTCCTTTAACATGATAATACAGTAATAATAACAGTAATGTTTTTATGCCCATGGTAAAGTAGCACCCATTTGTTATTATGAAACATTGTGCATACCTCAAATTTTTAATATAATAGGCTTTACAGAGGTTGCTTCATAACTACAAGTTGTACATAAGTCTGATGTTAGTAACCTGGGGACTGCCTGTACTCTCTTCCCTTGACTTCTGTGACCACACATTCCCATAGTTTTCTTCTTACTTCTCTTTTAGCTCTTCAGTTTTTTTTTCTGGCACACTCTTCTGTCTTCACTGATCTTCCTCAGGATTCTACATCCAGACATTATTTTCTGCAAACTAGACTCCTGTATTCCTTGGATGTTTCTATTACCTCCTATGGCTTCAGTTAAAATAAATCCATATTTCATACCCAGACCCAGAGGCCTACTGCATCCCTCTCCTGCAATAACTGTCTCTAGAATCTCTCTATCTCCCTCTTTTCCAGCTGCTCCTACACAAGACTTCGCCACTATGCCTCTAACAGGATTGCCACATGATGTTCCTAACTGGTCTGCCTTTCTCAGGTCTTGTCCCACTTCCCAATGTTCTCCTTAGGGTAGTTAGAGTAACTTTTTAAATAGGAAGCTGATCAGGTCACTACTCCACTATAAACACTTCAGTGCCTTCCCAATGATGCCTGGAACTTTAATCTTTAAAAGTACAAATTCCTTAACAAGGTTTTTGAAGCATTTCAAGGCCTGCTCCCTATCTCTTCATTTATTCACTTGATACTCTCTCTTTACTCTGTGTTCCAGCTCTGCTTGACTTCTTTCAGTTTCTGTAACAAATCTTGCCCTCTGGCTTCAGGTCTTTGCATATGCTTGATCACCTGGTTTGAACTACTTCTATTTTCTTTGCTCAGCTAACTTTGAAGTCCGTCTGTGGTCTGGCTTGGAATCCCATCCTCTAGGAGGTTTTTTCTGTCCTTGTTTTGGGTTGCAAATAACTTTGTATTTTCACTACTATAGCACTTATCACAATTTATTGTCATCGCCTATTAAATTGTCTGTCTTTCCCAATAGACTGTAAACATCATCAAATTTCTAATATTCACAGCTGTTCAAAAATGGAATGGATTGTAACAAGGATGAAATTCAAACATTAGGTAGGTGGTTGGATTTTATTTTTGTGGTTTTTGTCGTTTTATATCCTTACTGCTCTTCATGGACCATATATTCCAGCCAAATTATTTGCTCTTTCTAAAATATGCTTTATGCCTTCCTCCTCTGTAACTTGGATCATATCTTCTCCTTTGCCAAAGAAAATCTATCCTTACTCTATACCTATGAAAATCATACTCTTCTTTGAAGGCCCACTTCCAATACTATCTTCTCCACGAAGGCATTTTATTACCCTGCAAGAATCTTGCCTTTCTCTAAATTCTCAAAAACTATGGACTATTTTTAAGAGCTTATCACATAGCAAGAAACCCTTGTGGTGTAGTGGTTAAGAGCTATGGCTGCTAATCAAAAGGGCGGCAGTTTGAATCCACTAGGTGCTCCTTGGAAACCTTATGGGGCAGTTCTACTCTGTCCTACAGGGTTGCTATAAGTCAGAATCGACTCGACGGCAAGGGGTTTGGTTTTTTATCATATATCATATTAAATTGTAGTTATTGCTGTATTTCAGCAAAAAGATATCTAATTTCTCTTTTCTGTGAATTCTTACAATACTTTGTATCTCTTTTATGGAACACATCACACTTTACCAAATGTTGTAGGCACAACAATACCTAACATTTTATCTTTATACATCATGGACCTTCAAAATATAATTGTTGAATGCATCAACGAGTCAGTTCTTCAACCTTATTTTCTGCCTGTCTCCTTAGGAACTCCTCTTTCAAGCCAAATAGCCTCATTTCCTATCCTCAAGTTGCCAACTCTATCTTCCCATTTCCCTTTTGATCATTGCTTGTAGAGTCTACATTCATATCTCCAATTATCAAAATTATCTCCTAGGCACACGTTGCTTCTCTAGGAAGGCAGCCTTATTGTCACTGGAAGAGATTTGGTAAGTCTTCGCTAAGGTGCTTGGTCATTAGTTAGAGGGTCAGAGAAAGATGATAGAAAATAATTAAATCATGAGGAGACATGACCTGAGAAGTCAGATAGCGAGATTATCTAGTAGATGACTAGGAGGGATGTAAGTGGGTAGAGTGAGGTTTGGGAGACCTATTGCAATGGCTCCAGGCAGAGGCTAGCAGGTGTTTAAATTAGTCTAGTAGTATTATGGTTAGAAAAATAAAGAGATCAGATATTAGACAATTACGCAAATTGACTCATTAAGGGTTGGTAATTTATTGGAGGTAAAATCTAAAAATGAAGGAAAGACCAGAAAGGTGATGTCATTAGCAGAATGGGTCAAGCAGGTTTGCTGATATTCTAGCAGTCTCTGTTGTAGAACCAAATCAAAGAGGGTATTTCTCTGAATCAGTTTACATTTTCTAAGCTAGTAGGCAAGCATCATATATAGTCATCTTTTTAAATTTTTTATGGATTTCTGTATTGTACAAAGCAGTGAAAGATGATGAAGGCACCCTCCCTGATTCTGGGGAGCAGCCTGGTGAAGTGGAAAGTGGAGACTTCTGAGTTAGAGAGATGTGCATTTGAATTCTGTTATGGTCATGAATTGTATGGCTTTGGTCAAATTTCTTAACTTCCTAGAGCCTTAGAGTTTGTTTGTTTGTGTTTTAAATCTGTTCAATTAATATCAACAATAGCAAACTTACAGGGGTTATTGTGAGAATCAAGTGAAATACTTATAAAGTAAAAGGCACTGTGCCTGGCACACGACACAACAGCCAGCATGCCCTGTCTCCCAATGGTTGCTATACTTATGAGAACATAAATATTCGCCTGCAAAGGACAAGAATTAAAGCAGAAATTAGCAACTTCCTTCATCTGATGAGAAACAGTTGAACTTTCCCTACCCATGAAATAATTCCAGCTCAGGACATACACTGTGTATTTTATTAATTGCAATTCAGAAACATGCCTCTGCAAGCTCATTGAAATTTGTCTATTGTATAGATATTCAATGCAACATGTGTACACCATTTGTGTGCTATTCTTTCTAATAGGAAAGAAAGATGTGTTTGTGTGTGTGTGTGACTTATGGCTTGTATTTTAAGATTTTTGTTCTTGTGAAGCAAGAGTAAATTACCAGGAATTATATTCTCAAACAGATTGAAAAGTAGATTTTATAAAGGTACTCTAAATTCATAAAGACACATATTATCTAGCTCTTGTATGGTATTTGACATATGACTTTTTTCCCCCTTAGAATTTGGAACTCATCCTTCACCTCTTAAAAGTGGACCATTATAGTGACTTCAGTGTGACGTGAGGTAATTAAAGCAGACAAACCAGATCCAGAATGAAATCCAAGTAGTCTTGTTGATGGCCCCTGCTTGGTGAAAACTCACCTGAAACTGTCAGAGGATAGGATTGGTGGTGACGAGTATTTCAGACCTGCCTTCTAGTCTCTGATAGTACTCTTAACTGTGTTAGTGGATGCTTTCTGAATGCTCAAGTCGAAAAAGACCCAGAACTAAAAGCACATAGCAATGATGGGGAAACAAACACAGTTAGTTCCACAGATATTTGATTTTGATTTATAGTGCTTACACATAGCAGGTGTTTGTAATGTTGGTTTGTTCCTTTTCTAAGACAAGTCTCTATTTGAAAACATATTTTGGATTTCTCTTCAGGTATGCCTGGTTCAGTATTGTTCTAGTGACCCTAACACAATGGGACTTTGGCCTGCTTCATTCTCTCTTTAAAGCCTTAAATACATTTGGTCTATTTCAAGCCCTGATTACGGGATTTGAGTCACTGTTACCACATCACAGGACAGTTTGATAAATTTTGGGCATTCTCATGTGGGAAATATGTAAGTGTCATGTGGGCAAAACAGGGCAACTTCCAACACAATACAAAAACCAAATGTGAGGAGGAACAATCTAAAAGTTAGGTCATTAAAATTGTTGAATGCTATAAAGGGCTGCCTCAGAAAACGTTCAGATTGAGGTTTTGGTCATCTGTGAATGAAGTGCTATCCAGAAGTGAAGGATATCATATCAAAGTCAAATATAAGAAGAGATCAAAGCAGAACTGATCTGATTGAAGCCCAGTGGGCCTCACCACAGCCCAGCAATATCTCCTTAAGTCATTGGACAAACCCTTAAGAATCATAGACTGTAGATGATTCCTTCTAAAAAAAGAAATTAAATGAACAGTTCTCAATCCTATTTCTTCTCCATAAGCCCTGCACTTTAAGGAAAATTGAAGCTTAGCAAAACAGATACTTTTATGACTTTACCACATTCTGATAAATTATTTCCATATTTCTAGCATTTGATTTTGAAAAGTCATCTTTGACTTATTTTTCTCTTTTACCCTGTGTTCAGATAGTCTTCAAGTCTCTTGATTCTTCTTTCAAAATACATTTACCATCTGTATCTTTTTTCTTTTTATGAGCTATCACAGAAATTCAGCTCCTACCTGGGCTATTGTAAAAGCCTCTTAATCAGTCTGTACTCCATTCCATTCCATGAATTACTACCAGCTTAATTGTTCTAACATGATCCTTTAAGAGCATGTTTCTCCCTTGGTCAAAAATCTCCAGTGGCTACCCACTGCCTATGATGAAGGTCTATGTACATTCCATGATAGTGAGCCCAGCTTCAGTCTCTCTCTGACAGTCCAAGGGCTGAAATTCCAAAGGGGTCATGGCCAGAAACTGGCACCACCATACCACTCTCCCCATAACACTCTGCTTAAAATGGCAGTAAGTATGGCCCCAAGACTGACTTTCTTGTGGCTTTGTTATCAACCTGCTGGAAACCTTTGGACTCAACCAGGCATTCCACTTTGCTCAAAGCACTTCAATGGTTTTCCATCTCATGCAGAATCGAAGCTAAAATCCTTGCAGTGGCCAATGAAACTCTATAAGGTGGGCCATCTATTATCTCTGAGCTCTTCTCCTACTACCCTCCCTTCCCATCACTCATTCTGGTCTGGCCACATTGATCTTCTTGCTCTTCTTCAAACATGGCCAGCACTCTTCCTTTTCACGTGTTGGCTGTTTCCTCTGTTTGTAATTTTCTTTGTTCAGATAGCAACATGGCTAACTCCCACCCCTTATAAGCTTCAAACAAATGTCAAAATAAAAATGAGTCCTCCCCTGACCATCTTATTTAAAATTGTAATTCTCCACCCCCACCTTGGCATTTCTTCTCCTCTTCCTCTGCTCCTCACAGCACTTATCTTCTAATAGACTATGTACTTTATTTATCCTGCTTAGTATTGACTGTCTCCCCCAAGAAACCAAAAGTTCCATGAGGGCAGGGATTTCTGTCTTGTTTACTCCTGTATCCCCAACATCTAGAATAGTGTCTTGCACACTGAGTAGGACCTCAGTGAACATATGTTGAATATGTAAGTGAGTGAGTGAGTGAATGAATGAATAGGATATAGTTTAACCTCTTGATTCCAGCCTTCAGGCCTTCCACAATCTCATCCAGATTTACCACCAGCTGTTCCCTGACATGAAACCCATGTCTCAACCATCATTGTCTACTGCTAACTCCAAACAGTCTTTCCCATCCTTGGGCCTTTGGTTGCCCAGTATCCTATACCTGAAAGCCCTTTTCCATTCTTTTGACCTTTCTATACACTCTGAGATGAAGCTAAATTTCTGCTGATTCCATGAAATCATAACAAGTCATGCAGCTTACAGTATTCTTTTTCTCTTCTTGCTCATAGAATGTTTTCTCTGTACTATTAATATGACCATTGAATACTGTGATATAATTTGCATTCATACATTCTGATGTTATTTAAAGCATGAGCTTGTATTTAGCTTTTAAAATGTGTATATTTTGTTCTCCAACTTTTGGAGAAAAGTCTCTGAGGAGAGGCCCAGGTATAAATGAAAAGAGCTGCTCATGGCTAGAATTCCAGCCACCCACCCAGCCATCCTGGGAGACGAGGGACTAATATCTCAGCACACTGGAACCACTGGTGGCCCAGGAGTGTGTCTTGGCACACTGGTTTGGGACACTCTGCCCTATGATGCCTTGATCATAGTAGGTGCTCAGTAAGTATTAGTTGATGGACTGATTGATCTTGTGTGATTGTTATTTTCCTAACAGTCTTTCTGCAGCCTTTCTAAAATGTATGTATATACACTAATACTAGTTAAAAAGAGAGAGAGACACACACACAAAAGCATCATTATAGAGTAAGATTAAAAATTTCATTTAATGATGATGAACAAGAAAAATTAATTAGAAATATTAATTGTGATGACTGAACTGTATTATAAGTTTCACCATGTTACTCAGACACACCAACAACTTTAGAGGACATACATGTGTAAAGTGTTTTTACACAAGTGTTGTGCAGTTTATGAAGAGTCATTTTGCCACGACATTTTGATGGAAAAATCTGAATGAGTGAGCAGTATGTTTTAAAATGTCTGATCATTTGGTCCCAACTCACCTGGAGTAAAGGAGAATGAAGAACACCAAAGTCACAGGGAAGGTATTAGCCCAAGAGACAGAAAGGGCCACATAAACCGGAGACTCCATCAGCCTGAGACCAGAAGAACTAGATGGTGCCCGGCTACCACCAATGACTACCCTGATGGGGAACACAACAGAGAGTCCCTGGTGGAGCAGGAGAAAAGTGGGGTACATAACTCAAATTCTAGTAAAAAGACCAGACTTAATGGTCTGACTGAGACTGGAGGATCCCCAGAAAGCATGGCCCCTGAACTTTCTGTCAACCCAGAATTAAAACCATTCCCGAGGCCAACTCTTCAGAAAAAGATTAGACTGGACTATGGGACATAAAATGATACTCGTGAAGAGTGTGCTTCTTAGCTCAAGTAGATACATAAAACTAAATGGGCAGCTCCTGTCCGGGGTAAGATGAGAAGGCAGAGAGGGTCAGGAACTGGTTAAATGGACACAGGAAATCGGGGTGGAAAGGAGGAGTGTGCTGTCACAGTATAGGGAGTGCAATTAGAGTCACATAACAATGTATGTATAAATTTTTGTATGACAGACTAACTTGAATTGTAAAAAAGAAAAAAAATGTCGGATCATGTAGAATTGAATCTGAGAATCCCAATTTTGTATATATCTTAGTGGACTGCTTAGTTATTTTTAATTTTTATTTTGACATGTTGATTTGGAAAGAAGTATTATACTCATTAAAAGTGTATTATGTATGAATGCAGTTTCTGTATTTGATATCTAGTGTTAGTTATGTTAATTAGATAAATGACACAGTTATAATCCATCCAACAACAAATGTTCAAAACTTTTCTTGCCAGTACCTAGAGAAATACCTGACCATATTGGGTACTCAATAAATACTTGTAGAATCAAAAAGTCAAAATAGATGAGCTGGACATATGACACCTCTACTTTCAACTTAGTTTTAGTATATTTCTAATTCTAAAAACAAACCATGCAGCCAATCCTTGTAAACAGATATATGGCTAGAGTTAATTTTAAAGTCAACTTTAAAATAGTTCTGGAAAGGAATCAAATACCAAGCATCAGATTTTTATGTACCTAATGTGAAACAGTTACATGTACACTTTGCTCCAGGAAATGGCTGTGATGCCGAAAAGTTTGGTACAACTTTGATTTTTGCAAATTGAATCTTATTGTATTACACATTAAAAAAAAACCCATTCTTAAACGTCTTCTATTATGAAACTTTTGGCTAGTGGATAAGCAAGCTGTAAGTTTGTTATTTTAAAAATTCAGGATGATATGTATGATCTTTACATATGTGTACTGTGTGGGTTTTAAAAAACACTACTGATGTCCAATTTTTTAAAATTAAAAATGGCACAGATACAGGCTACTTAATTACTAAAACTTTCCAGTAGTCCAATTTAAAAATAAAATATAATGATTTTGAAAATTAATTTTGCCTTCTACGCGTATGTGAAATCTTGTGAAAGGCAAAATACTTATTAAAGATAATGCTTTCCATCCCTTTTCTGGTTCTGATATTGTATCCTTCTTTGATTTTGTGATGTATGTTTTCTCCTTATAAAGCAGCTGTTATGAAGTCTTAATTTGTTTTTAATTAATGAGAATTAATGTTGTCTTGAAAATTTTGCGAATTTTCTGGCACATCACAGATAGATAGCTTGAGATCTTTGAAATATGCTGCCACTTCAAGATGGGAACCCATGGGGTTTCTCGAAAAGGAAACCAGGTCCTCATTCCTCACAAACCCTAGACAGAAATGTCTGTAGTAGAAGGTAGATAATGTGTCCATATAGCACAGCCAGAGTGGAGTTTCTCTTCTCCACTCTGAAGGAATTCTATGAAATGTGCAAAATTAGTCAAAAGGTGACACTTGGTCCTAAGTTGTATGTAATAGCAAATCATGATAGAATTTTTAGATAGGGAAAAAAGTTCTCAAGTTGGAATGTTTTTTGCTTTGTCATTAATTATTACATGGAAAGAAAACAAACGAATGCTATTGAAAAAATAGGAAAATTTGGGAAATTCAGGTGGAGAAGTGAGAGACAGCTCTTTCAGTTTCCGTTTGTATTCCTGTCAGAGGCTGAATCATTATGTCCTTTAACTGTTCCATGCCTCTGCACAGCTCTGTAAAATGGAGCAAAAACATGAAGCTTCTATTCTGGAAGACTGAATGGGGTGGAAGCTGTTGTCATGGTGGGTAGCCTGTAAAATATTTTACCTTCATTGGGCTCATAGGTAGCATTGTACTGTGTCTTAGATGACAGGAAATGGGGCCAGGAGGCTTAGCTGCAGTAGCTTCAAAATAAAAAAAGATCCAGGATAATATGTACTGTGTATGGTCCTTTGAAGAAAGTTGTTTGAAACATTGTAAAGATCTAATTACCACACTAGTCCTGTAGGGATGTGGATAGCTGTGGGTAGGAGTCAGCCTCTGAATGCGTATGCAGATTTTGATAAGAATGAAGGGTTAGATAGTAGTTTGCCTGTGGCTTATGGTAGTTTTTCACTTTTCTGAAAATTTGACCTAGTGTGGTCTGGCATTTTGGGAAATTCTCAAGTCTTCTTTGTGGAGGAGTTTCGAACCTAAGAAGATAGCCTAAATTAACCTTTGAGAATTTTCAGGGTAACTTGTTCCAGTCAGTTGGGTTGTCCAGGCACAAAGATGACTATATTGGTTTGGTGACTCATTCTGCCATCTCAGAAAGTCTGGAAAACAGCTTCTGTATTCTACATTTCTATATGGGGTAACACAGAGTTGGGGTGGTAGGACATATTCAGATCCATTTCTGAATATCTGTATTTATTTATGTTGTGTATAACTGCTTAGGAGGAGCCCTGGTATCACAGTGGTTAAGCACTTGGCCGCTAAATGAAAGGTCGGGGTTCGAATTCACCAACCTCACTGCGGGAGAAGGATGTGGTAGTCTGCTTCTGTAAACATTACAGCCTTGGAAACCCTATAGGGCAGTTCTATTGTGTCCTACAAGGTTGCTACGAGTCAGAATTGACTCAATGGTAATGGATTTGTTTTTTGTTATTTTGGTATACCATATTTTTTGCAAATAACACACTCACACATATAACGGGCATGGTGCACCTAGGAAAATAATGCGTGGTTGGCAAAAAACGTGTAATGTCTGCGTTATTTGCATAAAAATACGGTAACTACTTAGCACAGTGGCTTTCACATAATAGGTTCTTAGTAAAGATGAATAGAGTTAAATTAAATCTATTCAGTCTAAGAAGCTTTATTTTCTTATTTTCCAATGTCAAGTAAGTCATTTCTACCAAAAGAGCTCACATATGCTATTTCACGAGAGGGTGTCTACTAAAATATTTGTTGAAATAATAATTAGGGCCATAATTGTTAGCCATCAATTCATATCTGGTCACAAGGGTTAGCTATAGGATTTATTTTTAGAAATAAAAATATTTTAGAAAGAAGCTAATTTTTAGTGAGCCCATTGTTATTTGATCAGTTATCAAGAGATGTACATTTGAAGATAAAACCTATGTTTACCAGCAAGTAAGCTCTTAGCTCTGTCTGCTTTATATAATATACTGAAAATCCAGAATGCTTCATCATTCCAAAATTCTGATTATATATATGAAAAGTAGTAAAAATTACAAAATTATCATGCTTTAATAGTAACGATTATATATAAAAGTAACATTTGTTATATAATAATAATTCCAATTGTGTGGGTTAGAGATCATGTAGGGTAAAATGGTCTTTTCATCTGTGTTTTAAAAATTCTTTTTAATTGATGAAGCATAATATCATTCAACAAAATCTATTTTTTAAAGTATTTATTCAAATGATTACCAATCCCAAATTAAAGAAGGTGAAAAAATAACATAATTAAGAAAATGACAAATTGCTTGTAGTTTGAGATGTATGAGGAAGAGATGAGGCCTTCCATCTTTTATAATATGTTTGATTAAACCCAAACCTACATATAAGTTCTGATGTGGTGAAAGCGACAGCCAGATGTCTTTATCATTCACCAATAGAATAAGTTGGATATTTAAGTGAAAAGAAAGTACTTGGCTATAAGGTGTTACCTTGTGTTGAAACAGCAGCACTGGTGCAAGCAGTGCAAACCAGGGCAAACAATGAGCTAAGGAACTAGCAGCAGGCGGAAGTAGGTTCTGGCCTTAATTCTGACACTAGCTAGCTCTACGACCTTGGGTAAGTAACCCGAGGTATTCAATTCTCATCTGTAGAAAAAGCAGTTGGGTCCAGTGATTCATGTGCTCCCAAATAAGAAGGAAGTTTCCAGATATTTTCCGCCTAGGCTTGGTGACAGGATCAGTGAAGGCACTGTATATGAGTCATCCGTCAGTTTGCAATCCATAAGGATCTGCATGAATGTGCCTGAAACGTGGCAAAGTTTAAAATAGAAAAAGACCCAATTTTATGTCTTAGGCTGTCAAATGTTTGGGCAAGTCACAGCTTGTTGGCATCTTACATTCCCTTATTTGTAAAATGAGGGAGATGATCTAGATCTCGAAAGTTCATCCTAGTTCCAACACTTTAAAAATTATTTCTGATGGTATTTTAGAACAGTAGAGATCTTAATCTAAATTGAATATATTTTCAAGTTTATATCCATTGGGAGAGTTAAATCCTAGGAGAAGTTAATATTGCTGTTCAAATGCAGAAAATAACTCTATTATAAATTATCTTGGAGTCCAAATTAATTTCCAAATTAATAGATTCAGCATGATGAATATTTCTCTAACAGCAAAGCAATTATTAATAAACAAATTCTATGTTTAATAATTACCCTTAATTTTTTTTTTTTGGTAACAAACCTTTATCCTGCTATTATTATAGTGGTTGCATTGTTTACATGAAACAGGCTAAATAGCTCCAAAAAAAGTGCTCACAGAGACTTCCAAGAAGAAAATAAAATATATTGTTTCAAATAGTCCCAAATAACACAAAAGCAGTCTTTCATTGGTTTAGGACATCACTTAGTATTGTTTTTAGAGAATCACTCATTTTGGCATAGTTCTGCTAGTAAAACTTAATGTGTTTTATGCTTTAATGAACTCAAGGTAAACTTTCAGAAAAACTCAGCTCGATCTGTGAGAGAGTAAGCATTTTCAAATTTTACAGTTAAGACTTCAATAGTATGAGAGCAAGTTTAGAAAACATTTTTATTAGACAAATTATTTAGACAAATTATACACAGAAAGCTCTGCCACTCATAACTGAGGCCTCCAAAAAGTGTTTTGTGTATTTGTATAATAGGCAATACATCAAAATAGGCCTATTTTAAATATTGTACATGGTTAACAGTTTGTTGATACCTAAAATCACTGCAACACCTGGTATGTCCCTATATAGCTTGTTGTAAAGGTTTTTTTTTTTTTTTTGTTTTAAAATCAGAGTTGAGAATGAGATCATAAATGTTACAAGGGAAAACAAGTTGTGCATGCACTTAGGTACTTGTTACCCTGGAAACAAAATGCTTTTTGAATGATAAGAAATTTTTCTGCCTTACACAGTAGACAATATTTGAAGATTTAGTACAAAAACAGTGACAGTACAAGATGCTCCCCAGAACAGAATTAGCATCAAAATATAATATACCTTAAGAATATACCTTTTAAATTTCTCCTAAAGCAAATCACATAGGTTGATTCCTATATCAATTCTAGCCACGGAATGAATTAGAGTAACGTAAGTGTATGACTGCGTAAAAACACAGGATAAGTTCTTGCTTCCTACTTACCACATTTTAATTTAAGGATTACAAACAAAGTTCATTCTACATTTCTAACAGGTATGAATGCTACTTTAAAAGGGTTGTGCACAAACAGGCACTGTTTTTGCTGTCATCCTTCTATACACTTGGCACTAATGTAAAAAATACATAACTCCTCCAAATAGAACTGAATAAAAAAAGGGGGTTAAGCTGAGAGCCCAGTATGGTTATTTGATTTTCTTCTTTAGGATAACATATGACGGTAATTAAGGCCACATCAATATTTCCTAAGGGCTCCTCCCCCTCACTACATTTACTGTATTGATTGGCTTACTGCTTTGGAAGAGAATTTATTAACCTTCAATGATCTATGTTTAAACTCCTCTAGAGCTCTATGTGCTGTGGTGGATGTTGTTCAGCTAATAGCATTTCCCATTTAGATAATTAATTAAAAGTAAAATTATCAAGGTTAGCCTTATACACAAATGCAAAATCTACTCAAATGAGTTACATCTAGGAACAAATATTAAATCGCCCTGGATGTTTTAATAACAAAAGTATAAAATATTCTCTGTTGGCAAACAATGCGCGTCAGAATAACATTAAAGCAACCTGCCTTTTCTAACTGAAAAGACCCCCTGCACTATACATATTTCCTGTATACAATATTTTTTTTTTAAAACTAAAGCTTTATTAAATGAATTGCAATAGCAATGGCCACCTTTTTATATATATACACATTATATAGGTGCATATATATGTATATATATGAGATACTAATTTATTTAACACAATAGAGGCTTCTGCCATATGATAAAGTTTACTGTACATAAGAAAAACCTTTAATACTGTACAATCACATAAAGGTCATATGCACTGTTGCAGTGCAAGTGTAGTTTTAACTGTAGTCTTGACTGGCATATTAATGGCTTTTTTTGTAATCCTACAAAATTGCATTCTCATATTATGTGGCCTGAATGGTCTTTAAATTGTTCTATAAACACTGCAGGGGTTGCCTTTGGTCCACAGTTAAAGGACACTCAACAGCAGTGGAGCGTTGTATGGATGCAGCAGAAGAATGTAAAAAGACTGAAGTTATTGCAATTATATATTTTAAAAATAGAGAAACGTTATGTGAGAGGCCTTTATGTAAAATTAATCCTGCATATACTTTTAGTATACTCAGTGCACATTTCCTATACTTGCAGTACAGCATATGAAAAGCAGACTAATAGGATTCTAGCATACTATATTCTGGGGGAACAAGTTGAATAATGAAAAAAAGTAGAGGGAGATGTGTGGGAAGAAAAGGAAAAAAGAAAGAAGTAGAGGAGAGAGGAAGGAGAAGGTGGGGAGAAAGAACTAGAACTGTTACTAATAATCCTGATTTTCTTTTTTTAATGTTACATCCATGTTAGTCCCACAATATTACAGTTGCTCCTTGCAAAGGGAATCCTAAAAAAGAAACAGTGAAGAGATTTTATTTGATGCTCATATGGAGGTGCCTCGGTCTGGGTCATTACCCAGATTGAGCCCCAGAGAAGGAGTTGGCTGATAAGGAATAGATGACATTGTTTTTATAGGACTCCTGAAAAAGCCTCCATTAGGTGCCCTGTGCCTAAAAGGGCCAGTTCGGTGCTCAGGCACGTTGCCAAAAGCGAAACCAGAGGCAGCTTTAGCTGATAGTGTGCGGCTAAGAGTCTGGATCTGCTCTGGGATAAAGGTTGTTGTGGTAATATGAGTGTTCCTGAAATCACTGATTTGCTCCAGTGCTTGTCGTGTTGGCAAAGTGTCAATGTCCAGAGGGGTCAAGTCAATTGACGAGGTGGAAAACTGTTTATGGGGGCTGTCGTCATCTGTGCACAAGCTATTTACACGTCTATGGAGGTGCTCCAGGTCAATTTCCTTGTCATCCTGGAGATGAAGAAAAAGAAGATAAGGTTCTTATCAGTACTAGCTCTCATGGTTAAAAAAAAAAAAAAGTAGTTCAGCAAACATGATATGTAATTAACTGAACTTTGGGGTTTATTCATTTAACAAATATTTATTGAGCACCTAATAGGAGCCAGGCACTGTGTTAGGTTCTGGGGGTACCAATACGATTCTAAGATGATCCCTGTCCTCAAGGTTATCTATAATCAATATTTTTCTTTCAGTAAAAATTCTAAAGTGAACACACACCGCATGCAACTACGAAGCTATGGGAGCAGTAGATGGGTGATTGCAGGGAGGCGTAGAAAAAAATTAAAAAGAAAAAGTATGGTTTGAACAACTCATATCCACCCCACTGACCCCAACTTCTCTACACATGCTTCCTCCTTTTCCAGAGTGTCTCATGCCAAGCTGGATTTTTGTTCCTTTCCACCACTCATTCTTTTGTAGGCTAGAGATATAAGCGATTGTTTCGAGAGAGTAACACTCAACACAAAAGAGGCAACTTCTACTGGTGGGATTTCACACACTCTGGCTATCTAGCGCTGCGAAAGGCAATTTTGTGAGGTCAGCAGGGATTTAGAGACCTCTTAAAGTCAGGATACTGGGCAACAACTTTAGTTTATGGCCTGATTTATGTTAAATAGCCTCTAAAGCAAAGATACTTTGAACTGTGCTAATGGTATCTTGGTAAGAAAGGAGTTTAATAAACAAAAAAAGGAATAAAATTTCAGATTTTTTTTTTTGGTTGAAACCAATTCATAACTATCTTAGGATTATCACTAAAAAAATAAGCACTGAAGCCCAATATTTGAAAAATAAAACTCACACAAATAAAATTGTCATTGTTATCAGTCTTATTTACAGCCAAGCACAATAAATTAAATTTATGAGGATTTTAAAATATCTATTAATCATAAGAGGGGAAAATATTTGTTCGTGGGGTCCGGATTAGCTGTCATGAGTTAGAATGGAGTATGTATTTTTTTCATTGTGCTATTATAGTGCTCCTCAGTGAAAAATATTTTGATGTGCATCACTGTTTTTCCTTGTCATTTCAAAATCCAATAAAAAATATCCATTAATGCAATATTATCACTGAGACTTTAGAGGATTGAGAGATATAATTTTATGGTTCCCACAGCAACTGTAATGTAGTCATCCATCAACAGATATAATAATGCAAAAGTTTAATATCATATATAGTAATTCAAAATATAAGGAGTTTGGGGAGTCCTTAATTTCCAGATTTTTGAGAATACGAAGTCTCAGCTACAATGTTGCATTAATGTGGTTGTTTGCATTGAATCAATGTCAACATAGATCCCCAAAGCTTGTTCCACAAAGCAAACACTACAATAAAACCTGAGTAATTTTTAACTCATACTCCACTAATTTAGAATTTGTGATCATTCAAACAGGTAGAAGTCTAAAATTTATCTTTGCTAAGCCAAGCTTTCCCTTAAAAATAGTGCTGAACAATTCTGAATATAAATAAGGTGGTAGGAAGGAATTCTTAGACTATTTTAGAAAACAATGGTTGAAAGGTCACACTAGCATGCAAACATTCATATGTAAATGAGAAGTCACTTTGATTTATGCTTAAAGCAGTTCCTCTGAGGATCCTGGCCAGGCATCACTTAGTTACCCAAAGTTCAAGTTACAGTGACTATTAAAATTGTCCTTCTTTGAAACTATCCATCAAATCAAATCATTCAGCAAATTCAGGCTGTTTTTTCATCTCAGTTTGTTACGTTTTAGTGGTATGATTTCACTTTTTAAAATATTGTCACCTTTTTGCTCTAGTGGAAATAAGATAAATGAATCAAATAGTTAAACTTTGGATTTTCTCTGATAATTTATAGATCTCATAATTTTTGGTGAAAACAAGGCACGTGACTCTTTAAAAAGAGGTATTATGTGTAATTTTGCAGTTTTCCTTTCAAAGCTTTTGAAAAAAATGAATATGGTTCTGGAATCAAGCTGAGTCCTGAGTGAAGGATAAACATTGAATTCTGGGTGATTGTACAATGTGGGTTTGGTAAGTTTGGGCCATCCAAGAGCCAAAAACATATGATCATTTTTAATAGGTTTACATGTAGATAAAGGGAAACAGCCACTTGTGGCAAAGAGAAAATTCCGATTATTTAATTCTAGTATTGCATTTCTTAGGGTACCAGTCTTAGAGACACAGGCAGTTTATCTCCAGGCAAACAACTGAAATAAGATGGTAAGCATCTTTGCGAATTGGTCAAAGAAATCAGAGCCTTTAAAAATTGCTGGATTAAAATCTATCCTGAGATCTGGGAGAATTTCAAGGCCCTGTGTAACATATGAATTTGTCAGTCTTTAGAACACTATAGTTTCCTCTTCATTTAGCTAGCTGTCCTAAAGTGGACATTGGCATTTGTCTTATCAATTTTTACATTTCACGATTTTTTTTCAATCTTCAAAGAAAGAAGAAATAATTTCCCATGAACTACCCCCAACTCATTATCCTCTTCCCTGTGTTTATCCTCCCTGGAAATACAGCCTGTTTGTTGGTTCAACTTAGAGAGGAAGCTCTCAATCAAGTACCTCTTTTGATGGGACCCGGGAGCCCTTCCTCTTGTTCCACCACGTCTCCAGCATGGCTATAAAGCAGGAGAGGACAATCCCAGCAGCCAGGATACAAAAAACCCCTGCAAAGCTCTTTATGTCCAGGGCACCTCCTTTCTGCTTTGTGTCCACTGAGGAATACAGGTCACACTGGCCATTCTTAGGCCACCATTTGTGCTTCAGGATGTCCATGTCACCATTCTGCTGAAGCTCCAGAATCCTTGGGGTAAAGAACACAACCATGTGTTACTACAGACATAGTTATTGCCTTGGCCCACAACACATCTGTTTATAATCCCACCTTTAAAGGATGTCAGCTGTCAAGGGGAAATGAATATATAGATCAGCTTGCAGAGGGAACGCTAGGAAACCAAAAACATCATTGCTTTGATTCTATAGACATTAGAATCAAACATTATGGTGATACAAATGGTTAAGGTTAACACACTTGGCAGCCAATCAAAAGGCTGGAGGTTTGAACCCACCCAGAGATGCCTTGGAAAAAAGTCTGGCAATCTACTTCCAAAAAATTAGCCACTGAAAACCCTATGGAGCACAGTTCTACTCTGACACACAATGGGGTCACCGTGAGTTGAAGTTAACTCCATGGCCGCTGTTCTTTTTAATATACAAAGTTTCTTCCCTACCTCCTTCTCTCCTTTCCTCCTCCCTTCTTCCCTCTTTTTCTGCTTCTTTTGTTATTGTTGTTTCGTTCTATAATTCTAAATATTTCCCCCTGGTTTGTTGCAATGTGTTTTTACAATTAGATTTCAGAAGCACCATTTCTATGTGGTTTCAAGCTGCTGCAGTTCTGTGCTCCTTCCCTACAGAATGATGCTCTGGATCTTAGTACTTTTATGAAGAACATTTCGCTGCTTAGAGCAAGATGCTGGCATAATGTCGCCCAGCATATGCTACACACAAAGAAATTCAACTAAAAGACTTCTATTATTTAACACAGTGTGAGAGAAAGCCTTGGGACAAGTTTGAAGTTGATAAAATACATCGTTTTTGGTTTTCCACACAGCTGATCTAGTTTCCCTTTTAATGCCAAAGGGAAAATAATCTTACCTTGGAGAACAAGAAGAAAAGTTGACTAGAGTCTTTCAGAAGTAGTTAAATGCAAATAAGAAATGTTCCCAACCCCCTCAGCTGCAAAGATTGCAGCTTTTAAGTGTCATTTCCATACAAGTTTTATTTTCAATTCTAAATGCTCCTTAGATCCACCTGAGACCTGTCTAGCTTTGGCCCTCCTCCAGCTGCACCCTTCTCACAGGACAAGGAGGGTCAGGTGATGTGCCCGCTCACAGTCTGCACCATCCTCAGGATACACTGGAATTTCCTGCCCAAAGAGCTCAGAGTGCGCTTCCAAGTCCTGTTCCTCAGGTACTTCCTCCTGAGAGCAGACCCCTCAGCATCATGAGTCTAAGGGGCGGAGTTTGCAGAAAGCATGGACAGAGATCACCTGTGCGAGCTCAGGTGCACACACCTGAGTGTGGGCGACCCTTCACTGTGCATGACAGAGCTGGAGGTGGGAAGATGAGGGGCCAGAGGCTGACTCCCCGTCTGTGGGTCAGTGTAGAACTCCAAGCTCCGCAAATCAAAATTCAGACCTGGCCTCCTAGTGATTGTGCAGGTATATTTATCAAGATGAGTGAATAGAATATATTTTATCTAGCATTTTCTTAGTTTGATTTATCATTTTTACATAATTAGGATTTGTGTACCTGTCTTTGTACTCTTGCTCCAGATCTTGTATTATTAGTGATGAGAGTGCTTAGAAGTTTAGAGAGAAGAACTAAACTATCTAAAAAACCCATTGCCACTGAGTCAATTCTGACTCACAGTGATCCTATAGGACAGAGTAGAACTGCCCCATAGAGTTTCCAAGGAGCTTCTGGTAGATTTGAACTGCTGACCTCTTGGTTAGCAGCCAAGCTCTTAATCACTAGGCCACCAGGGCTCCAAGGGTGGTAAATTACTCACTGTAGGTGATAGATAACCTTTTTAACTGTTCCATGCCATCCACTTGTCTAGATGAATGAGCAAAATGAAAAAGGAAAGGAGATTTTGTGTGTTGGTGATGGGGTCAACATTCAACCTGCCTTAACAAGAGTAAAACCAGCTGGAGGAGATCTGGTCTATCACACATTTGGCTATTCCCACCCCTCACCCTTAGTGCTCCGTGCAGACTATATCCAGGCCCTCTAGGATCAGCACTGTACTGGAGCCTTCCCTACACCTGCACTTTTCCTCCTTTCTTCTAATGAAATTGATTTGTCTAGTGTTCTATTGCCTCAGAGTGTCTCACAAAAAAGGCAGATCATTTGATTAATTGAATGTACTAAAACAATTATGAATACTAATGAATTACATTTTACCCTTATTCCAGCCTGTATCCCAGACAAAAACATTTGTATTTCCAGAATTCCAAAGGTGTGTTTCATGGTAAACTAGTCCCTAGAAGGACTTTTCAAGAAAAGGGTGCTATGGTCATTAACTTTGAGAACATCCTCTTGGAGATTCACAAAGATGTTAGCCTATTAAAGGCTCTGCGAAGTCCTGCATAAAGACAACCAGCACAATTTTGTTCAATTCGGCATTTCCCAAACTTATCTGACCTTCTTTTCTCCTTGAGTAACATACATTAACAACCCGGGGCTAGGACTTTGAGGAACACACCTGAGAAATGTCTTAATCCAAAGATACAACTACTTATGGGATTTCTGGCCCTGTGTTAGGGATTTTATACATATGCAGTCATAGCATCGAAGTTACTTGCTGGCCTATCCATGAATGCCTCATTCAACAGAGGTTGTAAAATCCTTTATGTGTGCAAGAATCTTCAGTTTGGTGCTTATTCAGGGCACTACAGAGTACCTTGAAGGAAAAAGTTAGTCATCTCTGAAAGATTAATTTTTCTTCAATTTGCGACTATAGGCACATGTAGAAATAAAAGGAAACTGCAGCAGCATTTGTTTATGAGAATGTATGTGGGCACAAAATGGGCTCCCAAGTTTCCCCGCCCTCCTACTCCCACCACATTATATTGCTCGGTGTCTGTGGAAGTGTAAGATTTTTCCTTCATAGCACTTACCATCATTTATTATTATTTTTGGTTACTTGTCTGCCTGCCTTTCTAGAATGAATACATACCAACCAACCTCCATATTGCCTAACACAGAATAAAAACGTATTTATTGACTGAATGTGCTCAGTAGTTTTTGATGCAATTTTCTAATTTATTCCATTGCTTCCTTGTTCATCTATCCATTCAATAAATATTTAAAGACTGACTTTGTGCCAGTCATTTCCGTGGATACAAAGTTTATGTTTCAGTATGACCACACATTCAGCCAGGTTGGCCTGGGCAACACTGTGAAGCTGTTTTTCTAAAAATATCCTCCATTCATATTCACTCACTCTTTCATTTATTCTTTTACATACTCATTCAAGACCCCTTATTGTCGAGTCCTGAACTCCTCCTCCTCAGTAGTTTTGAGACTCCCACGTTGCATTCAATTACTCTGTCTCATTATTTTTTCCTAGACCTGGAAAGTATTTTGGTTTAAAAAATAATTATTGACGTATGCATACTATACTTCACCTATTTCAATTCTAATAGGAATTAAGGGCCTTAAATAGAAGAATTTGTTTAATTGCAGAATTTAAGGTTAGCAGACTAGGTGGTGGGTGTTTACTGAGGGGAAGGAGTGAAAGTACTCCTTGGGTGCCTTAAGGTATCATCACACCACATAGATCTTTTTATAAAGTTGATCTCATGATCACTGGAGCACCAGCCAAACCAAACTCGTTGCTGCCAAGTTGAGACTAACAGTGATCCTACAGGACAGAGTAGAAGTGCCTCAAAGGGTTCCCAAGGAGCGGCTGGTGGATTCGAACTGCTGACCTTTTGGTTAGCAGCCTGAGCTCCTAACCACTGTGCCACCAGGGCTCCTGCTGGAGCACAGCTGGCTAAAAAATTGCAAGAAGGCTTCATCTTTGGGGATACACAGAGCAGCTGAACCACAGAATCCCTCAGTCAAGCTCTGACTAGCCTACAACTGATTCCAGGAATAAAGGCTAGCATGGGATGGAAGTGTTGGAAAGGAATGGAAGTGTTCTCTAAGCCTAGCATTCATAAAAAATTGCTGTAAAATCGAATGCATCTGGAAATTCCATCAGAAAGGTCTCACTATACCTCCTTTTTTAAATTAAGAGATACTCAAGGATTAGGTAAAGAAGGTTTACCGAGATATAATGCACTGACTTAAAGACTGAGTGGATGAGTACTTAGAACAGTGAAGAGGCATTTTCTCTTTTCAGATGTTTGGAAGACACTGGCACTTTTAAGTGAGATTTAAAAACAAACCTAAAGGAAAGTTTAGCCTTTTAATAATAAGCAACACCGGACTGTGTGTGTGTGTGCTTCTGTGTCTACCGATGCAAGAATGTAGTTGCAAAATTCTAATGAGCAAAAGGAAACAATAACTTTTGGTTCCATGGAATAATTGTAATTTTGTTGTATGTACAATAGCCACAAGATGGCAGTCTTTGCTCACAGAAAGCAAAATTTTACTGCAGGTCTAGTTACCCTTCTGAGAATTTGAGATGCATACAGTATAGATTTCTGGTGCTGTGAATGCTTCAACTATTAGAAATATAGCTAGATATTGGAGGATGATGGCTAAAAACCTCTTCTTGGAGTGTAGCCAGAGAAATTCCAGCCATTTTACCCTAGAGTGATAATAATAATATTTACTTTTGAGGGTTATTGTGGTGAGAATTAATGAGGCCATATATGAAATGATCTCTACTATTGTTTGGCACTTGGTAGGCTACCAATACTCAAAAGCTAAAATTATTATTGTCAACGTGTGTGATCACCATTCTTTCTTTGGACGTGTTCTGGTACATACTTCTTACCAGTAACAGTAAAATTTGCCCTTGAGTTAATTCTGACTCATGGCCACCCCAGGTGTGTCAGAGTAGAACTGCGCTCCATAAAGTTTTCTATGGCTGATTTTTCAGAAGTAGATCGCCAGGCTTTTCTTCCGAGATGCCTCTGGGTGGACTCTAACCTTCAACCTTGTGGTTAACAGCCAAGTGTGTTAACCATTTGTCGAGTTATATTCCCATCCAAATCAGTGAATGATTGACTCACTAACAAGAACATTGCATTTCCTTCTTTTGTGCAGAAGTGTTAAAACCTCTGCAATCTCATTGAACAGAAAAATCTTGGAAGTCCATAAAGGCTAACTTCAATTTCAAAATGGTTAACAGATCAGTACTGCATGCATTACATCCTTTATTGCTATAAATGAGCAAATTTTAGGGGAAGGAAATAGAAAAGCAAAAGGAGGCTTTCATATTCAAACAAAAATGCTCAACAGGTTTGAGGAATTCACCTTGAAAAGCTTTTTACTTACATTGAAAAGAATAGGCTCATTTATGTGTGGGAATTGCAGTAATTATTGACCGCTTACCATCTTTAATCGTTACTCTAGGAATTGATTTTTAAATTAATTTATTTATAACAAAACAGGTTGCTGCAAGATGGAGGCACATTTTTAATCGCTCACATAGGTAACTTTGATTTTGCCTTTGAATCCTAGAGCAGTCAAGAGGCTCCTTCCTAATTTTCTTGCGATCATGGCCTTATGTAAATTCTTGGTGAACCAACCGTAAAAAAAATACTGGTTATCTGAGAAGAATGACACCTGTCTTTTCATTCATTTCTTCTAAGAAAGAGCTTGGGGACAATCAGATTTTTTTAAAATAAGTGCAGGGATTATTTTCTCGGATTGGTTTTGTGGAAACTTCTGTGACCCTTTTGTGATTGGGGTTCATATTATTATTACCTCAGAGAGATGATTATAATATTTACTATTGTGGTGAGAACTAATAAGGCCATATATAAAAGTATCTTGACCATTGCTCGGCACTTAGTAGGCTACCAAAACTTGAAACCTAGAATTATTATTGTCAGCATGTGTGACTACCGGTCTTTCTTTGGACCTGTTCTGGTACATACTTCTTACCAGTGCCAGTACCAACTGCCCTTACATTTATAGAAGCATGAACAAGTACAATGAAAAGGACTACAGACATCATCTATTCTGTTCACCTTCTCTTCCCTCATTCTTTATATGAGGCAGTGATTCCCCAGAATTTTCGTATTACAACACACTCAAAAATAATTCGTATAGCATAGCACACTGGGGTGATCAGCGGCTGTTTGCAGCCAGAGATGTCAGGACTGGGACCCCAGCTGTTTCAGGATCTGCGTTGGCTGTCCTGAGGATAGAAGGGATCAATATTTTAGCAATATCCTAGTACATCAGCCAAGATAGATCTGTTGGGAAACTGTGATTAGAGATTAAGTGACTTTTTCAGTGATTTACACAGATACTAAGTAGTCAGTTGGGCCAGAACTCTGATCTGTCTTCTAATATATTTTCCTCCGTTATCCCACACTGCCTCTAATATGTAACTATTCAGAGAAGAGCTAACTCTTTTAGTTTTAGAGATTTGTTAGACCCCAAGTAAAACTATCATCTATGTTTCTTCTAGATCTAACCATACAATTGCAGCATGATTGCAAATTTATTCATACTACAATTTGGGTGTGCAAACAAATGTTGCTTTCCCATATAACATAATTGATCTTCTTCAGGAGGACTGTGCCTGCTGAGCAGTGGGAATGAAAACTAAATTTAGCCCCACGTAATTTAAAATTTAACCTGATCTAATAATTTAAAATGTCTCTTTAGCTTTAGCTCAATGTACTTTAGAGAATTACTCAATCCTTCTTATTCCTCGCCCCCCTCCTTCTCCTTTGTTCTCCTCCGAGATGACATCTGGATTTATGGAGGACGTTATGTTCTCTGTTTTGAGGTCTGGAGGAAAGGGAGTTGCTGACCACTTGATACTCCTTAGATTGGCTTTTGCAATTTTTCTTTGAGGTGTGATATGGCTGGGTCCAGTCCTTAGACATTAATAGGTGACTGATGCGAACATCTGTGGAGGCTTTAAGTTTGCTAAAGTTGGCTAATGTCTTTCTCAGCTACTTCGGGGCTTGTGGGCTCCGTTCTGATGACTTGGCCTCCTTAGGCTCTCCGAGCTGCTGTAGACTTTCTGCCATTTTCTTCATTCAGCTCATGATTTTTGTAGCCCTTCAGATGCTACTATGGTGTCATCTTGTCACTCACTGGGGAGGGTTCCAAGTCAGGTCTATTCACCACGTAGAAGTAAGGGTGACCTGGGAATGAAGATTGAACCTTTGCTTTTTGCTGACCGTGCTGCTCTGGCTTCTCAACCATCTGAGGCCTTCTCTGTTGAAACACGGGCTGTGTGCCCAGTGAGCTCCCCTTCGAGGCCCTCATGGGAAAGGAAGAATCAGACCCTCTACCGCTGGTGTATTTTGTAATCTATCGAACTCCCTCCACTTGTCCATATCACATCCCCCGCCCTCTGCTACAAACTGGCTAGAAAAGATGGGCTTTCCTTTCCACTTCTGCAAAATGTTTTTAAATCCTAGGTCTTCAGGCTTCTTGGACTGTTAATAATGAAAGAGAATTCTTGTTACATAATGATTGAAACTTTATGATCTGAGACCTTTGAGCTTCTCTTTGATTTGGAAGTATTGAGGCAAATTGGAGGTAGGGATTAGTGAGAATAAAAGTCTACTAATTTAATACCTCAAAAATATTTTTATCTGTTACATACTTATGAATTTTACGTAACCAAAATTAGAAAGACATTAAGGATAGAGTAGTATTACTTAGTAATGATTAATGTCACTTACCATTGAGAAAGAAATTCGGGAATATCTGAAAAAAATTATTTTTGAACACGCTAAGTAAATCTATTTTGGCCCAGAACAGTCACATTATTAAATTTGTTTACTGGGTTCTCAAAAAATTTTCCTCTCCATGGTTACTGACAAAGAATTAATAATATTATGCAGACTATTTTCAGGAAAAAGTCAGCTCAATAGGTTTTTCATTCATTCACCGTATCTTATATTCTGGTCTTGGAAAATGTAGGTAAACTCTGATTAAAGCAAAAGCACTTATCAAAGATTGGATTTAAGTGTTCAATTAAGTGTAGTGGTGTTCTGATTGGCATATCTGATATCTCAATTTGAACATCTGAGTTGTAAAAATAAATTCTATCAACTTCCTATTAATCAGGCATTAGTTAATTTTTTTTTCCTTAAGGAAGATCTCTTGGTGATCAGTAGTAGCATTAGAATCAACAGATATTTATTGATAACATCTAATACCTTAATAATACCATGCAGCCTAAGGGAGACATGGAAGCTATTTCCTTTGTTTAAATTGAACTTTTAACTAGTTCTTAGAGCTAGTTGAACCAAATGCCAGTTGCTTTAAGTACAATCCACTAAGACTGCCTGAGATCATATAAGCAAATAGTACTTTATGACATTTTAAATAAATTAAATAATATATTATCATATATTCCATAAGCTCATATGGTCCGTAAAAGGCCAGACAATAAATATTTTACATGTCATGGGCCATATAGTATCTGTCACCACTACTTAACTCCACCTTTGTAGTGCAAAAGCAGCCATAGACAATATGTAAACAAATAGGCATGGGTGCGTCCTAATAAGACTTTATTTACAAAAATAGGCTGTCAGCCAGATTTGGTCTGTTGGTTGTAGTTTGCTGGTTTGCTGACATGTTTCAGACCCTCACACTGAATAATTCTATGAAGTTCAGAGGGCTAAGTGACTTGGTCAAAGTCCTATCATTAGAAAGTATCAGAGTCTATTTTAGAACCAGAGATTATGACTCTAATTCCAGTGCCCTTTCAACTAAGTATATTAGTGCACCACCCCTCGTCTGTCAGTTTGTCATGCTGTAATGGCCTGTGTGTTGCTGTCATGCTGGAAGCTATGCCACTGGTATTTCAAATACCAGCAGGGTCACCCATAGTGGACAAGTTTCAGCAGAGCTTCCAGACTAAGAGACTGGGAAGAAGGACCTGGCGATCTACTTCTGAAAAAATTGGCCAGTGAAAACTATGGATAGCAGCAGAACGTTGTCTGGTATAGTGCTGAAAGATGAGGCCTTCAGGCTGGAAGGCACTCAAAAGACGACTGGGGAAGAGCTGCCTCCTCATCGTTGAGTCGACCTTAATGATGTGGATGGAGTTAAGCTTTCACGACCTTCACTTGCTGATGTGGCACAACTCAAAGTGAGAAGGAACAGCTGCAAACATCCATTAATAATAGAAGTGAAATATACAAAGTATGAATCGAGGAAAATTGGAAATTGTCAAAAATGAAATGGAACACACAGAGATCAATATTTTAGGCATTAGTGAGCTGAGATGGACTGGTATTGGCCATTTTGATTTGGACAATCAGATGGTCTTCTAGGCTGGGAATGACAAATTGAAGAGGAATAGTGTCATATTCATCATCTAAAAAGAACACTTCAAGATCTACCCTGAAATATAATGTTGTCAGTGATAGGATAATATCCATACATCTACAAGGAAGATAGTTAATATGACTAGTATTTAAACTTACACACTAACTACTAATGCCAAAGATGAAGAAATTGAAGATTCTTACCAACGTCTGCAGTCTGACATTAATCAAACATGCAATCAAGATGAATTGATAATTATCTTTTTGGAAATAAAGAACAAGGATCAGTAGTTGGAAAACATGGCCTTGGTGACAGAAGATAGTGATCACATGATAGAATTTTGCAAGACCAACTTCTTATTCATTGCAAATATCCGTTTTCAACAACACAAACAGTGGCTATACACATGAACCTTGACGGATGGACTGCACAGGAATCAAATTGACTACATCTGTGGAAAGAGACAATGGAGAAGCTCGATATCATCAGTCAGAACAAGGCCAGGGGCCGAATGTGGAAAAGACCATCTGTTGCTCAGATACAAGTTCAAATTGAAGCTGAAGAAAATTAAAACAAGTCCACAAGAGCCAAAGCATGACCTTGAGTATATCCCACCTGAATTTAGAGACCATCTCAAGAATAGATTTGACACATTGAACACTAATGATCAAAGACCAGACAAATTGTGGGAGGACATCAAGGACATCATACATGAAGAAAGCAAAAGTTCATTAAAAAGACAGAAAAGAAAGGAAAGACCAAAATGGATGTCAGACTCTGAAATTTGCTCTTAAACATAAAGTAGCTAAAGCAAACGGAAGAAATGATGAAGTAAAAGAGCTGAATAGAAGATTTCAAAGGGTGGCTGGAGAAGACAAAGTAAAGTATAATGAAATGTGCAAAGACGTGGAGTAAGAAAACTAAAAGGGAAGAACACATTTAGCATTTCTCAAGCTGAAAGAACTGATGAAAAAATTCAAACCTCAAGTTGCAATATGGAAGGATTAGGTGGGCAAAAATTGAATGATGCAGGAAGCATCAAAATAAGATGGAAGAAATACAAAAAGCCACTCTATCAAAAAGAATTGGTAGACATTAAACTATTTCAAGAGGTAGCATATGATCAAGAACCGATGGTACTGAAGGAAGAAGTCCAAGCTGCACTAAAGGCATTGGCAAAAAACAAGGCTCCTGGAATTGATGGAATACCAACTGAGACATTTCAACAAACAGATGCAATATTGGAAGTGCTCACTTGTCTATGGCAAGAAATCTGGAAGACAGCTACCTGGCCAACTTACTGGAAGAGATGCATAGCTGTGCCTATTCAAAGAAAGGTGATCCAACAGAATGTAGAAGTTATTGAACAACATCATTATTATGATACCCAAGTAAAATTTTGCTGAAGATAATTCAAAACTGGTTACAGCACTATATTGACAGGGAACTGCCAGAAACTCAGGCTGGATTCAGTAGAGGATGTGGAACAAGGGGTATCATTGCTGACGTCAGATGGATCTTGGCTGAAAGCAGAGAATACCAGAAAGATGTTTCCTGTGTTTTATTGACTATAGAAAGGCATTCAATTGTGTGTGGATCATAACAAATTATGGATAACATTGCGAAGAATGGGAATTCCAGAACATTAATTGTGCTCATGAGAAACCTGTACATAGACCAGGAGGCAGTCATGGGAATAGAACAAGGGGTTATTATGCAGTTTAAAATCAGGAAAGGTGTGCATCAGGGTTGTATCCTTTCACCATACTTATTTAATCTGTATGCTGAGCAAATAATCCAAGAAGCTGGACTATATGAAGAAGAACGTGCATCAGTATACTGGAAGAAGATTCATTAACAACCTGTGATATGCAGATGACAAAACCTTTCTTGCTGAAAGTGAAGAAGACTTGAAGCACTTACTGATGAAGATCAAAGACCACGGCCTTCAGTATGGATCATAAATTAACATAAAGGACACAAAAATCCTTACAACTGGACCAATTAGCAACATCATGACGAGTGGAGAAAATATTGAAGTTGTCAAGGATTTCATTTTACTTGGATCCACAATGAATGCCCGTGGAAGCAGCAGTCAAGAAATCAAATGACATATTGTATTGGTCAAATCTGCTGTAAAAGACCTCTTTAAAGTGTTAAAAAAGCAAAGATATTACCTTGAGAACTAAGGTGCACCTGACCCAAGCCATATTTTCAACTGCCTCATACACATACAAAAGCCAGATAATGAATAAGGAAGACCAAAGAAGAATTGATACATTTGAATTACGGTGTTGGCAAAGAATATTGTTTATAGCATGGATTACCAGAAGAATGAATAAATCTGTTTTGGAAGAAGTACAGCCAGAATGCTCCTTAGAAGCAAGTATGGGGAGACTTCGTCTCATGTACTTTGGACATATTAGGAGGCACCAGTCTTTGGAGAAGGACGTCATGCTTGATAGAGGGTCAGTGAAAAAGAGAAAGACCCTCAAGGAGATAGACTGACACAGTGGCTGCAACAATGGGCTCAAACATAGCAATGACTGTGAGGATGGACTAGGCAGTATTGTACACAGCATCACTATCAGTCAGAACCGACTTGATGGCACCTAACAACAACAACAATAATAGTGCATGTCTTAGTTATCTAGTGCTGCTATAACAGAAACACCACAAGTGGATGGCTTTAACAAACAGAAGTTTATTCTCTTGCAGTTTAAGAGGCTAGAAGTCTAAATTTAGGGTGCCAGCTCTAGAGAAAGGCTTCCTCTCTCTGTTGGCTCTGGTCCTTGTTATCAATCTTCCCCTAGTCTAGGAGCTTCTCAGTGCAGGGACCTCAGGTCCAAATGACACGCTCTGCTCCTGGCTCTTATTTCTTGGTGGTAGGAAGTCCTTCTGTCTTTCTGCTCGCTTCTCTCTTTTATATCTCAAAAAAGATTGGCTCAAGATACAAACTAATCTTGTAGATTGAGTCCTGCCTCATTAACATAACTGTCTCTAATCCTGCCTCATTAACATCATAGAAGTAGGATTTACAACATAGGAAAATCACATCAGATGACAAAATGGTGGACAATCACACAATCCTGGGAATCATGGCCTAGCCAATTTGACACACATCTTTGGGGGACACAACTCAATCCATAACAGACTATATTATTAATATGTGTGTGCCTTTAAATGAGTACAGAGACGTCATGTTTTGAATTTGTATTTGACACTATGTTGAGAAAGAATTTCATATACACGCTATATATTGACAAAGGTACATAATCCTTCAAATGAATTTTACATTTCTTTGGTTTATCTTGGAGTATCCACCTGACCATTTATCCTCAGATTAGGGCCGTCTCATGTACGAAAAAGAGTGACTGCCTTAATTGCTCAAGATTAGGTAATACTAGTTACCTGAGGCCTGCATTTGCTGAATCATCTTCTGTGTAATGGCAGCTTTAGCTGTAAAGCAAAGAGATGAGAAGATTCTATACTACTAATAAGAAATTCCAAGGAAGTGACTGGTTTAATAAGAATGGATAAGACAATTGACTGAGGCAGAAAAGCTGGTATACCTTTTAACCAAAAGATGTAAAAATGTTTTTAAATTAAGTGTGACTAGAAGTATTGTGGAAACCCTGGCGGTGTAGTCATTAAGTGCTATGACTGCTAACCAAAAGGTCAGCAATTCGAATCCACCAGGCACTCCTTGGAAACTCGACGGGGCAGTTTTACTCTGTCCTATAGGGTCGCTATGAGTTGGAATTGACTGGATGGCAACAGGTTAGAAGTACTGTAAATTAACAAGGAGTTTTTCAGGGTTGGTAAAGAATTACTATGCACAATTAAGGAGAATGATGGCGTGTTAGTACTGGAGGAGATCTGGAGATGAGGTCATATTTAACTACTGCCCAGTGAGGTGAAGTGACTTGCCCAGCTCCCTTACGCAGTGCCCAATCAAAGGGGCTGGATTTAATTATACGCTCAGTTATTGTTGCAGGCTGCCTCATATCAGAGACCTGCGTAAAAACAGAAGTTTCCTGTGTTGCTTCAAACCTGATACCTCACTTTCAAATTTGAAAAAGATAATCTGATAAAGCCTTTCATTCATCAATTCTATTTACTTATTAAGAAAGCAGTATCCATATCCTTATGTAGTAACTAATGTCTTCCTAAGGCAGTCATTCTTCTGCTTATGGGAAATAAACTGTAAACTCTACCCAGAGTACCTGTTTTCCAAAACAGTAACAACAGTAATAAATGCGTACGAAATGCTACAAAGCTTATAAAGCACTCATCAAAAATGTTTTGTAGTATTTGATTTACTGCTTAAAATAATCCCAGGAGGGGGCAGTTACATGTATTTATATTTATTGCTCACCAACTTATTCTTGTAGAAGGTTTTAGGGAGGCTGATGTTGTTTAGGTTCTCATTTTACAGCTGAGGAAATTGGGGCTGAGAGGTGAAGAAAATTTCTGATGGCCAACAGCTGGTCATGGTCCAGCCAGCTCTGAATCCCAGGGCTTCTGACTTCTGTGCTTTTTCCAACAGCCCATCAAGATCTTTTTTATCGCTAAGGAAAACCTGTATAAATGGAAGCTGCCTCTTTATTTCCCCTTTCTTTATTAACTGAGAGTTTGACTACTCAAGTCCCTTGGACAACACATATTCCATTGTATCCACTTTCAAACATTACACTCCATGTAACACATCCAGATGTCCCCAGAGAGCCATATGAATATTACATGAGTTCATTAATCTCTGTGTGATTAGAGTAAACGTCAGATGAATCTATTATCATGAGGCACGCAGGGGACTTCACCAGTGTTATCAAAACAAGGAAGTGTGCTCAAAATAAGGAATTGGTGCTCCAATACCACTAGTATAAGTCAATATACTGTGAAGTTTCCAATCTCTATTATGTAGGCTTCTGTAGTTACCCCGTGAACCTTTTCCTTAGAGCTTAAACAATACCTTCTAAAGGTACAATATTTATTAAATAATACTCAACTGTTTTGAGGAGCCCTGGTGTCACAGTGGTTAAGCGTTTGGCTGCTAACCAAAAGGTGGGCAGTTTGAATCCACCAGCCGCTTCTTGGAAACCCTATGGGGCAGTTCTACTCTGTCCTGTAGGGTCGCCATGAGTCAGAACCAACTTGATGGCAATGGGTTTGTTTTTTTTTTTGTTTTTTTTTTTTGGTAACTATTTTGAAAACTGTGCCTTATTTAATCTTTAATGCTTAAAACAATTTTTATGCTGAAATCTTTGGCAAGATGCTTGTTGTCCTTAAGAGTCATCATATTGTACGGGTATGTTATTTGGTTGAAGATGAACCTTGAGTTGAAATACATGGTACCCGTTCAAACTGATCTCTCTAGGTAAGCGTCATCCCCTTCCACCATAAGTCTTCCACTGTCTAAGGGGGCAAAATCAGCCTTGTTCACGTGGAAGCAATCACTTGAAAAATCAAATTAGTAACATGAGGAATCTCAAGATTTTGGTGACTAGTGAACTTTAATTATTATATATTTTATGTATTTATGCTGGCAGTAAAAGTCAAGCACTCATTATAGAAATGACAGACATGATCTTTCATAAAACGAGTGCTGGGCGGCAAATGAATAGATAATCAGGATAATGAAAGCAAGCCAGAAAGATGCTGAAGAGCTGAAAAGGCCCAGACAATGGCTCCCACGGAGATAGAGGGCATAATTGTGATTGGAAAGAGAACACTTTTGGTGATCTTTTAAAATGTCAGCTTCATCCTTAAGCTCAGTGTGATATTTGGGTTATAGGGTAAAGGGGAAAAATTCTTTCATTCTGCAGTGAGAAGCTGGCAGTGATCATCCTTGCTCAGAGTCACTCTGCCAGCAACACACAATCTTCTTACGCAGCCCTTTCAAATGCATGTTTATGAAAAAGTGTCATAAAGTCAAACTTATTTTGCTTAGTGTGTTGTATATATTTTGAGAATGTTTTTATATCTTGCAGTATGACAACTAAACCTTAAAGTAAGTGGAATTTTGGGGTGTGCGTGTATAAAATGGGATAAAGTTTGTGGTATGTATTCTTGAACGGCACAGCGTTAAGAGACAGATTATGGAAAAGGATGTTTTTTGAAGGCACAAACATCCTCCTGAGCATTTGCATAAACACAGAACTTTTTATAAGTTGAATGACAATTTAAACATAAGGAAGGAATTCATTTTTCTAAGAGCTACCATAGTAGGTACTTTAATAACTGGAAAATTCTTTTATGATGCAAATGACATCTCCTAGGTAAGAGATTGTATAATGATATATAGTTAAAAAAAAAAACGTACAGCATGTTTGTATTAAAGTTGGTGGATAAATTCAGTGCACTTAATTAAAACTCTTCGTCAAGAGTCAGTAACAGTACAACTTTAGGAAAATAATTTTAGTATGATTTGCCCACATTTTTAGAGATAAAAAGCCTAAAGAATTTTAAAAGCTTTATTCCAACTTTTTAAATGAATTGTATCATATTTATCATTATTGCACCCCTACTGGAAAAGCATTTCAAGTTCTTTGGTAAACAGTATTAAGACAGTAACGTAACAGAAACTTTGCTCAAGTGATTAGAACCATAAGAAACCAGTTTCTCTTCACTTAGACATTTTAAACGTGAATTCTACTTTATAATTTCTTTCCATTATGAATCTGAACATGCTATAATGTTTCTATAAATGGCAAAAATAAAACAAAAACTGTTTATTGGACATTAAGCTGCAATTGAGCTTCTGTGTAATGTCACTGCAGCGTGATGATGTGTTCTGAAAAGGGCTGTGCAATGATGGGCCCTGAGCAAAAGGGACACCAAACTTTGAGCAGTTTAGGGACAATCTTTTGGAATAAGCATTGTTTAAACTGATAAAACGGAGTCCCGGTGGCGCAGTGCTTAAGAGCTCAGCTGCTAACCAAAAGGTCGGCAGTTCAAATCCACCAATCTTGGAAACACTATGGGGTGGTTCTACTCTCTCCAATAGGGTTGCTATGAGTCTGAATTGACTCGATGGCAACGGGTTGTGGGTTAAGCTGATAAAAGAATCCCTAAGTGGTGCAAACAGTTAAGTGCTGGGCTATTAACTGAAAGACTGGCAGTTTGAATCCACCCAGAGGTGCCTTGGAAGAGAGGCCTGGTAATCTGCTTCTGAAAGGTCACAAGTGTTAAAATTCTATAGAGCAGTTCTACTGCACACATGGAATTGCATGAGTCAGAATCGATTGACAGCAGCTAGTAAAATGAGAAATTAGGAATGAGTAAACGCAGGGCACGTGAAGGGATTGTAGATTGGGAAAACAACAATCTAAATAAAGGAAACATCTTGTTCAAAACCCCAGCAGGGAGAATGTACATACAATTTTGGGGAAGTGAAAACAGTTTTCGGGGACTGGAGCACAGATTTGGGAAGGATCAGACTAACGCTGGCGTAGCAGGCAGGGCCTGTACATTATTTAAGGAGATTAGACTTTATTATGAGTTTATTGGTGTTTTTCTTTCCTCTTCTTGATGCTAACCTTCTTGAGGGTAGATACTATGCATTATTAATTTTGTATCTCCAGCTTCTGGCACATAATACACCTAATAAATGATGAATGAATAAATAAAGAAACGGAGTGCATTCCTCTCTTCTCCCTCAGGACTCAAATTCCATCTGCCCTGATAAAACATCTCTGAGCTTTGCCCATTCTGTCTTGAACCACACACTGCCTGTGACATCTCTGTTTTTACTCTGAATTATTATTTCGATTTTATGTATGCTTTTCTATTTGTCCACTTCTTGTATTCCCAACCAGATGGTAAACCTCTTCACAGCAGAGGTCTTAAATTGTGTATTTTGTCCTATTTTCCACCCCACAAGGATTGCGACTTCTCTTTGGTATTAGCTTGATAAATATTGTTTAATTTGATTTGTCAAGTCTGTAAAAGTAATGGCACTCAATTGCATGAACTGTGAAACAAGGCACAGCAGCAGCGTCCTGATTTCCGAACTGTAGCTGTCTCTTCTGACTTTCTACCTTCTCTCTCTGACTTGTACCTGCGGTGGAACTGTTGTTAGACTCGGAACCTTCAGAATTTATGCTTCTTCTTCTCCTTATCAATATTGAAAATGCTTTTAAAGGCTAGCATTATATGCAAAGGTAATATCTGTCTTTTTATAAGTATCACCTTATAATTTACAAAGCATTTATATTGTCATTATCTCATTTTTATTGCATGATCCACAAATTAGAACAAACAAGTCCCTCACTTTATCAATTGCTTTAGGAAGCAATGTCTTCATTTATACACTTCCATTAAATTAACTTCTGTGATGTGAAGTTTCTGAATTTGGCATAATGTCATCTTAGATAAAAACCATTTGCTACTAAAAATTGTCTAAACAAGAGTATGGGAAATATGGGAAAGATATTTAAATTATATAAGAAAACAAATGTTTTCAGGTACTTCTCATATGACAACTTCTATTCCAAAAACCTGATAAACTACTTGGGTTTATTGACATTATAAATACTTAAGGTAAACTGATTACAAATTGTTATTTAACACAAAGTTTCCAAAGACTTTATTTTGAATGCTAATAGCTAGCTTATTTTACTGAGCAGGAGCCAATCTTTATTAAAAGTGTAATATTATCAGATGTGTAGCATTTGTTTTTAGGCTAATACTAAACATACAATCTTTGGACATACGCTAATAAGTAGGGACATCAATTTTAAATAGAATACGTGGATTCCTTAAGTAGTTTCAGGAATAAGTCTGATTACAAAGCCAAAAGTGTTGCTCTCTCTCTCTCTTTTTTTAATGAGGCAGCAAACTGAGGAACTCTGATATAAACGGTTATTTATAAAAAAATACATAATGTGGTATAAAGTAGCAGTGAGACTCATCTAATTCCGTGCAGAAAGGATAATTGATGCGTCAGTGCTATACTCCACAATTTAGTTTTCACACGCAGGGGAGATATGCTGGGAATTAGTCTATTCCATCTTCTTAATGAGACTTATCTATTACCTCAGATAATGTATCTATTTCCTTCAACCAGCAGGACTAACTGCTTACTGGAGTGAAGTTTTCAGCAGTTATTAGAAAGAAAATTTACCAATAGATATAAAGGGAGTAGTCTATCTTCCCATGTATCTATGCGGCTAGATACAATGAACTGGCGTGGACATGTTGCTGTTACAAAAGGGATGTTGACTCCCACAGTTCCTGTGCAAGCTCATGAGAGCTGCCTGCTATTTTCTATGATAATAGCAAGAGCTATATGAACAGCAATGTTGATTCACTGATGATATTATGGGAGGCTTCAGTAACTTAGAGAAGAGACTTGATAAAAATTGAGTGCCATTCAGAACTGATAACAATTGACAGAGGGACTCAGTGGCTAGTCTGTTTATTCGGAAATAAGTCTGGTAATACCATATATATGTATGTGTGAAATGTAGGCATTTGCAAAACTTGTTATTTCTTTACCCTAAACCTGACATAGTCTCTCAAATCTGTTCCAAATCTCATTGAATTACAAATGAAAGCAATGCAGCTAAGTGGGGATCTGAAATATTTAAAGAGCGTTGATGAATAATTGTGGGAATAATCGTGGGCTTCCCTGGTGGCATAGTGCTTAAGAGTTCAGCTGCTAAGCAAAAGGCTGGCAGTTCAAATCCACCAGGTGCTCCTTGGAAACCCGATGGGGCAGTTCTACTTTGTCCTATAGGGTCGCTATGAGTTGGAATCGACTTGACGGCTACGGGTTTTTACGTTTGGGTAGCCAGTTTTATTTATTGGTTACTAAATTGCTCAGAGTATTGAAAATTGTAGGAATCTTTACCTTGTGTGTTATATGGTAGTAAGCAATACTGGATACTACTCTATGTTTATGTGTTTCTGGAACAGAAAAAAAGATAATACCCCTCATAAAAGGATTATTGAGATAAAAGTTCTAGCTATAAGGATTGCTGCAAGTAAATGGCATTCTATATACAATAAATGGGCACACTACCATAGCAACAGGGGCAATTTGAGAAATAGATCCACTTTGTAGATATCTTTACCCTTGTAGGCTTACCATACCACTACTCTACGAGACTATGGTGTTTTGAAGTGACTTCCCTGCAGTTGTGATAGAAAAAGAAGACTTGTATTCTTATCCAGTCCTCCCAGTGAGACATGGCCTGTGAGCACGAATCAGAAGAAATTAAAAAATAAGTTACGGGAGGATGGTCTGCCTCTACATCTCCCATCCAGGCTGCCTAAGCAGAGGTCTTTGGCCCAGAACATTCTCTGACAAGGAAGTTGGGAACTGGGTGTCTCCCTCTCTTGCTCCCAGTCTCTTCTCCTTATCAGAGAAGACTTCCTCTGTTTTCTGGGCACAACTCCACTTCTATATCTATTCCCAGCAAGGAGGAAATGGGGTTTGTCTCCACTGTGGCACCAAAAAGGTATGCACAGAGCATCTGCCCTGCATCTGTTGCGATGGGTGATTCACTGAGCATGGGAAACTGGTGCCCATAATTGAAGCTGACCTTGCTCTGTCTCTCCTCTATGTGAGTAAGGCATTGTTCCACACACTGCCTGTGTGTGTGATTTGTGTCTTTTGTGGTGACCTTCAACTTTGTTATGACAATAAGAATAGATTCTAGATCCTTTGTCACATTAACCACCAAGTTACATCTCAGGGAGTCTCAACAGTGGTCCTGAGAGCTCTGGAGATTCCTGAGGCTCTTTTGTATATAAGAATTGGTCTAAGATGCAAGAACAAGACAGGCTGGCATCTAGGTGAAAATCTCAAGTATGTAAGAGAGAGGAGAGAGGATGTTACTGCTTAACATCACTAACCATAGCCTGAGAACACTGAGCAGAGTCCCTGGGTTTCCGGAAAAAAAAAAAAATTTTTTTTTTTGAACATTTGGGTTACATTTTCATTCAGCTCTGGGCAAAGGCTGCATTTAGGTGTGCAGATCGGAGGTGTGGTGATCAGTGTCCCAGGAGATCATATCTTTAATGGCCAGGTCCATTAAAGCTCAACATCCCTCTGACAATCAATGGTAACCATTCGGTTTATCGTCCATATTCCCCAACCCTATGCCAGTCTCATCACTTGCACTCATGATAACTCAGAATACGATCCATACAAAAAACTGAGATACAAAGGGCCAAAAGTACAACTTCAATATGCCAGGTGTTTTACAAAATAAATGGATGATATGAATTCTACCCAGAAAATCTACTTGCAAGTATGCAAATTGATGAAAGGCATAGGCATATAACATGGTTAGTGACAAAAGAGAAGTTAAAGAATGATAGTGAGGTATGGGTAAGGGTTTAGGAAGTGTGAAGAAGAGGAAATAATTTAAGTACTGAGGTTTCTGCATGAGGAGCGTGTAGCAGTTAAGGGTATAAGAACTGATGGGTGGAATCCTGGTTTCAGTACTTCCTGAGTCCAAAAAAAACCAACACATTGCCATTCAGTTGATTCTGACTCATAGTGGCCCTTTAGGACAGAGTACAACTGCTCCATAGGGTTTCCAAGGCTGTAATCTCTACGCAAGCAGATTGCCACATCTTTCTCCCATGGAGCGTATGTTGGATTTGAACTGCCGACCTTTCAGTCAGCGGCTGAGCATTTAACCTCTTCACCACTAGGACATGAGCCCTCTGAGCTTCCGTCTTTCTCATCCATGGAATAGAACGATAACGTTGCTGTTATTAGTTGCTGTCTAGTTGGTCTGGCTTATGGCAACCCCACGTACAGCAGAACAAAACATTGCCTGGTCCTGAGCCATCGTCACCATCATTGGTCGGCTGGAGTCCATTGTTGTGGTCACTGTGTATTTTGAGTGACTTCCAGACTGGGAGGGTCATCTTCCAGCACTATTTTGGACAATATTCTGTTGTCATTCACAGGGTTTTCACTTGATAATTTTTGGAAGAAGAACACCAGGCCTTTCTTCCTAGTCTGTCTTAGTCTGGAAGCTCTGCTGAAACCTGTTCACCATGGATGACCCTTCTGGTATTCGAAATACCAGCAGCATAGCTTCCAGCATCATAGCAACTCATGAAGCCACCACAGTATGACAAACTGACAACTAGAACGATAATACCGACTTGAAATTGTATCCTTTATGTAAAATGCTCAGCAGGGTATTTGACATATCTTAAGTGTTCAATATCAGGTAGCTATTATTGTCATCATTATAAAGACTAGCCCATCCACAAAGACATAGTGGAGTTCATTTGCAATAGGTTTCCAATTTCTCTTTACATAACTGACGACTGATAGAGACAATAAGCAAAAAAAGGAAAAGAAAAAAAAAGAAAAGGTTGTCATCAAGTCGATTCCAACTCATGGTGACCCCATGTATTGCAGAGTAGAACTATACTTCATATGGTTTTCAAGGCTGTGATTTTTCGGAAGCAGATCATCAGGCTTTTCTTTTGAGGCACTTATGGGTGGGTTTGAACTGTCAGTCTCTTGATGAGTAGTCAAGCTTAACCATCTGTGCCACCCAGGGACTGATATAGTCCAAACCCACTGGGCTGTCTAAGTTCAAATGCCTAGTCTGTTATCCTGAACAAAAAAACAAATAGAATGTTAGATGGTAAAATATTGAGAGTGTGGGTAAGGAAGCAGACAGCCGTGAGAAGCCTGTGAAAATAGGGAGGTAGTGAGGGTGACACATGAAGCTTTTAGGAGGCCGAGCTAGGGGTCAGAAGCCTTGTAGCGACAGTGGAGACAGCCTCAACTTCAGTGTCACCACTTAATATGTTCTTAACTATGTTTTCACTAACCTCTCACTGACCTGGGTTTAGTTTGAGGGACAGAAGGCGATTTGGGGTGAGGACACTTTCATTTCAATACAAGTAGCTCACTCGCTAGATCTCTTGTCAAGCTGAGACCAACAATGCCACTGAAGGCCCGGTCACTGTACAGCAAATTTACAGCTGCACAGAAGCAACATAGTAAATCATTGTCCTTCCCGTGAAGGCTGCAATCAATAATGCCACAGGAGCAGTTCCCCCCAAGAACCAATAACTGCCTGGAACTGTGGGAGACTCATTATAACACTGAGAATTTGATGTGGAAAAATGAGAGGAATAAAACATTTCACTCACCAAAAAGAAAAATAGACGAAAAGCAACAGCAACATAGGTTTAATTATAAAATCTTATTCTCAGCCTAGGGAATTCATATATTCAGATGCCAGCCACAGATCAATAGAGAGCACAATGGGCAGATTTGTTAAGTGGATTATTTATGGGAATCTAACTCCTTGACATTTCATGAGATCAAATTTCAAATTTCATCCTGGGCAGAAAAAACAAGTTTGTCAATTGATACTTAGAATTCAGAACACTTGATCCTCTTGTCAGTAATATTAAAAATGTACCTTTACTGATAAAGTCAATACATTTTCACTCATATGAGCTTTTGGGAATTTGAGAGGAATGACGCTAGCCCATCCCAGGTAAAAACTGGACTTGGGAATTCCAGTTAGAGATATTGTATCGTAATGGACTCTTACTTGAATTCACCTCTAGACATTCCTTTAACACATTCCCCACAGCAACGCTTCCAACCTTCTCCACACATCCCAAACTTTGAACTGCACTTTTACCTGTCTCATTCTTAGCAGAGGGTCTTATTTCCTGTTTCATTGAGAAGATGAAGCCACTGGTTAAAAATATTCTCATGTCTTTTAAGTGACATTACTCTCTCTTCTTTCCATACTAACTTAAAAAAATGTCCCTACTTCTGGTCAAAGCTGACTTTTAACAAAAAGCCCCCAACTTCATGTGACTGTTCTAGGGATTCTTCCCTTGGATCTTCACCAGAATCACCTGTATTTCCTTTGCTACAAACCAGAGATTCTGATTCACTAGTTCTGGGCTGGCAGCAGGGAATCTATATTTTTAAACAGCTCTCTCCCCAAGGGATTCTGATAATCAAGCAGATTTGAAGAAACCATTGATTTACCAATCCTTTGAACTGTCCCCCAAAGTTTGCTTATAACTCTCTGATGACAGTTTTGTTCTTTTTCTAAAGTGATTTGGTTCACCTCCTCCAAAGAAGTATACACTCCTTGGGTCAGGTAATGGTGTCTTATGGATCTTGTATGCTCTGCATACTTACCACACGTGTTGCATATAGGATGCATTCAGTCAATAAGCTGAATGAAAGGCAAAGTTTGAGAAGGGAAACTGTACAACATGCACTCACCAGGTGGCAGCAGGTAGTCACAACAGTTAACAGTTTCTCACATGTATTGGGCACTCCCCCCCTCACCTCAACTGTTCTAAGCATTAAACTGCTATTCACTTATGTAATTCTCAAGATTACCCTGAGAGGTAGTTACTGACTCTATCTCTACTTTCACATATTAAGAAACTGAGGCATAGGGAAGCAAAAGTAATTTGTTTAAAGTTATACAGCTAGAGATTGTTGTTTTTTTTGGCAGGGAGAGGGAAACAAAAATCTCACACAAAGAAAGCATTATGTTAAAGTCATTAAAAGTCATTACTTAGTTCTATAGAAGGACGATGAGGTCACTTTGGTGTTATAGAGGACCTGGCTATTTGAACTGAGCCCTGAAGTTTTGAGAAAAAGTCTGGATGAGCATTTCAGAAGAGGGAATAGATGAACTGAATGGTGGTAGATTAGTGGTCTCAGTTTTCCTCTCTGGTTCGTTCATCAGCTGGAGGAAGCTCAATGCCACTCCTTCTCCCTCCCTTGTACATTCCATCCCAAGACCAGAAACAAGGGGATGACTGACGACCAGCTCTATCAGACACGGAAACCAATTGTGACTATTTCTCCCTTTAGTCACTAAGCTTTCATTTTCCTCTTGAAAAGCCATCCCAACTCCACTTCTCCCTCCTCCCTAATTAATACTTTATCTTCTATACAATCATTTCCGTTATATGTTGCAATATTTATAAACCATCTTCTAATTTATATAACCCTTTAAAAGCCCTTGAATCATCCAGGAAACAAATACATTTTGAATAACAGCAAACTAACACACACACATATACACACACAATGAGGAAGATATAAAAGGTAGGAATCCCTGCCCTCCCAACTCGTTTACCTAGCCTACATAATTGCCTTTGTCATCTAGTGCTGCTGTAACAGAAATACCACAAGTGGATGGTTTTAATGAAGAGAAGTTTATTTCCTCACAGTCAAAGGAGGCTAAAAGTCCAAATTCAGGGCATCAGCTCCAGGGGAAGGCTTTTTCTCTCCATCGGCCTTCTTCTGTTCAGTGTTCTCCTGGACTAGGAGCTTCTTTGCGCAGGGACCCCGGTCCAAAGGACGCGCTCTGCTCCCGGCACTGTTTTCTTAATGGTATGAGGTCCCCATCTCTCTGCTCGCTTCCCTTTCCTTTTATCTCTTGAGAGATAAAAGGTGGTGCAGGCCACACCCCAGGGAAACTCCCTTTACATTGTATCAGGGATGTGACCTGGGTAAAGGTGGTGTTACAATCCCACCCTAATCCTCTTTTAACATAAAATTACAATCACAAAATGGAGGCCAACCACACAATTCTGGGAATCATGGCCCAGCCAAATTGATACACACATTTTTGGGGGGACGTAATTCAAACCATGACACTAATAGAATGAAGAAAGTCATCAGGACAAAGCTAGTACTTTGAATTGAGGCCAAATGAGACTATAGTTTACGTATTACTGTTGTTGGGTGCCGGCAAGTCAATTCTGACTCATAGTGACCCTATGTGACAGAGGAGAACCTTAAGCTTTTATCTTTATGAGAGCAGATATACCTCTACCTATTCAACAGTTCCTCTGGTTTACTTAACATTTATTACTTGGCAAGAACTCTTGACAACTACAATGAAATATGAAGATACAACACATTTATCATGATGATCTACGTTTTCCTTTGGGCCTTTTTGTTAACATGAAAAAACAATAACACACACACACAAGGAAAGTTATTCAGTGCTCCTTCTTGCCTTGATTCCTTATCATCTCTGTCAGACTCCACATAATGCCAGACCTTGCAAGAACTAGAATTGATCATATAGCACACACTGCAGTTATTTTTATGGCTAAAAAAAATAGAAATGAAAAACCATGGGGTATTTTTAGGAAAGTATATTTGCTATCTTATGAACATGGCTTTAAACAAAATCTTGGTTTAGATTCTTATAATCATTTAGTACCTTCAGGCATTTTTCTCACTGGCAGAAGTGACTCTTGTTCAAAGACAAGTTCCAACCAATTACAACTGGATTACCTAAAGCTTCCCTAGGAATCTTCTGCATGATGCAGAGAGGTTGCTGTTCCAAAATTGTGGAGGCTTGTGGAATCTTTCTGGGTGAAAAATATTCTGTTGATGTTAGTGTCCACAGGGATAATTTACACTAAAAACTAAAAACACACATGCAAACAAATTAACTGTTGACCACACTTACAACTGATGAAGTTTTCAGGATGGATGCCCATGCTATTCTACATATACATCATTTGGAAAATTCTTAGATGACGGCTTACCCTAGATATTGACCCACAAAGCATGTTGTATAATGTCTTATCTCAGACCTCATAATAAACTTGTATCATTTTTTTTTTTTTGGTGGAAATTGTGATTAATTTTATAGATCATCTTTTCTTGATAGTAAATGATGCTTTTGGTCATAGCACTTTCTATACTTACTAATTTTTCTAGATATCAAATTTCCTTAAGTTGTTAGATATTGTATATTCAAGGAAACTTACTAATCCAGAAACCAGTGTAACCAAATAGTCTTTTCTTTTGAGTAGAAAATATTTCTTCTACAACTTAAAAAACAGTACTTACTTCATAGTGACATTGTAAAAATTAATACGATGTCATAATGTTTTTGAATGTCTTTGGTCAATGATATTAAATAGTATTTAATGAATCTGTACTTGATTATATAACAAATTAACTTGAATTTTAATATGCTACTTATCTGAATCACTTAATTCATTTTACATATAACACTCTACTTGAACAATAGCAATATATATATATATAGTGATTTTTGTGTATAAAGTAATTCAAAAAAATCCAAAGTCATTGTCATTTAGTCGATTCCGACTCATAGCTACCATAAGGTGATTAGTCTTCATAAAAAGTAAAACTAAACCAAAGCTTGATTAGCCACTTTTTCCAAAGTGCCCAATATGGCATAAAGTTGATTTAACAAATAATTATTGAACACCTACAACATACCAGGCACTAAGCTCGTGCTGGAGAACAATTCCAGGCAACAGGATATAGTCCTTGCCCTCACTCATCATACAGCCCAATGGGGGACACAGACATTAATCAAATGTAATATCACAGCTTAGATAAGTGCTATACATGGGATTTACTTGTGGAGTCTATAATAAAGGTATTTGACTCATTCCAAAAATTCCAGGAGTTAGATAGAAATAAATATATTTTGGAACAGACTTCTAACTCTTTATACAATTATTTGCTTTTACAGTTAAATTAAAGGAAGCAGTACAGAAGACGAAAGTTCTTTATACACAGAAGCATTTTTTTGGTCTCCAATTAAATTGCATGTGCTTTTAAACAATTGCTTCCAACTTTGCTTTAGTGGAGTAATTGGATTTTGGGTAAATATTTCAAAAAGTGATCAGATTTAATGAATGTCATGTCACAGATTTTTTTTAAAGTATTACATACCTTTGCAAGGTATAGTTTGAGAAGAATACACTGTGTCTTATGTAAGACACATATGTACACACACAAAAAGGCAAGGATAAAAAACAATATTCTCTCCCATCCTCCTGTATAAAATCTGTGACCTTTTTTTTTTTTTTTTGCCAATACTTGCAAACACATCTATTAAAGAGAATCAATTTCTTAGGGATCTTTCAAGTAAGAAATAGACTGAATCAATTAGAAGAATTACAGTATACACAATCACTGGATCTAGAAGTATATTTTGACCACTAAACTAAGCAAATGAAATGTCCCACTATGTAACAGAAAAAGCCTGAAAATATACTAGCTTAAAATAATGTATTGGTTTAAATAATGCTGAAACCAAACATAAAACAAACTTGTCACAACGATCAAAATGCATCGAGTCTTTCTTTGTTATTCAGTACTTTATGCTTTCTCCCATTTTGGTAGTCCTGCTGAGATCAAATTCAGGAGTCAAAACATACCTTGAAACAATTGTGCCTGAGAATGATCGCAACTCAAATGTAAAACTTTCAAGAATTTGCAGACAAAAATCAATATTGGTCTGCACACTTTGCAAGAGTTAACCATCCTGCCTTGTGATTAATATTCAACCAAGTCACCAGAGTAAGCCAGCTGGGGTACCATGAAAAGACATGAAGTAAAGCATTCTTATGTTACAGCTTTATGTGACTGTGACTATAATAGTACTGCCCTTTAAGAGCAGCTGTTGCATCGAATTCTCTTTGTAGCTATTTTCTAGTGCAGTGACTGGGTATGTTGATACACAGTACATACTTGTTAAATGAGTACTTAGTAATTTCTTCCTTTTCACTACAAAATAATTTTTATGATTCATGAACTTCAAGATACTGCTTGCCCTTTATTCTTTCTCAACTTAAAAATTAGCTTTTATTTCAGGGCAATAGTTTTGGGGGTTCATCCAGCCTCAATGGATCCAGAAAGTCTGGATTCCATTGAGAATTTGGGAAAAAAACCCTATCTTCTGAAGTCTTCTTTGGACCCAAAAATAGCTTATCTTAATTAGTGATGTATGTCTGCTTTTAGCATGGTGCCCTTTTAAAGAATTATATACATGAGATCATATTGACAAAAGCAACTGGAAAGGGCGGGAAGCTTAAGAGGCAGTGAATTTAAGATAATGGTGGTAGAAAAGGATGGCGAGAATGGTAGCACAAGTTAAGAATTTAGTCAATGTCACTGAATTATGCTTTTAGAAATTGTTTAAATGTTGTATTACTGGCTTTGTATACTTTTACCAGAATTAAAAAAAAAAAAGCTTTTAAAATGCAACAAGAACCTATACATGGAAATTTTTTAAGTCCTTTGACACAAAATAACCTGTTGTCCAGTGCTGTACTATCTGCAGGAGTTCTAGTTACCCTAGGGTTTCTTTTAGAGTTAACAGAATCAGATAATCAAGCCTCTGCCATGAACATGGGGTAGGCTAACATGAGCTAACCAAGACCACTCCAGGAAGTCCACTAATAATCATTTTATAATTTTTGTTCTTTGATGAAAGAGGAGTTAACTCTGTCTGCAACCACCACCACCACCACCACAAAAAAGAAGACATACCATAATATAGCATAACTAAAGCAATCACAATTTTCATTTTTATTATAATTGAAAATGTAATTGTTTTTGTTTTCAAACAATACATTTAATTGGATAGCTAAACTTGATTCCATATTTTGCTTCTGAGTCATTGCGAAAGAGAAGCACAGACTAGCTTATTCTATGTTTTGCACTTTTTAAAATCAAATGCAAGTGTAGAAAGAAATCCATTTTCAAAGCTTTATAAATTGTGGCTTCTGCTCATGGGAGTATCTGCTATTAGGATTAAGGGGCCACCCCTGCGTTTTGGCAATCTTGTCTCCAAAATCGATTCCTCATCCTCATGGACATGAACAACATGTCATATATTTTCAAAAATGTGCATCAGACTCTGCTGTGTAATGAACTTTGGTAAACCTAAGAAATTAGAATTCTGTGGCTGAGGGATGTATTAAATAACTAGGAAGCAACATTTTTCCTCTTATTGAATTGGCTTCTATTCTCTCTTTATCTAAACCTTCTAAAATCTACTGTGATTCGGCGAAGATTCATTTCAAATTGTTTACAAGATCAATGATAACATTCTCAAGATGAAATCTAGCTTTTGAAGTTTTCTTTTTTCCAAAAATTCACACTGGATCAATGAAAAATGATGAAGATGATGACGGTTAGAACAATAACAATTACTGCAGCTCATAATTACTGAGCATTTCTACGGTGCTAGGCTCTATGCTTAGTACTTTATATACAGTATTTAATTTCATCTCATAAAACTCTATGAGAAAGTTACTAAAAATAGTCTCATTTTACAGATGAAGGGACTGAGGTTCAGAGAAGTTAGGATGCTCCCTCCATGAGGACAGGGGTTAGGCTGGTTTGCTGCCAGTGACTGGAATAGTGCTTGGCACCTAATGGGCATAGGCACTCAGTATATATTCACAGACTGAATGAATGAATGAGTTTGTACTTGGAAAGTATACGGGGAGGTTTAGGAAGGTACTAAATGATGAAACTGAAAATGATAAGAAGAAGAGGATAATGAATAATAGCTCTAACAATCATTATAAGTGTAACAATAAAGAAGGCTAAATAGAGGTGGTTAATATGCTACCTAATCAATAGTGTTTTGAATATGATAGCTCATTAAAATCACTTGGCAATCATTTTTTTTCCTCTTTTTTTTTTTTATTGTACTTCAGGTGAAGGCTTACAGAACAAATAGTTTCTCATGAAACAGTAGTACACATATTGTTTTATGACATTGGTT